>NC_141110.1:8490000-9000000 GCF_041138505.1 Cibotium barometz
TAACCTGACTTTTGGGTAGTTATTGGAATAAGTTTGCTATCTAAAGATTAATTTTCAAGTTAGGTAATAATTTCATAATTAATTAAAGAAATCATGTTAATTAGTGAAATAGTGATAATGGAGTTCTTAAATTATGTTTCTAAACATTTTTCATTAATACAAAAACTTTGAAGATGTTTGGTTGATGTTTGCTACTATGAAAACTTAGGGTTTTATGTGAATTTAGTGTGGCTTCATTTGGGTTTTATGTGAATTTAGTGTGGCTTCATCTGGGATGGTGTGGATTCTAGGGCAGAGCCAAGTTCCCTAACCATAGCTCAACCCATTTTCACGACCATCACATCAACACGATCCTCTAGAATAAATCCCGATGCATATATCTTGAGGGATTCCTACAGTATCTTGTGAGAGATATTGGTCTACTTATGCACATGATATTGGAACAGAGCTACCTAAATTAGATATCGGTGAAGGAAAATATTTATTAACAGGTTCTCAACTAGAGGGATTTTATCTAGAGGGTTTTCAGAAGGTTTTAACTAAACATTTGAGTGTCTTTGCCTCGTCTTATAAGGATATAAAAGGATTAAAGCTTGAGTTGTGCCAACACTATATTGACTTAGAGCCTAACACAAGACCTATTTGTAAAAGTTGAATAAACCCAGTGTATGCAGACCTTGTTAAATATCAAATCACTAAGCTCTTAGATGTGGGGTTTCTATATCATGTATCTTATAGTGAATGGGCTTCACCTATCGTGATAGTCCCTAAGAGAGAAAAACAAAAAGATCCATATCTATGTGGATTATCAACAATTTAATAGATGAAGAAAGATCATTTTCCATTTCCATTCCCTGACCAAGTTGCTCGATAAAGTAGCATGTCATGAACTTTATTCGTTTATGGATTATTTTAGTGGATACAATCAAGTGTTAATCAATCTTGAGGATCAACCTAAAACAACCTTTCCTAGTGAGTGGGGAACCTTTGCTTATAAAGTTATGCCATTCGGGTTATGCAATGCCCCAACCACTTTTCAAAGTGTCATGATAGTGGCTTATCAAGATTTTCTTAAGCATTGGATGTAGGTTTTTCTAGATGATTTTTGGATCATTGGCACTCTTGTCGATATCCTTGATAAGTTGGAACAAGTATTCAATTGAAGTATTGACGTTGGTAAATCCTTGAACCTAGAGAATGTGTCTTTGGTGTGATTGGACATGTAATCTCTAAGGAAGGGATAGCTATGGATGAAGCAAAAGTTAGAGAGATTAGTGAGTTACCTCCTCCTAGTAATCTTAAACAAATAAGAGGATTTCTAGGCCATGTGAATTACTATCGATGTTTTATCATAAAATTTGCCATTATCGCTTTACCTTTCACTGTCTTGCTGAGGAAAGATAGTCCTTTTATCTAGATGAAGGATTGTCAAGGAGATTTTGATCTCCTTAAACAAATATTAGTAGAAGCTCCAATTTTGGTACCTCCGAATTGGACTAAATTATTCCATATTCATGCAGATGCTTCAATTATGGTAGTTGGTTCAATATTATGCCAATCAAATAATAATAAAGTGGATAATCCTATATATTATACGAGTAAGAACTTAAGTGATGTGGAATGAAACTATATGACAAATGAAAAAAAATGTCTCTCAATATTATTCTCTCTCAAGAAGTTTTGTTATTATCTTATGGGAAACAAATTCATATTCTATGTCAATCATGAGGCTTTGAAATACCTCTTGAATAAGCCAAAATTATCAGGACATGCTATTAGATGGATGCTTTTATTTCAACAACTTGATTTTCAAGTGGTGACTAAAGAAGGAAAGTTACATGTGTTGATCGATCATTTTGCTAGGTTACTGACCACCAATAATCAAGAGATTGAGGTAAATGATGACCTACCTGATGCTTAGCTATTTTTAAAAGAAACCCAAGTGCCATGGTATGCTGACATTGCTATTTTTTTGAGTGTGGCGCGATATCTACCAACTGTTGATAAGAGGGAAAAGAAAACTCTTTTGTTACAATCAAGGTTTTTTGGTCTATTGGGTGGTTATCTTTACAAGTACTTCCCTCGAGAAGGAATTTATCATTTTTGTGTGCATGAAGATGAAATTCCCACTATTTTGAAAGCTTTACACGAGGAGCCATGTGGTGGACATTTTGCCAGGGAGTTAATGCTGCATGATTCTCCTTGTTTGCCAGTTATTGGTGGCCAACAGCATTTAAAGATTGTCATTCTCTTATCATAAATGTGATAAATGTCAAACTATTTGGCATACCATCTAAAAGTTTTGTAACACCATTAATTCCTATCTTAGCATTGAAACCATTGGAGAACTTGAGAATAGATTTTCTAGGACCAATAGATCCTTTGTCATGTTATATAACCAATAAACACATTTTGGTATGTACATATTATGTAACCAAGTGGGTGGAGGAAAACCCTATGAAGACAAATAGAGCTGTCAATGTTGCCAAGTTTCTTTATAAGAATATTATCACATGTTTTGGATGTCTGGCGACATTGATGGTTGCATATTGCAAAGCGTTGCTTACACGACATCACTTATACAGACATTACGTAAGCCACGGCGGACTGGGAAATAAAAGAAAACCCAAATCAGATGGTTCCCGTGAATTCATAAGAGCATTTGCATTCTCATCTTAGGTCAAGCAGACAATTGATCAGCGCGCTTGCCAAATTCATAGGAGCCATATGCATTCTCAGCTTAGCTCAAGTAGATAATCGATCAATGCCCATCGCCCACCGTCTGCCACCTCTCCTACCGTCCTCACCTTCCCTCCATCAAGGTAATGCTCCATGACATTTTCTTTGTTCTAATTTTTCTAGCTTTACAAGATTTTTCCAGTTTTTTTTGTGCTTGGCCGTTTGCAACCTCCTCTGTGCTTGGCCGCCTAGCTAGGCAAGTCCTCGGATGCCCACACACATGCATGCATGAGCATGTAAATCATACCAGATTGACACCAAACTTTTCACACACATGCCCTAGATTTTTGCACTCCTCTTCTTCCCGCCAACCTTCTCTTTCATACCTTGTGTCCCCTATGTTGTTTGCATGTGTGCTGGGTCAATTTTTGTGCCACACACCACATTATGAGTAGATGAACACTCATGATCCTCGGCGTGCTATCACTACCAACATGACTAGTGTGAGAGATACTTATTTGAACCTCTTGAGTCAATGTTCAATCCACGACTTGCAAAAAAATGTAATCTCTAGTGAATTTAGTTTTCTTGATGTTTAACAGTGCATTCTTAACTAAGTGCTTGACATCGTGAGTCATGTTTGACACAAATCCTGACAATTTTCTTTTGACTAAGAAAGCTTCCAAATTAGCCCTTTGAGCCACTAGTTCAAAAATGACATACTTGGTACTATCTTAATCCAAAAGAAGTGTCACCATGTAATCATTTAGATGCCCCCTAGCCTTAAACAACTCAGAACTACTAGCCTCCTTGACTAAAGCCCAAGAACTACTAGCCACATAGTATTCTCCACTCATAGGACTAACTGGTGAACTTTGAAGTACACCAATATGGATAGCGGGTTAGACCCCCTTGTGCTTGAGACCCTCTTCTATTGAACTTCAAACCTAGTGACTATGGAAGCTAGAACTGGTGTGTACTAGATAGAGTGTGCCCTATGGTTCCCTCACCACAATCAAATTCTTGGGACACTTTGACTTAGAATGGCCTACATGAAAATAGAAGGATCACTTCTCCTATGCTAGGTGGGCATCGATATCTCTTTAGAGCACCAATTAGCCCTCTTCTTCTAAGCAATTGGAAGAAGCTACTATACTGGAGTTCAATAAGGCTTTCCTTAGCCGGCCAGGTAGGGGTGGCAAACCACGTTCTTTTTGGCACCATGTGGTATATCATTTCTTGTTGGGCCTTCTCATCACTGGCTTACATTGGTCAGGTTCAAGGATTGATTCACAACTGTCTCTCGGCGGATGGTGAGGATAGATTTGCAGCTAGTTTACTACGAGCTTGGGATCATCTCAAACCAAGAAAATGCCTTATTTTGAACAATTCTACTTTACATTTGAATGGATGAGACAAATATTTGCATTAGCAAACAAATTCTCAAAGATGTACTTTTAGAATTTTTAACAAATACATTGCTATATTGTAAAGATGTTCATGAAAAAAGAATGTACTTGAAAAAAAAATTACAAGACAAAATGACACTACATTGTCAGACTAAATTTTGACCGTGCATAATTTGTCCAAGAAAAAGAGAGATTGTAACTAAGGAGAAATAGGAAGTTCCTCTTCCTCCTCTTACATCTCACTCTATTGCTCTCCGCTCTCTAACTAGTAGAGCGAGGTAGAGTAGGATGTGGAGAATGTTCACCTCTAGGCTTTTTATAATTTTCATTAAGATTATCATAATCCACTACTTCCAAAAATTGCATGCTATCTTATGGACCAAAGGGAGATTGAGGCTCA
This sequence comes from Cibotium barometz, assembly GCF_041138505.1. Lineage (NCBI taxonomy): Eukaryota > Viridiplantae > Streptophyta > Polypodiopsida > Cyatheales > Cibotiaceae > Cibotium > Cibotium barometz. The sequence continues at coordinate 8,494,489 of NC_141110.1, forward strand.
GTAGATGCATCCCACCACTCGAGGTTTGTCGGTGGATGTAGAGGCACTCCGAGGTGGTAGTGGCAGTGGAAGATGAATTAATGGAGGCTCTGGTGCCAAGGGTGTTGCGGTACCTGAGGTGGTAGATGAAAAGCATAGAGGGCTACCATCCCAAGTGGTGTAGTGATGCAAGCTTTGGTGACAAGGGTTCTATAAGACTTGAGGGTGCAGGCTCTAGTGGCAAGGGTGCTGCATACTTGAAGGTTGCAGGCTCTGGTAACAAGGGTGCTGCATACCTTAGGGGTGGTGAAGAGCAGAGAGGATTATCATCCCAAGTGGTGAAAATGTCTGGCCTAAAACCTGTAAGCCGCATCTCTGGCGTACTTCCATGTATGGCTTCTGTGGGTGTCTTATTAAGCACATACACTGCTGTGGCACATACATTTGCCCAATAATAGTCTGGCATGCTCTTTTCATTGAGCATCACCCTGGCCACATCACAAATGACTCTATTCTTTCTCTCAGCAACACCATTTTGCTGAGGTGTGTACCTGCAAGTTAACTGCCTTCTTGTGCCATGCTTTGTCAAGAAATTCTCAAAAGCATGTGAGCTGTATTCACCACCTCCATCTGTCCTCAAACATTTTATCCAAGAGCCATATTGCTTCTCTGCAAAAGCTTTGAAGTCCATAAACTTTCCCAACACTTCACTTTTCTCTCTGAGAAACTAAATCCAAGTCATTCTACTAAAATCATCAATGAATGTCACATAATACAAGCTGCCTTTCATGGATGGGTTTTGTGCAAGACCCCATACATCGCTATGAACTGGCAGGCATCACAAACATGCATATTCCCACCATCATACTTGAATCTAGGCAGCCCACTAACAATGCCTCTCTTGCCTGCATGTTCTTTAACATTTGTATGTTCACATGTCCAATCCTTTTATGCCACATGTCAATGTCTTGTACCACATTTCGGCTTTTAGAGAATATGGCTGATTTCAACTCAGGAATCCTAGCATCCAACTTAAATAACCTACCTTACCGTGGTGTTTTGGAAAACCATTAGAAGGGAAGGATTCTTCATTTCAAGAAGGACAAGAATGGAGAAATCAAGGTAATAATACAACATGTCTACATGGCTGACATGTATTCCTCCTTCCATGAAGAGGAATAGGCTCCCTTGCAACTATAAGTATGTGGTTGTAATTTTATTTAAAAATGGCTTGTTTTGTTTTACTAATTATGTTATGTGGGTTGCAGACATTTTCCCATCAAGCTATATTGAAGAGTAACCTTTGAGAAGACTCACTAGTGTGTTTAGTGCTTTTCATAGTATAATAGGTGAGCTAATGTTTCCAGGTGAGAATCATAGAGCCCTCTTTAACAAAAATATATTCTTTTACACACACTCTTACAAAGTCCGTTCTCAGCCTACAGAATATGGTAGCCTTGAGAGGAGAACCCTATGGACTCTTTACATAGTGTAGAGCGGCCAGTTTTGGATAGGTGGAGTGTTGATGTTTTCAAAAATAAGATGTATTTTGACATACACTCCTCCTTAAAATTATCTAAGGCCTCTAAGTTTGTGGGTCTTGGATGGTTTTACCCAATCTATCTATTTGTATTTATGTTCTCTAAACTTTTTTCCACAACCCACCCCAACAATGTTCATTTGCAAGAAATTACAAATTGAACAAATTGACAATGTCTTGGGTATTGGATGGAATATTATGGAGGGGTTACACAAAGGTGACATCTAATCATGTAAAGTGGTGCGTGTTAGAAATATAAGCCCAACTTGTCCCTTAGCCATCAAATAAATGTGCATAGGATGAAGTGTTATCCTAGGTCAAATTAGAGTATGTAGCATCACTCCACATGTCCATCCACATGTCAAGGAGAATCCCTACATCAAAGGGGTCCTAGAGCATATTTAGGAGAAGCATCTAGCTCATCTACATCATCAATGATGTCATCCAGGATTGGATCCAAAGGCTATATAAAGCCCATGTAGCACTCACACTATGAATGAAGCTATGAAGTTATTTCTCATATGGCTCAAATCTCTTCCCATCTTGATTTCTTTCATGGTATCAGAGCCAATTATGTTCCCAAGTCCCTTATTAGGTTAATTTACTAGTTACTTAGCATATTAATCAAGTTATTAATCACACCCACCATTAGTGGAGCCAAAATAGGCTTTCCCAAAACAGTACCCACCTGGATGGAAGATCTCCACTGCCTTCTATACAGGGCATATCTCAGTGTGTTTTCTTCACCAAATCTCTCCCTCTTCTCTGGGCGCAGATCTCCATCACCTCAATTGTGCAGATTCACTGCTACACGAACTGGCATTACGTTTTTCCCCAAATCATCATCGCGTCTCAGAGGCGGCTGCTGTAGTAGTGGCTTGTTCTCCCTCCACAAAAGGAATTGATTCGATTCCTCTGAGTAGTACATGCATCCCAATGTTCTCTATCTTCTCCTAAAAGGGCTTGCCAAATGATGCACCCAATCTCCAATGGCAAGCTGATTTATAGAGAGGGGTTTGGTTTTGTTTTACAAATTTTCTACATAAAGCATTTTAGTGCTTGGTGGTAATGATCTTGCTGAATCCTTTTTTAATGATCATAAAAATGTTATCTCATGCACAAAATTTCTTTGATTAAGCATTATCACATCTCTATCCACATAGGTAATAGGTGTGAAGCTTGAAGGCCACCTCTTGTAAAGGATTACAGACATTACCCCGAGTATATCTTCTCACTGGGGCAAGACCTCCCTATCTATGGCATCTACATCAGTCATGGCTTCTATTTCTAAGAGTCCTAATAAATTCAATGGTATAGGGTTTCACACCTGGCAAACAAAGGTGAAGAGGCATTTAATGAGAAAGAACTTATGGAGCTTAGTTAAACCACAACAAGTAGAAGGAGAGGGAGAAGGAGTTGTCACTAGAGCTACCACTATTTCTTTGCAAGCAAAGGATGAACAAGCTTTAGGGATAATAATCCATGCATTAGATGATAACTTTATACACTATATAGATGATGCTGACACTGCGGCTCAAGCTTGGGAAACACTTGAGAAAATTTTGGTGCTAAAGCAAATCATTCTAAGATTAGTCTTAAAATGCAACTTTATGGGCTCACAATAGAAGCAAATGAAGGAGTGGCTTCACTCATCTCAATAGATTAAAGATTCTTATGACTCAACTTGTGTATGTCCAATCCCCTATACCCAATAAAGATGTTGTGGCCATCTTATTGAAGTCTATGCCTTCAAAATTTGATCAACTTCTCACTGTGCTTAAAGAGAAGGATCTTATTTCCTCTTTGGAAAGTGTGATAAACTCTTTCAGGAAGAAGAGAAAAAAAAATCAAAGACTTCCAAGAAGGTTCCTATGTGATCTCCACCATCAACAAGAAGAAGAAATGTGCAACATGTGGGAGAACTGATCACCAAACAAAGGATTGCTTCACCAACAACCCTTGTGTGCATTGTGGAAAGACAAATCATCCATCACAAAGATTCTACCTCAAGGACAAGACGAAAGATAAGGTCAACACTATTGAATAAAATCACTTCGTAGAAGTCTCCGGTATTGTTGGACCTGGAGATGATGATGATTCCTATGCTTTGTAAAAGGTTGTCATTGTCTTTCTTCCCTTGTTGTTTGTAAAGAGTACTCAAACCTTGTTATTGTATGGTTGAGACTCTAATGTATCAAGGGGGTGATGTTGTTAGGCTCAAAACATTTACTAGAGTGTCAAGTTTGGCTTAAGGGGGGTGTTAGAAATATAAGCCCAACTTGTCCCTTAGCCATCAAATAAATGTGCATAGGATGAAGTGTTATCCTAACGTCAAATCAGAGTATGTATCATCACTCCACATGTCCATCCACATGTCAAGGGGAATCCCTACATCAAAGGGGTCATGGAGCATATTTCGGAGAAGCATCTAGCTCATCTACATTATCCAGTGATGTCATCCAGGACTGGATCCAAAGGCTATATAAAGCCCATGTAGCACTCACACTATGAATGAAGCTATGAAGTTATTTCTCATATTATGAATAGCTCAAATCTCTTCCCACCTTGATTTCTTTTAGTGCCTTCAGACCTTTCGATACTTGAAGACTCATCATAGCTTATTCATTCGATTCTTCTATGAACGATGGATGAAGAAAATGGGGACTGGGTTCCCTTGCAATCAAGTGAGGGTGTGGATACACCCATAGATTTATCTACGACTCTTCTTGATGGTTCAATTGAGGTGGTGAATGCAAGCAATGAATGGAGCTTAGGAGATGTTCGGGAGCATTTTCTCATTTTGGGATTTCAAGATGTCCAAGAAGCAAGCATCAAGATTGGCCAACGAAAGGTGAGCTTTGATATTTGCAAATTTGCGTTGCTTTGTGTTTTTTGAATATGTTGTTTTATTTATTACACTTGTGTTTCCTTGTTTAGGTTGGAAAATGTTTGGAGAAGAGCTTAAAGGTTTGCAAAGTTTGGAGTAACGGTGGATGCAAATTTCAACTTTAGAATTAGTGTCGCAAGTCATCCAAACAAGGGGCCATTTGTCTTTTTTTTGTAATTAAGATGGTTTTGTATCAAACCTATTATAAAATGATGGTTCCTTTGTGAATGACCACTTGTGTTATGTCTTGTCGATTTAATTTATATCTTTATATAAATTTGGAGTTATTTGTCACTTATGTTATAGTCTGAAATGCCCAAAGTTTAATTTTACAGTCTATAAATATAGGGTCTCTCTCATTTTCTAACACTTTGTTTTGAATTTCCTCTCTCTTTCAACACTCATTACTCCATTTCTAGCATTCGTCACTCCGTGTTCTAGCATGGACCCAAACATGGCATATGAGAGATTTCTTGAGTTCTTGAAGAGGACCAAGTGGCCTAACAGAGAGGAACTTTTCTTTATCTTCTCCTGCGAGATTGACTTTGGGAACGACCATCCTCTTGGAAGAAGAGGACTACATAGGTACTCTTGACTACATCGAGGACTCGGGGGGTTCACCTAAAAAAACTTTAGTGTACCACATGCAATCAAAAGGAGGGGTATTTTAATTCAAATTTTGGAAAACTTTGGTGTACCACATGCAATCAAAAGGAGGGGTATTTTAATTCAAATTTTGGAAAACTTTTAACAGGATTACAATAACAGGAGGGGTATTTTAATTTAACTTCAAAAAAAAATCTGTTAGTTCATAAGTAAAGAGGGGTGGTTTTATTGGGGGAAAAATTTTAGTTAAGGGTTTTTTTTAATGCCCCTTGAACACACGTAATACATATGATTTTTTAGACGTGCACCCCCCGAGATCGAGGAGTACATGAGGCCCTAGACTATCAAGCTACCAACAGGAGGACGGTGAATGGGTGCCAAGCGATCTCCTACCATATATCAACAAGAATGACACGAATGCCCTCAGGAGGTTGCAAAAATTCCAAGATATTGTACTCCTTGATGGTCACTACAAGCAAATCACCAAGGAGGAGATGCTTTCACTTAGCCTTGATTTCCTCTCTTGGGTTGCTACCTTCATATACCTTTGTGGTGAGAAAGACTCTGATGAAGAGGTGGAGAACGTCTCAATTGGAGGCATGGTACAAGGCAAGGAGGAGGATCCTAAACTTGAGGTCCTCAACTAGCTTGTTGAGGCCGTTATGGCCAAAGATCTCCTCCTCCAAATTGAGGCACCTCAATCTGGTGAAGCATCCTCATCAAAGGCATTGGTGCCATACTCTAGAGAGGCAAGTGCCTCAGCCCACAACAGAGGGTGGAGAAGAGGTGGGGGAGGGTCCTATAGAGGGTACCCTAGATGTACCAGATGTAGTGGGCAAGGGAAAGGAGGTTACACATGAGATGTTAGAGCTTGAGCTTAGTAAGCTCAGCTTTGTGGTGATTGAAGGGGAGGAATTCCTCTTTTTACATGAACTACAAAAGGTCTACAAGCTCAACCAAGCTGAGTGCCTCTCCTTTTTAGCTGTGAATGATGAATTTCCCATCGACAACAAGGGCTCAGAGGATTTGCAAACAAGGGCTTGTTCCAGTGCAGGGTGTGGTGTGCATGAGTCGATGATGATCCAGAAATTAGCAATTACCGAGGCTGATCAAAGCCTTGTGAGACTCAGGGGGAGTTTAGAAAATCTCAAAAACAATTGCCACCGACCAAAGAGTCTGAGGAGGCTACATTAGTGTCGTTGGAGGAACACAATTCCTCCATTGACATTTGCAAGCCTGAGGTGGTTGGCTTTGATTTCAAACATGGTAAGATAAATTATGTATGAATCTAATAAATATAGTTGATAAGACTACTAGAATTCCACTAATCCTCTTTCTTGTGTGTAGCATATAGTCTCTGTAGATGCTTGGGCTCAATGTAAAGGTGGCACATGCGAGGGTTTTGGAAGAGATGTTGCGTTGCCCCATTACATGGTGGGTCGTATTGCACCTCAACACCTTGTTGTGGTGCACAATGCATTCACCCCCATGACAAGCTTCTACTTCTTAGCCCTCAAAGTACTTAGCAAGGTCCTATGCTTGTAAACAATTCCAAGAAATGCTGACAAGATAGTGCTCATGAACAAGGCTACAAAGCCTATGCTGCCTTCCAAGGGGGTTACATTTCTAAAGTGCTCGCACACACTGCATTTGCGGAGAGTATTGGTAGATTGTGTCATCAATGCCATATTGTTGGGGACCCTTCCACTTAGGAACTACTACTTTGTTAATGACAATCAATGTAACTCCTTTTTATTAATACAAGTGGGTTTGTCTATACATAATGTCTACATAAAGTATAAATAATGTAAGTTTCCATGATATGAGAGAGAGAGAGAGAGAGAAAGCCATTGTAGATAACACTAGATTTCATGCATGTTTAGTTTGTGGTATCAGTAGTGATTAATTATGATGTCCCATGTCCTCTCTTACCATAATGGGTGTGTAGTTCTATCCTATCCAACCATGATATGAGAGAGAGAGACATTGTCGATAACACTTGATTGCATGTGTGGGATCCCTGCCCCCTCCGGGGCTCTTGCCGTCACCGCCGCCGGTGAGTGACGGAAGTGGTGTCAGCCTCCCGCACGGGGCGGGGATCCACACTCGGGGCCTTGCCCGGCGGATGTCCGAGATGAGAGGCTAGCCCGGGCGGTTCCTCCGAAACCGGGCCCGGAAAGACTCCCCTCGCTCGGAAGGCACGGGCGATTCGGCCAAGGGAAAAATCTTCTATAACGGGGGAATTATTCTAATGAGTTAAAGTCTTAACTAGCTAAACTGATCTGATCGAACCTGAAGTCACATGGTCAGATAACTTGCACGAGACTTGCACTTGGTCCATGTAATCACCGCTTTTTTCCTCATTTACGAGCCACAGCCACCGCTGATCCCCTCCCACCGAACAAGGTCTTCTCAGGATTTAATTTAATTAACGTAACTAATTATATATTCATAGGAATCCTCGGATCCATCCTAACCCCATCTAGCGCATGGGTTACCCAACCACCCGACCACTATACTGGTGGGATTCCTTTATAAAGATTTGGTTGTGTTTTTGCTCGGGTACCAAGGAAAAGAGCTCCCAAGCCCCCTAGCTGATGATTCATACAAAAATTAAGGTAGGCATACCATGTACACACCCAATATGAAACTGCCATTTATAACAGATTCGGTTGGCTTTAAAATAATCCTTCAATAGAAATCATAATATTTTTGATCATTATTTTCCAAAATTCCGAGTCCATTGTATTACAAAATGTGTCCTCTGGACTCTTCGTTGTGGACTCTCCGTTGAAGACCACCTGGCCAACCAATGAGATCCAGTATCAAAATTTGGTTCCCAAAAATCTTTCCTTTTGGTCCATCCGAGATCTTCCTCGACGTGCTAGCTCTCTTACACCCATTTCTCACCACCTTCTCGTGGTTTGTTTTTAATGTTTATTTCTTCCTTTCTTCTTGTCAAATCAACCCTATTTAGATTTCTCCCACACGTCTCCAAATGGTTGGGTTCTCTTGCATTTCCAAATCTCTCCTTGTGTGAGGATGGGTAGAAAGTAAGCACGGACAAGCAAGCAGCTTTGAGAAATGTGGATGTGACCCTCCCATGACTTGGGACAGATAGTTAGTAGTTTCATGAAATTTGTCCTTCCTTTTGCGAGCAATGTTGGATAATTACAACAAAGCAATACTGAATTGAAGGCATTTCCATCAGTTTTGCAACCCATCATTGAAAATTCTAACATTTTCATTCAACTAAATAGACATGGATACCTAGAATCTACAAACTAGAATAGCAGTGCTGTACTCAAGTAAAAGGCCAAAGTAGGACAAGCAATAACATATTCCCCCCACTATTTCTTTTGCAGAACACACATGCAATGTTTTGGGAACAAACAAAACACATTGAACATAACAATATTATACCCACCACTGTTTATGCTTTGGTACAAAAAAGCAAGTGTATGGGGTGCTAGCTATTTTGCACATGTCATTCCTTGGGATCTAGCTCTGAACCCCTTGGGAAGAATACATGACATATTTCCCGGTTTAAATCACACTAAAATCCCATTTGGATGTTCTGGCAGCTATGTTGGGGAAAATGCTTTTTTTCCCTAAGTTGAACGTTCTTGTCCCAACAAGAGATATCAAGGTATGTGTTTTGTGGGATATGGCCAACCCCATCCCTCAGAATTTGGAAGTGGAAATGCATTTAAATCCTCTACTCTGCATTTGTCTTCACTTTGCATCATATGGGAGTCAATCGCAACATGTAAATACCATTTTGACAATGTTACAAAAGTGACCAGGGGGTGTTTCTAAAAACCACTGTGTAATTGGATTTTGTACATAACTAGAGAGTTGTGGACCTATAAATTGTCTACAAATTTTCTTTTTTATTATGTCACCATCTCAGCCGTGGTTTTCAAGATACGTTATGTCCAAAACGGCAAGAAGTTGTCCACAACTATTCGACAATGATGGTGAAACAATGCAATTTGTTTGATTAAGCACATATGCCTCATCAAAACACCCTGAATAACACATAGACCCATGGGCACTAGCATGACATGTGTTGACCAATTTTGAGCTTAAAATTGATAATCCTTGTGGGGCCGTACGGCACCCAAACATAAACTCAGGTTTCTATGGTCTTAAAGATAACTGCCTGCACAAAATATCACGTGTCTTAAAGAAAACCATGCACAAAATATTAAGTGTCACAAAGTGGAATTTAACTTATAAAGAAGGATAATGTCAAAAGACACTCCAAGTTAGATAATCATCTCCTCACAAATAGTCATCCCAAAAAATTCCACATCCATGTCCATCATTTTCTACATATGTGGACCAAGACAAAGAAAACACTATCCAATGCGCAAAACTACAAAGTGATTAAAACCATGGACAATGAAGAGGGGGCGCCCTTAGAAATCCATATAGACTACCACATCCTTTTTGGGAGTAACTTTGCCCACATGGTCTAGTGTTAAACAATGACTTTATAGGACATTTGACAAACAAAGGAACACTTACATATCAAGAATCAGGTTGTGCCCAACATCAAGATGAGTTCCAACAAGATTTAGCTCCTCCACTTACTCTCCATAGATCTTAAACAAATTTTTGGCTATGGTAGAGTGCACAAAGGTGGATAAAATGAGACATGCAACCTGCATATTGTACAACAAACTTACTATTAGTTTCTTTTGCTTACAATGAATGCTCCACAAAATAGAATTAATCTATAACTTGCCTATGTAACCTCCCATCTTCTTCCCCATGGATGGTGTTCATTTGACTACCTATTGATGAAAGACCATAAACCCTACAATCTTTGCCAAATGCTCTATCTTCACTCCTTCTTTCATTGTATACAAACACATGATGAAACCTTGATCACTAACACAAAAGTCCACACACTCAAATGTGGACTCTAAAGCTTGTCATCTATGAGATTCCAAGGTGGCATCTTATTTCTCGGACACCCCTCTACAAAACGAGGTTGGAGGGGAAGTTTGTAAATATCATTTCCATGCAACGGGGTCACTCATCTCCCCATGGAATTTACCTAGTTTCCACAAAACATTCATTATGATAGCTTCCAAAACGTTATGAAAGATAGTGGAATCCTCGATGTTCTTGCATTCTATGGACAAGACCTCGATGGAGTGATGTTGAGTGCATATATTGTTCCCAAAATTTACACCCAAAAACATATTATATTCAAGACACAAGACTACAATGGGACACTGCAAAGAGAAGATGCATAAGTTTGATGACCTTTTGGTTATGTTGCGTTCTGTGAGATAGACGTCTCCACCACACCTTCACCTTCACCTTCACCACTTTTCCTACCTTGTTTTATATTTACTTCTAATGCCGGAGCTATGATATACCTCCCAATTTCACAGGGGTAACTAGCATCGATCACGATCGAGAGGCCACTAACATGGCAAGAGATGACAAAGGGGCTCTTATAGTTGTAACTACCATGCTCTGGAAAAGCCACATAGCATCCATCATGTAATGCTTCTTGCATGTTGCAACAAAAAGTGTGAACACTAAAACCTTGAGAATTATTATAAAGCTATTGATTAAGTAGGTAACCAAGTATACCTCATCAGAGCCCTCATGTTGGCTCATATGAGCCAGTGCTATTGTATGCTAGAGATACAACTAGACCTTATCGCCCTGAGGCATAGTAAACCTCTCCATGTCTAACCACCATGGTCACTTTGTCTTCTCTCCACCACAATCGAAAGAGGGTGCTAACAACAGATAGTGAATTATACATTAAACTTGGCATTATTCAAACAAATAGCAACACAATGACCTAGACACCTCATTGAAATAATACACACTCTCCCCATGCAAGTCCATGTACATGTAACAAGGTGTATCTACGCGTGACTAGATGTCTACTAGTAGTGACATGCCCTGCAATACACTATTGTCCACCTCCTTTTATAGACACCTATAGACCAATCCATTAAAAATGTAGAAACCACTAGTCAAGTGTGAAGGTAATATCTTGATGATACACCACGAGTAATTTTAAATTCATTTACCCCAACTAATCATCATTTAGTACACACAAACCAATGGCTAGCCTTAAATGCGCATATGTTCTCAGGAGAATGAATAACCAATACTCACGTAGTTTATACAAGAGCTACTCGGACTAAATAGTCCTCATCATAGACTTATCACAGTCCTGTGAAGGGTACCAAACTTTTATACACACATGTAAGTCCCTGTCCTACAAACTCGGAGTCTCTAGTTTACCTTAACCTCTGCTAATGTTAACCAATGTTTAAGCTACCAATGCAGAGAAGCGGGGAACTGGCCACCAACATACGTACAACATTTTCAAGTGCGATGAGTGCACTTGAAAATCAGGTGTGTAGGCCGGTCATAAGTGGCCAACTTTCATGCAAGATATCTAAGTTGAGTTTATCTTTTGATGCAGAGGAACATGGGGAACAATGACCAACATACCTGCATGATTTTGAAGTGCGCTTCGCTGGGTCATGAATGCATGAGGTGAAAAGCAATGTCCCAAGCCTTTCCCCTTTCCCATGCTACACCTAGGTTTTTCCTATTCTCTTATTGGCACTAGTGTGATGTCTAACCCTCTACCTCTGTAGCCTTCTCACCCTGGATGGCTCCAGTAAGGCCTGCACATCCTCTATTAAAGAGATGATCTCCTTTTTGTAGGCCCAACTGGACCCAACCGTCGACGTTCTTGAGTCCCAATCTAGCCCTAAGTACATGGGACAACCACCCCAAAATCTGAAGGCAAGCGTGCTGTGGGTTATGGCGCACAAAAATTTCTTGTTTTTATAATGCAATAATAAGCAATAAAAAACCACTCTGGAAGAGTTATTTTCAAGTGTGCTGAGAGTACTTGAACATCAGCCATGTATGCAGAACTTTCTGATCGCCTGGATGGATTGTGCTTATGCTTCGCGCGGGCGATGCTGAGAGCTCACGCATCAGACTTTGCAATCTCTTCATATCCTTGAAATATCCTTGCATTTGATCTCATGGATGGTCTACATTGTGATTAATATCATGACCATGATATGTGGAAATTGTACTAATATCCATGGCATATATTGTTATATCATATGGGTCGAGCGCATGGATGGTGACATGTATCATAATCATTATACAAGTCATGATTGTGGGTTGTGTGAAGGATGATGAAATGTATCATGATCATGATATGTGCACCATAGAGGGTGACCCTTTGTAGCATGGTGATATGGATCATGAGATGTGCACCATAGAGGGTGACCCTTTGTAGCATGGTGACATGGATCATGAGATGCTTGATGAGGGTAAAACTAATAAAATAGGATAAAAGAACCTTAAAATTAGCCTTCTGTAAAATAGAAGCTCCAAACTTAGGAGGCATGAAGAGCTGTCTGCAAGAACAGAAACCACGATCTACCTTACTCACCTTTCAACCTAGTAATGGTACAAAAATTGTGAATGGATATGTTATAATGAGATGCTCATGTATGCTTTAGCTTGGGCAGGTTCCAATATCATTCAGTCAGTTTACCAACTTTGTCCACATGGAAGTGAGTTGTAGTCTAGATAATAATAATACAAGGTCTTAAAGCAAATGAGTAATCACATTGTGGGAGATGAGCATATTGCAAGGTGCTACATCGATTTTGTGTCAAAGGCATACACATAAGACTATGCATAGCTCATAAGCTAGATCATCATGGCCGCATCCAAAAGAAGTGTAGACCTGATTGACCATCTTAACCATCATGGCTGGTAAGCTAGACCATCTTGGATACATACAAAAGCAATCAATGCCCTCAAAGGTAGGGTTTAGACTACTCTCTAGGTTTTCTATTTAGGATTTGTGCAAACTTCTTAGCATTTATGCTTTCAAAGTTTTCATTTTGGATAGGTAACAAGTAGTAACTAAGTATAGCTTGCAATTCATAAAAGAGGCATGTATTTGGTTTTTTCAAATAAATGAAATTTGTTTTGTCTTGTGTTATTAGGGATCAAACAGCTAAAATATTTTTATGTGAAATTGGTGGGGTCAAGTGATTGAGGTTCCTTTCTCCTATGAAATTCCATAGCATCGGTTGTTTCTTTTTGAGAAATAAGTCCTTCATTCTGCAAACGAGGGAATTTTCAAATACATGAATGAGAGGTGCTCCTTTAGGTCTAGGACAAATTAACTGAATAGGATGCATTGGAATAGCCACCAAGTTCATCGTATCGAAAGTGAGTGACAAACCATGGAAGCATATGTGTATGATCACATGTATGGAAAAGATCTTGAACCAATTTGTTTGAGTGTCATGTCTCCTAGTGTTTCCAATGTACTAATCATCTCGTGTATTTCTCCTTACAAATTATCATGGCAGGGTGGGGGAGTTATCACTACAACATGTTGAGGGCATAGTAGCATTTCCTAGCACCGTTTGTAATATTTATTTTGTCGGGATGTCGAGGATTCCACTCGCTTCCTAGCACCAAATTAGCGCTGCCCAGCAGGTGAAATTTCCATGTTGAGCAGCACTTATAGCAGCAAATTTTTGTTATTCCCAGCACTTATAGCAGCTAATTTTCTCTTTTTAGGAGTGCTTATAGAAACGCTATTTTTTTGCTTATCAGTGCCTATAGCAGTGAAATTTTACCTACTATACCGTGATTTCACTATTACGTAGTGAAAATAGGAGCGAGATTATGCTGCTATTTTTGCTGCATAAAATTTCAATGAGTTATTGGATCCTGAATTTAAGTTATACATGTCACATACACAGAGAAAATAATTGTGGTTAAAAAAAACATCCATCAGAAACCTTGGCCATGTTTCGAGCAAAAAAAAAAAACATACTTGAAAACTTTTGAGAAGGAAAACAATGTCAAGATCATGAATCTATTCCATCTTATAATAAATCCATATGTGTTACTTCATTAATGTCTATATCTAATGGAAGTTGAATGAAAAGGTGGGGTTCCATATTAATATTAATATCAATATTAAAAGCTCAATGAAAAGGTGGGGTTCCATATCAATATTAAAAACTCAATGAAAAGGTGGGGTTCCATATTAATGTCACTATCATGATCCAATGGTGCTTGATCCACCCCCTCAAAAATGTTTTCTTCATCGTTTTCTTCCAATGAGCAAATTTGAGATAGTACTTGCACCTGATCCAAAGATTCAATCTCCACATCTTGATCTTGAAAAATATGTTTTGAAAAAGGAAAAACTTGTATAACATACCACCACTTTGGATCAATTCGATCGGTGTGAAACACAACCTAATATCACAAAGAAAAGGAGTTACACTTTTATTATACTCCATCAAGATTTAATTTGGGATTGATTAGGTTACTAACCTATTGACAGTGTTGAGGTAGTACGAAAGTATCTTTCTCATCATTCCAAAACTTAGTGGAATCAATTTGAAAGAACCCATTTGGATGTTTCTTCACGATTGCTTAAGCACCTCTATATATCACCTTGAACCATTTGACATCAAAGATGAAGACTAAATTCTGTAAATCCAACCTTAAGAATATCTTTAATAGTTCCACAATACTTAAGATTATCCTCTATGACATTGGTATCATATCTACTAGCTTGATTTTCTTGCTCAAAGTTTTCCATCACACCACAATCAAATGTGTTTCTTTTAGAATCCACACGATTCATGTAAAAGTTCCTTTCTTATGACCATATTGCATTATATAGTTTGTACTAACATTAAACAAAAGCATGACATTTAGTATAGTGCATTAAACAAGGTATATACTCTTGCAAACTCATGCTCTTCTCTTGTGATCATCTCTCCGTTTTGTGATGCCATCAATATTGCCATACGAGGCCATTCTATATTGATCACATTTGGTAGAGGTTCCAAGCTAGGCAGGAATGGTAATCGTCTATTTGCTCTTTTGAAAGCTATTCTCTCATCCTTTTGTCTATTGATTGCATCCTTGTATCTCCCAATCCACTTCCCCATGATGGGACTATTTAGAATGTAGAATAAATTCACCTTGTGGCATAATGCTTCATCCAATCTTCATTGCCTTCCTTTTCCCTGAGGCACATTAGTGATTAGTTGGTCATCCTCCTTATTGCTCCATAATCGTGGCATGGAAGGATCTATAAGAGATAGATGTTTTGTGATATACACAAGAGACTCTTGCATCAACCATCCCTCTTCCATGCTTGGCTCTCGCCTTTCTCTTTGTCTCACAAAGTCCTTTAAGGTTTTCATGAACCTTTCAAGGAAAAACATCCATAAAACAGAAACAACACCACACAAGGTTACTTGATCAACCAAATGCACCACAAGATGGAATTGGCTAGTGAGAAATGTTCTAGGAAAGTTGTCCTCGATCATACACACTACCTCAATAGAGCATTAAGACGAGCCATCTCAATGGATGTAGGATCTATCTCCTTTAAGGATATGTGCCTACATACATAGCAATCATGTATACTATTTATCAATACATAACTTGTGAACGCATGAGAATACCAAATATGCAATATAACTTAGCTAGTGAATTGAAGAGAAGATTCATACCTCACCAAGCTTCCCATTTTTTAAATATCCTCTCTCACCTTCTTGTCTCCACAACCAACTGTAGAAATTGGAAGAATAAACTATGCATAGAAAAAAATGGAAGTTAGTATAAAGCCGACAAATTATGTACCATAAATAGAAAATGAACAAGCGAATATTTATGTACTTGAGGCCAATCATGTGTCTTGAGGCCATATAATTGTACCTCTCCTTTCTTTTTGGTCTTTGTGAAGGCACTCTTCCATGAATGCATTACTCTTGTTAGTGTACAAAAGAAGCAATCACACTTTTCACCTTAATGTGCTCCTTCTTGGTTAATACCCATGGTGGTGCCTTTGGTAGGGCCATGGTGCCACTCTCACTTTCAATTGTCCATGCACTTTAAAGGTGTCCAATGTTTAGTACGTTATCCCTTACATACACACTCTGTATCTCTTTTACTAATTAAATTTTTCCAAATAGTTGTTGCCACATTCTTGAAGATATGCATGGGATCTAAGAGATATGCATGGGATCTAAGAGATAATTTATCTTCATGTCACACCAATATGAAAGTCAAAAGAAGATTTAGTGTCTAGACATCCCATTGGGTGGTGGATTGGGGGTGCTTCTCCATGCCTCAAACCAATCTCTACCTCTCATCACAAGTGATGAGACCTCATGTGGAACATACTTGGGATGTGGAGGGATAAATCAATAAAGTTTGTCATATGCCACCTTCTTAAGTGTAGAGGATCTTTCTGAAATAAGTAATGGTCCCTCGATGGTCCACAAATCGGATATGCATGATGTTCGGAGGTTCCTAAACCTATTTTAAAATTGAGATGATTGAGAGGTAGAGACATAAATTTAAAGTTTAAAGCTTAAAGCTTAAAGTTATCTAGTTCAAGTAGGTATCTAAGCACTCCAAAAACCAAGATAGTCATGCATCGTCCAAAGAAAAACTCTTTTCACCTCCGTCTCATGCCTATTTATTGGCCTTGAAACTTCATGTACTTTATTACCTCGCCGTAGTGTCTCAATCTCCTCAATGAAAGGCTCGAGGTACACATCCATGTTAGCCACCTTATACTTTCGTGGTACAAGGAGTGCAAGCATGACATAACCTTTCATGATTGCCACCCATGGAGGAAGGTTGTAATTCACCAATATAATAGAACAAGTAGACCATGATGTGGACTTGAAGCCAAATGGATTAACACCATCCATGCCCAAGACAAGACGTAAGTGACGAGGCTCATCTTTAAACTCTGGCCATTGATACTGCACAAGTTGCCATGTCGGTGAATCAGCTACGATCCTCATGATGCCATCGGTTGAGTGATGAGTAGTATTCCATGTCATGAGTTATGTAATCCCCTTACATTGTTTACTTTTTAGAATGTGACCTTATAATGGACAATTAAAAAATATTGGGTGATCCCACCAGCTACTAGGAATGGATTAAAGAATGAAGATAATCCCTAAGTTGGTCCCCCTTAGTGATGCCAAATATTAAGTTCCTGTCAATGTGATGCCAATTATATTCATATCAAGATATTACCTTAGCCTTGTTGATTCATGTGTTTTATACCTTTTTAGGCCACAAAAAAGTAAATCTATATCGATGTGATGTGCTAGCTTATCCATTGTATACTTACTCCATTGTGTCACACTAGAATGCTTCTTTTCTAAGGGGGTGAGGGTAGAGCTTCCCTTTCCTAGATGAAGGTGAGAAGGAGATATTCTTCATGGTGATTATCTCTTACAAAAGGTGGTTTGGGACAAAGCTAATAGAAGTTGGAAACCCATAAAAAACCTAGATCTAGTATGCATCCATCAAGCAAGCAAGATTTAATAACATACATGCATTCAAGAGTAGAGGAGAGAAGATCTCACAAGTACACAAGTACTCTTACTTGAATCCATACATCCAAGTAGAGAGAAGATATCATAAGTATTCTATTATTGTAAGGGAATGAATGTGTATTTCTTATTGTCAAATTTGGCCCAAATACAAGTGAATAGTGTTCATGCTAGGTAGGCCAATACATGAAAATCTTCTCATCATCTTTCTCATTTCCTCCTTCTCCTTCATTTGACTGCCAGCCTCTTCTAGAATTCCCAACATAAATATAGGCAAATCATAAGTTACATGCTTTAAACCTTAACTAGCAAACCATTATACTTACATAGTTAACAATGTGGGCCCAATTATTTTGATGCCCTTCTTACTTCAAATTCTCAAGAAATGTAGGTGTTCAATGCCTCCATGCATAGTTGTACTCATCCTACATATAGGCACATCAAGTAGCTTCCATAAAAGACAATTAAGCATATATTGTACAAGTCTATGTGTAAACACATGGAGTAAATGCGAGAAATTCACTTACAAAGTATGCATGGAAGTGTCCAGCACTATTGTGTTGTCAAGATGAGAAGCCACCCAAACTTTGAAATGTGCTCTAAGATGCCTCTCGTTGTTTCTTATATTTATCCACGAGGGTGTTAAGTATATGGGCTTTTATCTTCCTCCAATTGCCATCGAGATAAAAGGGGCTTATTTTTCTCCTCTTTAATCACATCTCCTAATTTTGACCTTCAATGGCTCATTATGCGGACATCATCCTCTTGAGGATCCACTTTTTGCTAAAGTTGGCATCTTTGTTGGGATTCAAGAACTCTTGATAGAGTTGGTCAAGGATTTAGCTCTTCTTCTTATTTGGTTAATCCTTCCACTTTGGGAGGATATTATGGCTAAACTGCACCAATAAGAGTTAAAACATATGTGCTGAGATATCACATGCACCATCCTCAACAATGATGGATCCATCATCGTATCACTAATAATTGTAGCTGAAAGGAGAGCAAGGAGTGTGAGGATATGGAAAGTGAGGAATAATAGGAGTAAATATGCCTAGAGGGGGGCAGAGAGATTGGCCTTTGCCCACTGCGGAAATTCTCTCTCACAAGACAATATAGTGGACTATGAGAATCAATCAATCCCACCACCACCACCACAACCATTACCACCATCACCACTAGTATTGTCATTGTGGAGGCTGCTAGCACTCTACATAGAGTGAAAACTCCCTCTGTCTCCTCAGAGGCCTAATGATGGGTTATGCATGCTAAGCTCTAGCCTGGATGCCTCCTACTACTCAGGGGAGAGCATACAAAAGATGTTTTGGATTGCGTTCAATGTGTAATCTTATGGATTATAAACCACGATCTAGGAGGTGAGTCCATAGATCTGAAAAAAATACACAGATAATCTCGAGCATACAATATGCCCAAATATCACATAAAGCAAGGCCTCATTTAGAAACTTAGTTCTGGATATTGAGAAGTATGCATAGAGAAACATACAAAGATTCTTATGCACAAGAGAAACATGCATAAATTCTTCTTCATAAGAGTCTAAGCGTAGAGTCTATGCACAAGACTAACTATGCAATAGACTCTGTGCATAAAGTCTTATGGCATAAGACTATTCAGAGACTCCATGCATAAGATGTTAAAAAAGACTCTATGCATAATACTATGCAAAAGAATATTATGTTGCATAGAGCTCTATGTATGCATAAGAGCATATGTAGATCTCTATCCATACATGTATAGAGACCTTTTTAAGAGAGGTCTCTTTGCATGCATGAATAGAGAGCTTTAAAAGAAGAACGTATTTCGAAACAAAGTTTTCCCAAGCACCCTATAGCAAAGAGCATGGTGGTTGGACTTGTCCTACCAGAAATGAAGAGAGATTGAGCAACATCGTAAAAAGCTAGAAAAAAAATTCATAAGAGGATAAATAAGCAATACTACATGCATACATGGCTTCATTATAGAAAGCATTCATGGAACATAACTATGCAATAGACTCTATACATAATACTACGGGCATACATGGCTTCATTATAGAAAGCATTCATGGCACATAACTATGCAATAGACTCTATACATAATACTCTGTAAAAGACTCTTATGCATAAGGCTATGCAATAGACTCTATTATATAATACTTTGCAATAGACTCCATACATAATACTATGAAAAAAACCCGTATTCATTACATCATAGAATAGACTCTATACATAGATTTTATGCATAATACTATGAAAAATATTCTTATGCATAACACTATATAATAGATTCTATGAATACAGTCTTATGCATAGACTCTTTGCATAGACTTGGAGCATAGGGTAACATGCATAAGGGTTGTCTCATAGAGTATTATGAATAATACTATGAAAAATATTTTTGTGCATAAGACTATATAACAGATTCTATACATATACTCGGAGAATAGAGTCATACGCATAAGGGTTGTCGCATAGTCTTACGCATAACACTGTGCAATAGACTCTATGCATATAGTCTTATGCATAGACTTTATATGTAATATGCAAACACTCTCTGTAGATCTCTAGGCATGTCTTTTGCATACTGCATAAAGGAAATGGTTCTAT
Organism: Cibotium barometz; assembly: GCF_041138505.1. NCBI lineage: Eukaryota > Viridiplantae > Streptophyta > Polypodiopsida > Cyatheales > Cibotiaceae > Cibotium > Cibotium barometz. The sequence continues at coordinate 8,514,529 of NC_141110.1, forward strand.
AGCACCCCATGGTGCATCATAAGAAATTTTGGTATGCTTAAGACTTACTCGTGGAGATTTTTCTTGTTTCTAAGCTTCATCAGAGACAACCTACAAAACAAAGAACCAAAATATACAAGAAAACATTAGCTTATAATTCATGCTTAGAACATAGATATGGGAGCATGCACGCTTATGCATGATCCCAAGCTTAAAATAACAAGCACCTGCCAACGTGGGTGTTACAAAACCATAAACATTGTAAGAAAAGAGGATGCAAAATATGGTGTGTTACTTGTGTTAATTGGTTGCATAAATGCCTGCAGTGTTGTGCCAAACCTAAGAAAAGACCCATAAAACTCAAAAAACCCAGAACTTAAAATCCTAAACTGAAAATAACTTGCAATTTTTTAAAAAAAAAACATATCCCTAACATGTAGGAAACCCTTTCTTGCAAGGGAGAGGATCAAGGAAAAGTAGAGAAGATCCGTACTAGGGTTTAGGGATGAGATGGGAGAAGAGAGAGAAGAGAAGCTTTTCGTAACAAATTATTGAAAAGAGGAAGAAGAGGAGGATTTTTCTCGGTTTAAGTTTTTTTGCACCGTTGCCATAATCATAGGTATATATTTTATCTAGATTCAGCATATTTATCACTAAAAGTATTGGTATATGTGTTAATAAAAGCATCAAACCTTGACGTACATATCGATGCCACCTACACTAAAAATTAATTATTGATATTGATTGACTAAAAAATTATACATACACACACACACACACGCACGCACACACATGTCATGTATCCTATTTTGCCATCAATCTATCTTGATTCTCTCTCTCTCTCTCTCTCTCTATTTGTCTATCTACCTCTTTGTCTATCTACCTCTCTCTCTCTCTCTCTCTCTCTCTCTCTCTCTCTCTATTTGTCTATCTACCTCTCTGTCTCTCTCTATAGATAATTGTTCATCTTTGAATGCTAAGTGGTTGGAAGAGAGAGTGCAGGGCCCTTGCACACATTGTAATTACTTGATTAGAAGAGAACATTAAATCACCATCTTAGATGAAGAATAATAGAGAGAGCTTTAGAGATCCATATTGCAACACATAGGAAACTTTTATTTGTTAAGTTAATGGCTCTTTCTCTCTCACACACACACACACGCTTTCTCTCTCAATCACACACTCTCTTTCTAAAGCATCATAATTTGTAGTCTCTTCACTATTCCGCCTTTGCCAAGTCTGGGCCCCAAAAAGATACCCCATACATCATTGTGTTGGACCAATCAAAGTATCAAATAACCAGCATTGATATTAGCGTCAGAGAAGTGGATCGTAAAAATGGACCTGAAAACATTCTCTCTCCAATGATCAACGGTAGCATATCCCCATGCCAAACATGCCTTGGTGTGAGCGATGCATGATAAATAGCAGGCTAGTGAAAGTGATCCCTAGATACACATAATTATTTGACAAACTCAAACTCATCTCTCCTCTTCTGATAGTAAAAGAGTTTCTAGATCCAACTAGATAGGAGGTGTTAAAAAGAATAATCTTAGTCTTCTAAAGATTTAATGTGAAGTGTTATGATCTATTCTAACTCTCTCTCATTCACAAAAAAGAAGAAACAAGAAATAAATGTCATGTTAACTTGCCTTACATCCAAGCTCGTTGGGAGGCATCCAAATGTACTAGTGGTTGCTAGCTTCCCTCCTTTAAGCTCTACCTTCCAAGTTTTCACCAAGAAAGCTCTTATTACTGCAACTGGTGCAAGGACTCAATCCTCTCACTTTCTACTCTCTCTCACACATAAAGAACATGTACTAAGATCACTCCATCGTCTAATGTCCCTCACATAGATAAGAGCAAGTTGATAAGTAGAGAACTCAATTGATACAAAAAGGGGGATTGTGGCTTTTCATTATGAGGAAATTGTTTACACAGAAATGACTCTTATTTTCCCTTGGGTTGCTCACAACATGTAAGTTACCTAAATGAGCTTGGTCATATAAGCGAGCTTTCTCATAAAGGTTACAAATTTAAAATGCCTTTTCATGACACTCATCATTTACTAACTCTTATGTGTGACAGAGATAGCATCTACTTAACCCAAAATGGGGTTAACATCCTTCTCTACTTGATGTGGATTTTATCCTTCAAAAATCTTATCATGGCCCAAAACCTTGATCTCCTAGTTTGAACCTATAATGATTGTGGCATTCGTCGAGGCTCTTGAGGGTAGTTATCTAAAGTAAGGATACGGTGTCTAGAATCCTATATCTACCATGTTTGTAGGCATGTAAGATGGTAGGAACAAAGACAATGGTAGTAATGCATCATCATATACATATGCGTGTAAGCAATGCCAACTCGCTTTTTGTGATCCAGACAAATGGAGTCATGGATGAAAACATCACAGTCCCTGGTTTCGCAGCGGTTGAGGCTAGGGTTCCTACACTCTGGACGCAGAAATGCCCACATATAACTGCTAGCTGCGCTCAGGTTAGGGGTGGTAATTTGGATTCCCACGTTATGCAGCAATTACCGGTGTACTTGATTTTTTATTTCATGAATACAAAAGATTAATCGCCATCTTTTAACAATGTCTGTGCCCAATGTTACATTTCTTACCCCCGGAATTCTACATCTACGTCTAAGTAAAGAGATGGCATTCACGTGAAATTGGTAGAAAAGAGCATGATGTGGATGTATGTGGCTCTGCGACAGCACCATTTTCTTTACGGGTGGGTTCACGCTTTTTGTGAGTAATGGGAAGGCATGTTGACAAGCGAATAAAGGGAGGTAGGCAGCAATACATGGTAGTGGAGAAAGGATGGAGGATTGCGTTGATCAGGATTGGATCTCTCTCTCTCTTTCTCTCTCTCTCTCACACACACACACACATATACACACACACACACACACACACTCACTCTCAGACGGGACCAGTACGTACTACCCATTATATGCCTTTTCCTTGTGGGCGCACTTTTCATGTCTCCAAAAGACAGGAATCAGAGGACGCGCTTACAACGGCACATTATATCCTTTCAAAACAGTAATGATACTCTATGATGTGATTAATTAGTTCATTTGAAACGTGTGAAGGGGGAGCTGATCACCACACTAACTTTGTCCAAATCCAAACCCCCCCTCTTTACTTTTTCTGCTTGGACGTTACTTAGAATGCCTGTCCATGACAATTTTTGTCCACTCACTTTCCTCCCACCTGCTTCACACACATGATGCCTTGAACGTAATTTTTTTTGGAAAAGATGGACTGAGAAGCCCTCCTAGACTTCAGAGCATGCGGCCGCCCAAAAGCTTTGAAGTCCAGAAGGGTTTCTCTGTCTCTAATGGATCTTCTCCTTGCAGAGATAAGTGACTGAAGAACTTGGCTCTTACAGAAATGTACAGACGTACTAGCAGAAGCCAGCTGAGTAACTTCTCACCCATACTTCTCCTTGGATCTGAGGAGTGTTCCACCTTCCACCTTGCTTCAGCATCTGACCTTTGCATGCATACAGCCTGCCATCTTTATGTGGCCAGTTAGCTTTCTACTCTACTTGAATTTTCGCCCAATTGCAGGTATGTGTGGGGCGTTTGATGGATGCAGAGGCGTCATAGAAGGTCTGCAATTTGGAACTAGGCCTTCTACTTCAGCATCTACATGTTGGTGTTACAGCAACAACCTTGCGTGAGACAAGTAGGCAGAGCTCGTAGCATACATCTTTTTAGTGCTGGTGGGAGATGATCTCGAATTGTTCCAGACTTCATGGTCTGGGTGGCATCTAATTAAGTCTCAAAAGTGCCTTTGCAGCATTTCAAACACTGATGAACTGTAAGCTCCTTTTGAGGCACTGCTTGTGTAAATTGGGTGCATCCCGGCTATAAATATGCCTTGGAACCAACGTCGACACGAAACTATCACCCGTGGTAAGACATGCGGGATAAAATTTGGTATGTACTTAAACAGGCATTGGCTCGTTTGTGGTCTGAGAAAAATTTGATGCGGTTGCTCTCAATAAAGTTGCCCATGAAGGCTTTTACATACATTTTGATTTGTGTTGAGTTGATGCTCGTATCCTGTCTCTTTTTTTCTTTCCATTGAGGTCTTAGTGTATTCCTAGTTCCACATGGGAAGTTCACTTAGGTACACACCATACTATTTTACCACATACATGGTACTCAGGGGTACCACCTTTTCAAATATTGGCTACTTTGTAGGTAGTGGACAAGCTACGGGAGGAAACATACAAGTTAGTCACTTGGTCGATTGAAGTGAACACTCTGCACAACTCTAGTAGAACTGGGCATCACAAGTTCAGTTGCGATGTTCGATGTCTATGGTAACCATCATCCCTCATCCAGAACGTGAGCTTGAAGGGCAAGCATTGCACACTGATGTCGCCGACAAGTATCATGACAATCGAACGATGATGGCCAACTTTAGCTGTATGAATGGCAGCCTACATGCCCATCTACATGTGGATATATCTTTAGTATGAGGTGTCTCCAATAAGATTTGAACCCAAGACCTCCTGTAAGAAGTCCAAATCCTTATCCACTACGCTACTAGCTTGGGGACTAGATCGAGGCATTCACATGTTATGTTGGCTATATTAAGAGTACATTTCATGTCTCCCTTAAGAGCAGACACAAGTTACAACTAGGGCATTCATTTGATGGGTGCATTCGAAAGGTTAAGGGATCATTTTGTAACTCACAGATTTAGTGTATATTTATATGGCTATCATTTCTTTTAAGCCCCCATAAAAGAGCATTGAATTTCAAAGGTGCATATGAGTTTATTGTTCAAATTTTTTTATTTTTATTGTTTTTGGGGGGAAACCAGCACTTTTTATCGCTCACCTTGTCCTAGTCTATCTTGGATGCATGGCTCTGCCTGCCTTTCCCTTTTTGGAATGGCCTTCAGACATGAAACTTTCTATGCAAGGTATGTGAACACATTTGCCCAAGTGTCCATTTCTTTTTGTCCGGTGTCCACCCCGTGGGGTTTTGGAACTATGTGTTATAAGCTAATCATTAGAGCGTGGTCTCGCCAATCCATGACTGCATTTTGAAATGTAACGTACCATACAGCCTTCATGCAGTTGAAGACTTTTGAGTCACGTGCATGTGCGGCGGGCTGGAGACTCCTTTGTGCACCGAATGTAAGAGGGCTCTTTAAAATTAGGGCAAATATGGGTGGTAGGGGCATGGCTTGGCTTTGGCGCACAAGACAAACTAAGCAGAGCAAGATGGTGTAGGTTGTCTTGAGTGCACGAGATGTCGTGGGCATGTATCTCAAGGTACAATGCTGCTGCTACAAAGAGAGAAAGCCCTGCAATATGGCCAACCCCAAAGCCTACATCAGGTATGCCTAGGTGACAACTCTAATATGGGCGACCATAGAGGACAACGTGAGGCACTGGGAATAAACTGGTAACGAATCAAGCTCGCACGGTCAGTCATATAATCCGCCAATTAAGAGCTTGTCCCTCCTCTATGGCAACAGGAGGAGCAGCTAGGGGTAGAGTAATTTGCGAACTACGGTACTATCGGATCTCCTGTTTACAACATACCCAAGAAAATACTTTAAAAAATAATACAATCAGATTATAGTCTTAAAAAGAAAACAAAAAAAAAACATAAGAATAATGTATAAGGCATGCGATCTAAAGAAAACTGAATGTTGTGGCTCATAACGTGTGAGAAGCATCTTCCCACTAGCCAATTTAACTTGCATTAGTTTACCACTTCTTTGGTCTAGATTCAATTTTTGTAAACAACCAAGCTATATGAATGAATGAGTACTACCAGAATCAATTAGAATCTTAAATTGCTTACCTTCGTATTATATTGGTGTTTAGATAACAGAGAATTGTTGATTCTGAACTTCAAGTGGAATTCTTACTGCTTCTTCTTCCTCCAAGTGTACAATAATAACAGCTTTGGTCATAGCAGACTGAGTTTGGAAGTTCTTTCTCTAGTGCTTTGGCTATTCTTGGTCCTAGCACATATTCAATAGAGTAGTTGTGGCCTCGAGGGCCTCTTCTTGGCTCTGGCACATGTGCAATGGAGTAGATATGGCCCTTTCATCATTTCTTGGTTGATTTTCATGTGCAATGGAGGAGATATGGCCCTTTGGCTACTTCTTAGCCCTAGCACATATACAATAGAGGATGTGACTCCAATAGAAACTCTAAAACCTAAGGAGAATCCCACAAATGGAGGTTGTAGAAGCGTGTTTAGGACTAGTTAGCCAAGTTAGTGTAAGAAGCATAGGGAGCGATCCAGAATGAGCAAGAGGGGACAGTCCAGAATGATGAACAAGTTCCTTCCGAAGTAAAGGTAGCAGTAATAGGTCTTAAATTTTCTATACAGATGCCTAGAGTAAGTAAAAGTAATTCTATAGAATTGATAAAGAATAATAAAAGGATACAAGAGTGCTCAAAATTGCCAGAGGTATCGAGAGTGTGCCAGAAAGAGCCCAAGACACCTAAACCAGAGCATGGAAGAAGCCAAGAACACCATATTGGAAAATTTGGGAATTTCCTAAGTCCCACTTTGAGAAATAGACCTATTTTTTGTGCATTTTGTATAGAAATATTTGTATTTTTATAGCCAAACCTAAAAGTTTACCTTATCTATGAGAATAAAGCAAATTAAATGTTGAAAAAATAACTAGAAAAGTATAGAGTGTGTGTGTTTTCCTAAGGAATTTTTTCTTTACTTCACTTTATATTAATACATGATGCTTGGACATCAATGCATTCTCTCTCTCTCTCTCTCTCTCTCTCTCTCTCTCTCTCTCTCTCTCTCTCTCCAACCCTTGACCTTTGACTACATATGCATAGTCGCCATACAATATAATAGTATGGTTATAATTCTGGTTAGCTCTTTCTAGTAAGTTGGAAAGAATATGTATGTGTGGTTAATAGTCTCGAAAAGAAAATCCCAAAAAATATTACTTAGAATTATTTGAGATCAAAGCACACTATATTCTTTTTGTCTATATTTGTGCTGAATGTTTCTAAGTTGGAAAAAGGATATCTACGTTACCCTTGAAAATAAAAATCAAAACAACAATAATGAGACTAATTTGAGATTTAATATATCTAGTATACTTTGCATTCATATCAAAGCACAGTTGGTATATTTTTTCATCAAAACCCGTTCTCTCCATCAAAATATAGTTAGAATATCACTCTTCCACGATGATCTTGTTTACAAAACAATCAAGTCTTCTATGAAATCACAACCCAAAAACCTTGAGCTAGTCTCCAATTATAAACACCAAGGTATAAGTTAGAGACATGAATGTATTGTTGCCTTGTCACATCATTTTTGCGGAAGGTAAAATTCTAAAGTTTTTTAATGAAGTGTCTAGCTACATGACCACAAGATACTTCATAAAAGTATATTTTTGACCGTGTGGCCAAAGATCACAAAAGACAATATTATAGGACTATTGAATTAAGAAGCAACAATGCATATAGTTGCAATGAACATTTTAGAATATATTTCCATACACACATGCTACAACACTTCCCACATTAATATGCATACACGACATATGTGTAGATCATACTTAGAAAAACATATTTTAAGAGGAAAAATATTCGACCATGTGGCCAAATATCAATAGACACCAACTTGATACCTTTGATAATATAAGTCATACCAATATTTCAATCAAAGCAGTGCAATTGCAATTGGCAAAAGCATTGTAGCTATATGATACAAAAAAAATTCTTCCTACATATTTGACCATGTGGTAAAACATCAAAAGATCCAACACTTTAGACAAATATTTGGATCAAAGTAATGCAATTGGAATTGATTCAAGCATTCTAGCTACCATACAAGAAATTGCTTCTTCCAATATAACTTCAACAATATACTTGAAAATAAAATTCAAAACAACAATACCGAGACTAATTTGAGATTTAAACTTTTCTAGTATATTTTGCATTCATGCATGCATTCATTTAATATCAAAGCACAATTAGTATACCTTTTCATAAAAACACAATTTCTCCATCAAATTACATTTAGAATATCATTCTTCATTGAGGAGCTTGTATATAATACAATGAATTCTTCCATGAAATCACAATCCAGAAATCTTGAGCTAGTCTCTCTGATGTTGAACGCATTTATAAACACCAAGGTACAAGTTGTAGAAAAGAGTGTATTATTTTTGTGTCACATCATTTTCGTGGAAAGTACAAATTTTGAAGGTTTTTTATGAAGTGTCTAGCTACACGACCATTTATGTAGTCATCCTTATATCCTAGCTGATGAGCAAGTTGCATTGCTTCCATATCCTTTAGAGTAGAAACCAAAGGAATCCGCTTTAACCTCGATACTTGTGAGACACCCAATGGATGGGTTGGATGAATTGAGACTCTTGATGATGATCCTTGTACAATTGATGATCTCTTCAAGCAAGAAGTGATTGAAGATTGTTTCATATATATTCCATCTCCACGATTGATGTTCTTGGGTTGTACTAATGATGAAGATGACATAGCATTATCATGTCCTTTAAGCCATGTGTCAATCACAACCTTGAATTGTGTGTACAACTCATGTCCATATTGAACTGGCTCAAGTCCATATCGATCAAATTTTATGACTTCACGTGCATCATGGGATCCACTTAAGCGAGTCAAGTAGGGTAGAAGTTCCTCAATCAAGATTGAGTCTCCTTGGTTAACATCAAATGTCTGTGGATAGATGCAGTTCTCAAGAGGGTTAGGACACCCCTTGTAGGGACTATCATCTATCAAAATAGTCTTGCTATGTTCACAAACATTGCCATATTCGTTCCACACATACTGAAGGGGCTTGAACATTGCTTCCACCCCCATCTTGTCTGGCCGATAGATGATCTTGAGTGGATGCGTATGGCATTTCTCCTGTCCCCAAATCATGAAAAAAGGATATCTCCTTTTTGCATAGCTCTCCAAGCAATTGATTATTGCGATGACATTTTTGTGTGAAGCTGTAGACCAAACTCCCACTTGGAATCTTGCAAATGTAGCTTCAAGAAACTCAATGCATCCTGGTCGAAGAACAACCCATTGCTTGCCCACTCGAAAACTTTGGAACCTCTTTGATGTGGAAAAACAACGTTGTAAAAGAAGACCATTGAGATCAAGTATCACACATAGTTTGGTAGCACTTTTCGCCAAGGCCACATCACTTACTTTGTTTGCTCTGCTCAAATCTGCCAAATATGCAAATAGACTATTCTTAGTCAAATTTGAATCATTCTATCATACAACACAAAGGTTAAGAACAAAATAGACATCTAGTCTCTTACAAGTTTTTTTTTCATTTTAGAGCTAGTAAGCTAAGATAAAAACATTATATATAGTTCAATAGGGCTAAGTTTATTGTACTATTCCATATATACATTGTATAAGACATTAAATTTAATATGCAAATAGTATGCATGGATGGTAGATACTTCATCAAAATATATTTTTGACCATCTGGCAAAAAAATCTCAAAAAGTAATATTATATGACTATTGAATTAAGATACAACAATGTATATAGTTGCAATGAACATTTTAGAATATTTTTCCATACACACATGCTACAATATTCCACATTGATGTGCATGTAGAACATGCATGTTGAGCATACTTAGAAAAACATATTTCAAGAGAAAAAATATTAGATCATGTGGCCTAATATCAATAGACACCACATTGACACCTTTGATAATACAAGTCATACCAATGTTTCAATCAAAGCACTGCAATTGAAATTGAAAAACTCAATGTAGTTGTATGACACAAAACATTTTCTTCTAATATATTTGACCACATGGCAAAATATTGAAGGACACAAAACTTTAGAGAAAACCAATACCAACATTTGGATCAAAGTAATGTAATAGCAATTGATTGAAGCATTCTAGCTATACCGTACAAGAAAATATTTCTTCCAACATTATCATGTACTTCATACTTGTATTTTAATATAGAAGCACAAACTTTTTGCAACCAATTTTAGGTACAATATGATGAAAATATTTCTAGAAATAAGGACTCTTAAACAATAAACACAAAACTGAGAGAAATAGGCTTGTAAGGCTTGCTTTAGATAGCACCACAAAATGAGAAAATATGTAGGAAATGTTATGTCATGAAATCATCCTCCAAAACACAAGTTCAACCTTACACCATAGTGTTCTCATTGACAAAAGTTAGAGATAGAGAGGTTCAAACACCTGAAGTAGCCTCTCTTTCATAATAATATTTGCTATGTCTTGGCTTGATTCATCCACACCCTCCGGCGGTAGGTCAAGAGCTAGAGCACCAATGGGAGGAACCTCTTGAGCACTTGTAGGTGGGTTGGCGCTCTCATGGGCTCTCCAACATGCCGCTTCAATCTCTCTTTGCTCTTGACTATTGCACACCACTACAATAGTCTTCATGTGATGTTCCAATGCGAGCGTTGATGCAACACCACATGAGAATATATCACATACAACCTCATGTGCATCATTGAATGCCTTGATTGTAGCCTTGATGACCTTCTTTTTCTTTCTAAATATGGCCTTTGCAATAGTTTTTTCTTCTTCAAGCTCTCCATCCTTTCCTTCTTTGTCAATGGCTTCAATGGATTCATTATCCAAAATGCATGGCTTGTTGGAATTTCCAACATATTGATCTAGATTGATGAAGCTTTTCTCCATGGTCATAAGTGTCAACACAACAAATGAATCCATGGCCCCAAAAGCAAGACTCTTGGCCATTGGTAGGAAGTCATTGGTAGGAAGTCAACACTTCCAACTTGCATATGGTACTTGCATGAAAGATTCTCAAGGGCCTCCTCCATAGCTGCCATTTGTTTGCGGTTGAGAAATGACAACAAAATGAATTGTTTAGGCTCACATGTCATTTTTAACAATGTGAAGACCACCTTTCCAAACATGATAGAATCCCATATCATGCCCCCAACTCCATGTGCTGCTTCTAGGACAACCACACCAATGGTAATAGGATCTTTATACACATTGTATATAAGATCAAATGCCTCAAGGTTGCACCCCACAATATATACTTGCCAAGGTAAGCTAGTAGAAGAATGAAGAGGATCTTGCTTCTTCACAATAAGAAAGTTCACAATGTCTTTTGCACCATTTGGTAATGGTCCTCCATCAGCCCCACGTGTGAGCTTTTTTGACACCCAATCACTGCAAACACCTAAAATCTTTGTGTATACATCGTTGGTGATGTCGTATTCAGCAACAAGATCTTCCCAACTCTTCATCATACTATTGCTAGCATGAGTTGAGGCATTGAAGAGAGAAACTAGCTCCTCATGGAGCACCCTATCTTGCTTGATTTGCTTTGCCCTTGTCTCCATGTCAACAACATCCTCTTTGTCCCATTTGTTTCTAAGAAAGACGATGTGTCCATCATTAACTTCCTTTTGTAATGTGAGGATGTCCCCATCCTTTAGACCCATAAGGCAACGAAAAGTTGCGGGAGAAGGCTGCCTTCCCTTCTTTGTGGTGGTATCCTCTTGAGATGAAAGCTCCCCCTTTAAGTATCTCTTCATGATGGTAATCCAACCATCAAATATCTCTTGTGTGCTCACTATCATATGACAATCACGTGATGCACACTTTTCTCCAATGTATTCTAGAAATCTCTATCAAAAATAAAAATATGAAATGAGAAAGAAAACACCAAATGCATCTTGAATAAGACAAGCTAAGGTTGTACATCATTACCTCCCATGGTACTCTTTGAGGACTACCCTTTGGAAGCCCTTGTTGAGGTTTTGGTGGAGACCCAAATGCTATCCATTGATCCCTTACTTGTTGAAGTTGCTCAAGATAAGGACCATTCTTCATAACATTGTGGGATTCCATATTTGTCATCCTAGAAAGCTCAATGCACATTTCAGCAGGACAGTCCACCAAGATTCTTGCATTCCTTGTGGCATATAGATGTTTGGTTGCTAGGCATCGATGAGTGCTGCTTAGGATATAGATCTTTGTCGCATGGATTGAGTGAAGACCTGATATGATCCAATAGGAGTAAGAATGTAGCTTATCCACTTCCACCTCGTCACGATGCATGGGTCGCTTCACATCACTCTCCTCCAAAAAGGGCATGAGGTATGCTACTGTTGCTGGATTCATGGGATTCTTTACAAAAGATGATGTCAACTTTTGCACATAATCCCAACAAAGTGTTCTATAGGCATATAAAGGTGGTGCCTCATAGCATCATTAGGACCTCAAATGGAAGGCTTCTTGGGCCCTTTTATTTGGCAGTTTAGGGGTCAAACCTTTTCTCTTAAGAAGAAACGTTTTCTAATTAGAAGCTTCAAAACGGCTACTTTATTCGAATTTGAATTTTGGGAGGAAAATAGAATTTAAAATCTAGCGGACAAAACCATATCATGTAACATATCTATGGAAAGCTCTTGATGCGTAGATCACGGATCTATAATCTCCGCTCAAATCGGAGCTTGTATGTAGAAGTTATGGAGGTCCGAACATTGTAAAATTGCCTCCCCCCCTTTTTGGGGGGGAAAGTGCACCCTTTGACCACTCTTACACCTCTCTTACAAACCCAACATTTCAGTCCACATGGCAACCCCCCATTTGGCTATTCCTTAATCACCTTGATTAGGCTTGGGCAAATTAAAGGGCCCAAGAAGACCCCATTCACTTCCTAATGCTACCAACATCAATAGGAAACTGTGTGGTTGAGCCAAATGGAAAGTATTTTTCAAACATGTGAAATCCTGAACCATCCCTTTTACCCTTCTTCTTAACCATGTCTGGAAAGTCAAAGGTTCTTTCAACACCCTTGACTTCAAGTGACACCAAAGGTGTTGCTTGGATTACTTGTGCCTTTGAAGATTGGTTTGTGTTGTCTAGAGGAGTGTTAGGAGGTACACTCACACCAAGAGCCTGTGAGTTTGAAGCTATTGATTGTGCTTGTGCATCTTGAATCTTTGTCCTCTTCTTTGGTCGAACACCATGTTTTGTAGGAGAAAGAAGTTCACTATGCTTGATAGACTCAAATGTAGCTATTATGTCCTGTGTGCCTGATATCTCCTCTGGGAGGCTCCAACCCATTGCTCTCAAAGAGTATACTTCATCCTCTTTTATATGTGTAGATTCAAAAGATAAGGGATCCAGGTTGTATTCAATGTTCTTTCCCTTGATCTTTACTACAATACACGGGATCCCTTCCTTCCCAGCACATCCATCCATCAACCCCTCAATGATCCCAACTTGATCATATGTTGAATCCTCAAGCTTTGAAACATATAAAAGGACATTGTTTGCCCTTTTTCCTTCTTTGCCATAAACATCCATAAACCAAGGCCACACAAAATCCCCACTAACTCCATCAATGATTTGATTCTCCTTCCTTGCCGAAGTAGATTTCTTTGCCATTGAATAAACCTACATAAGTACAAAAAATAAGATATATTAGAAACAAATCTCAAGTTTTGACCACATGGCCAAAGCTTTACTCAATAGTGTTATGATTACCATATGCATGCATAGGATTTGACCAATGTATGTCCAAATATCATCATAGAAAGGGTTTAAGTTAGAATTTAACCATATGGCAAGATATTGCATTGAATAAACCTACATAAGTACCAAAAATAAGATATATTAGAAACAAATCTCAAGTTTTGACCACATGGCCAAAGCTTTACTCAATAGTGTTATGATTACCATATGCATGCATAGGATTTGACCAATGTATGTCCAAATATCATCATAGAAAGGGTTTAAGTTAGAATTTAACCATATGGCAAGATATTGCATTGAATAAACCTATATAAGTACAAAAAATAAGATATATTAAAAACAAATCTCAAGTTTTGACCACATGGCCAAAGCTTTACTCAATAGTGTTATGATTACCATATGCACGCATAGGATTTGACCAATGTATGTCCAAATATCATCATAGAAAGGGTTTAAGTTAGAATTTAACCATATGGCAAGATATTGCATTGAATAAACCTACATAAGTATAAAAAATAAGGTATATTAGAAACAAATCTCAAGTTTTGACCACATGGCCAAAGCTTTACTCAATAGTGTTATGATTACCATATGCATGCATAGGATTTGACCAATGTATGTCCAAATATCATCATAGAAAGGGTTTAAGTTAGAATTTAACCATATGGCAAGATATTGCATTGAATAAACCTACATAAGTACAAAAAAATAGGAATATTAGAAACAAATCTCAAGTTTTGACCACATGGCCAAAGCTTTACTCAATAGTGTTATGATTACCATATGCATGCATAGGATTTGACCAATCATATGTCCAAATATCATCATAGAAAGGGTTTAAGTTAGAATTTAACCATATGGCAAGATATTGCATTGAATAAACCTACATAAGTACAAAAAATAAGATATATTAGAAACAAATCTCACGTTTTGACCACATGGCCAAAGCTTTACTCAATAGTGTTATGATTACCATATGCATGCATAGGATTTGACCAATATATGTCCAAATATCATCATAGAAAGGGTTTAAGTTAGAATTTAACCATATGGCAAGATATTGCATTGAATAAACCTACATAAGCACAAAAAATAAGATTTATTAGAAACAAATCTCAAGTTTTGACCACATGGCCAAAGCTTTACTCAATAGTGTTGTGATTACCATATGCATGCATAGGATTTAACCAATGTATGTCCAAATATCATCATAGAAAGGGTTTAAGTTAGAATTTAACCATATGGCAAGATATTGCATTGAATAAACCTACATAAGTACAAAAAATAAGATATATTAGAAACAAATCTCAAGTTTTGACCACATGGCCAAAGCTTTACTCAATAGTGTTATGATTACCATATGCATGCATAGGATTTGACCAATGTATGTCCAAATATCATCATAGAAAGGGTTTAAGTTAGAATTTAACCATATGGCAAGATATTGCATTGAATAAACCTACATAAGTACAAAAAATAAGATATATTAGAAACAAATCTCAAGTTTTGACCACATTGCCAAAGCTTTACTCAATAGTGTTATGATTACCATATGCATGCATAGGATTTGACCAATGTATGTCCAAATATCATCATAGAAAGGGTTTAAGCTAGAATTTAACCATATGGCAAGATATTGCATTGAATAAACCTACACAAGTATAAATAATAAGATATATTAGAAACAAATCTCAAGTTTTGACCACATGGCCAAAGCTTTACTCAATAGTGTTATGATTACCATATGCATGCATAGGATTTGACCAATGTATGTCCAAATATCATCATAGAAAGGGTTTAAGTTAGAATTTAACCATATGGCAAGATATTGCATTGAATAAACCTACATAAGTACAAAAAATAAGATATATTAGAAACAAATCTCAAGTTTTGACCACATGACCAAAGCTTTACTCAATAGTGTTATGATTACCATATGCACGCATAGGATTTGACCAATGTATGTCCAAATACCATCATAGAAAGGGTTTAAGTTAGAATTTAACCATATGGCAAGATATTGCATTGAATAAACCTACATAAGTACAAAAAATAAGATATATTAGAAGCAAATCTCAAGTTTTGACCACATGACCAAAGCTTTACTCAATAGTGTTATGATTACCATATGCACGCATAGGATTTGACCAATGTATTTCCAAATACCATCATAGAAAGAGTTTAAGTTAGAATTTAACCATATGGCAAGATATTGCATTGAATAAACCTACATAAGTACAAAAAATAAGATATATTAGAAACAAATCTCAAGTTTTGACCACATGGCCAAAGCTTTACTCGATAGCATTATGATTACCATATGCATGCATAGGATTTGACCAATGTATGTCCAAATATCATCATAGAAAGGGTTTAAGTTAGAATTTAACCATATGGCAAGATATTGCATTGAATAAACCTACATAAGTACAAAAAATAAGATATATTAGAAATAAATCTCAAGTTTTGACCACATGGCCAAAGCTTTACTCAATAGTGTTATGATTACCATATGCATGCATAGGATTTGACCAATGTATGTCCAAATATCATAGAAAGGGTTTAAGTTAGAATTTAACCATATGACAAGATATTGCATTGAATAAACCTACATAAGTATAAAAAATAAGATATATTAGAAGCAAATCTCAAGTTTTGACCACATGGCCAAAGCTTTACTCAATAGTGTTATGATTACCATATGCATGCATAGGATTTGACCAATGTATGTCCAAATATCATCATAGAAAGGGTTTAAGTTAGAATTTAACCATATGGCAAGATATTGCATTGAATAAACCTACATAAGTACCAAAAATAAGATATATTAGAGACAAATCTCAAGTTTTGACCACATGGCCAAAGCTTTACTCAATAGTGTTATGATTACCATATGCATGCATAGGATTTGACCAATGTATGTCCAAATATCATCATAGAAAGGGTTTAAGTTAGAATTTAACCATATGGCAAGATATTGCATAGAAATATTAGGTTTTGACCACATGGCCAAAACTTTATTCAATAGTGTTATGATTATAATATGCATGCATAGGATTTGACCATATGGCAAAAACGTTTCTCTTTCTAGTTTTACTCTGAGAAGGAATCTCTACCTAGCCTTGAGGCTTTTCCATATACAAGTGATCTTGATCCATATACAATTTCAGAACACAAGAAGAACCATCTTTGTAAGCTAGGTGCTCATAGATTTTAGCTATAATTTCATGCAACAATCAAACACAGGTGAGCATGGATTTTATCCATACTCTCATGCCACAATGAAAGGTTTATTTGTAATGCCAATTTTCATGTAGACATGGTCATAGGTTCATCATGGACCTATTATAGTGGAAGTGGCCAATTGATAATTCATATTCATGGGCTTTTGAAGAGATGTCTTCTATAGAATTTGACCATGTGGAAAAAACTTTGCTTTGTTTAGTTTTACTCTTAGAAGACACCTCTACTTGGCCAACTTCCTTGAGGCCTTTCAATATACAAGTAATCTTGTAATTAAGATGATTGAAAAAGAATTTTAGAACAGAAAAAGAACCATCTTAGTAACCTAGGTGTCCATGGATTTTAACCATGATTCCATGCAACAATCAAACATAGGTGCTCGTGGATTTTAGCCATACTATTATGCAACATTGAAAGAATACATGATTTTCTTACTTTTTTCCCATAATTTCAAATTTTGTTTGACATGAAATAGAGAGACAATGTGTTACATGTAACAATTGAGATACAAAGATTTGACCACAAGGCAAAAGCCTATGTGTCCAAAATGTTGAATGTAATAATTATAAGGTAGAATTTGACCATATGAACAAATCTTGTGACAATGAAGAGCACTAATGTTAGAGATCACTAATGGATATACAGAAATGAGCATGGATTTTATCCATGCTCTCATGCCACAATGTTTGGTTTTTTTGTAATACCAAATTTCATGTAGACATCGTCATAGATTCATCGTGGACATATTGTCATGAAAGTGGCCATTTGATAATTTATATTCTATGTGTAGCATGGGTTTTTGAAGGAGATGTCTTCTATAGAATTTGACCATATGGTAAAAAATTTACTATGTTTGGTTTTACTCTTAGAAGACAGCTCTACTTGGCCAACTTCCTTAAATCCTTTCAATGTACAAGTGATCTTGGATATAAGATGATTAAAAAAATTAGAACACAAAAAGAACCATCTTAATAACCTAGGTGTCCATGGATTTTAACCATAATTCCATGTAACAATCAAACATAGGTGCCCATGGATTTTAGCCATATTATTATGTGACATTGAAAGTATGCATGATTTTCTTACTTTCATCCGATTTTAGTCTGATATGCAATAGAGACACAACATGTTATGTCTAATAGTTGAGGTACAAAGATTTGACCACAAGGCAATATCCTATGGCTATTTCAGAAAGAAGCTTTCATATTGACCATGGCTTTTGGCCACACAGTCACTTTTGTTTGAAGCATCATATAACCAGAAGTATATTTTTGTTACCTCTTTTGTAAGCACAAGTATATGTGTGTCTTAAAAGTCATTTCATGTGAAATGCATACATATACAGAGAATTATTCTACAATGTCCAATTAGTCTCTATTGTGCTACATGGATAGATCACTATTTTCTGCAAGTGATTACACATATGTGCAAGTAGTATATAGAACAGCAAGTGATTACACATATGTGCAAGTAGTATATAGAAGTACGCTTATACAAGTAAGGTCAACGCAGCATACAAGAAGAATCAGCAAGACAGAAGCATTCTCAAGGGACAAGGTTGCATCTTTGCCATAACAAGTGTTGAAAAACTGATCAAGGTCAGTTTCATACTTGTTTTCTTATTTCTGCATTGTTTGTTTTTTCAAGTAGGCTCTTAGTCAAAAAACATTCTCGATTTTAAGAAAACTGGGTGTGAAGTTTAACCATATTTTTATTTTTATGTCATGAATGTACTATATGATCTCATTTATCTTACAAGGCTAATTATGATTAAGGAAGTGTCACTCCTTCGAATTGAGTAACAAAGAAGGAGTAAAATGGTTTGTGGATAGCTACGATGCTAGTGCAAACTTCAAAGGAGTCCTCTATTTGTTTCTGTCTCAAGGTGATACATCATATGGAGATATGGGGATTGTGGTAGGCGCTAAGGATGATGTGGATGATGCAAGAGCAAACCCATGCTTCACATGCACTGTATTGCCAGAAGGAGAAGCTACAAAAGCAAATAAGTTTTGCTTATCATTGGACACTTTTCACCCAGTTGACATGACTGGCAGTAAACTAGAAAAGGACAATTCTATTGTAAAGCTAGGATTGAAGATCATTGACTTTTCCAAGAAGACTCAGGGGTGGATAATGTGGAGGTACCTGGTGAAAGCGGTGAGGCATGCAAAAAAGAAGGCTTTGGATTCACAAAAAAAGTCCATACCTGAAAAGGAGACAACAACCACTCAAGTTAGGAAAATTGTGGAGAAAAAAGGTAGGGCCATAGTGAAGAGTGCACTTGAAGCATCTATAAATGCTGGTGCAACTTCTTCAAAACATAAAAAGGAGGGTGACAAAACAAAAGTCCTTGATGTGTGTAAGCACAGTAACAGCTGAAGACATGGCAGGCTCTCAGGTGCAAGAAGAGGAGCAAGCACTTGCAAAGAAGAGAAAGGCAAAGCACTCTACAAAGGTTCAAGAAATCTCTTCAAAGAGGCAAAGGACAAAACCAGCAAGTGGTTTAAAGGAGATAGATGCGTCCGATGATGAGCTAATGGAGGTTGAGACTCCAAACAAGGGCAGCAAAGCAATTATCTCATTAGAAATAAAGAAGGGATATTATCCCTTTGGTCTAAATGAGGTCTTCAGCATTGATGTGATGAAATGTTATCCTGCTCCTTCAAACTATGTGTATAGAAGGTTAAATAAGGATATTATCTCATTAGAAATAAAGAAGGGATATTATCCCTTTGGTCTAAATGAGGTCTTCAGCATTGATGTGATGAAACGTTATCCTGCTCCTTCAAACTATGTGTATAGAAGGTTAAATAAGGATTGGGTTCGTATTTTGACCCAAGACTTTATTGAGGACCCAAAGCAAGAGGAGATACTTGCAATTTTGATGCCCTATAATCATGCTATGAAACAACCCCTTGATAAACTTGCAAAAGAAGATATTCATAAAGTTGAATATTGGATTATCTCTGGTCAACACTCCATTAGTGCTGCAAAAAGCTTGCAGGCTCTAAATATGGCTGAAGTGACCCCTCAACTGCGTCAGCAATTTAGGTTCAGGAGATCAAAGATAATTGTAAATTGCCCGCCCAAGATTTCTCGTGACATTTCCAAGGATGCAAATTTGTCTGTTGCAAAGTCAATGCAAAAGGAGCCATTTCTCAATCAACTTCTACAAGCTCGAGCACAATGGCGGCATGCAAACGGTCGTCCTAGTAAACCTTTGCTGCCTGGTGTCAATCAACCCAAGATGGACGAGTCTTGGAAGGTACTCTTTTGATTCTTTGCTATATCTTGGTAAATCATAGACATACATTACTTTTTCTTTACTTTTCATAGTATCTTTTACGGATCTATAGTTTCAAGTGTAGCAGTAGCATAAGAAAGATGCATGTGAGGCTTCTTCTCAAACTGCATAAACTTAATAGTTTGGTTTGAAATTGAACTTCAAGCCTACCTCTCTGTGATGGTGTAGCACTTGCATATCTAATTCTGGCTCGAACTTAAGTTGGAGCCTCACTTGCAAGTGCTAGATTTGCATACGGAGGTGATGCTCAAACCTAAGATCGAACATCACCATTATATACTAGTTTAGCACAGGCAAGTGAGGCTCAAACTCAAGTTTGAGCATAATCTCCAAATGATTGAAAACCCATAGATGCATGATTCCTCCTAATATTTTGTGATATCTATAGTGAGGGGGCTAACTTCTTACTTTGCAACTTTGCAGGGCTTTGTGGAGACCACGGAGCACACACTACATAAGAATTTTGTCAAAAATGATTTACACTTGCTTCTATGTGATGATGATGTATGGCAGAATTGGGTTAAGATCACGAGGCTATATGCAAAAGGCTTGATACCAAATACAAAGGGCGAAACTCAAACGAAAGGTCTTGATCAAAATCCCAAACTTCCAACTTTGAAGAGTGGGCAAATTCAGCAGGCACCAGGAACAATCACACTAGGCCCAACGTTGTTTAGGTGCAGAGTGAAGTTTTGGACATTCAAATAGCACTTCTTGAAAAGATAATATTGCTTAAAAAGGGAAAGCAAACCCATCAAAGAATGGATATGGAGGAGATGGCTTGGAAGCTAAAAACAGATCGAGTGCTCAAAGATGCAATAACTGCCTTCTATTTTGATCTGACAAGGGAAAAGATGACTTCGGAACAGGTGTGTGAGACATATAAGCTAGGGGAGTGGTATGAGTATAATAAATTGAGGAGCTACAGCCAGTCCTTTGTTAGGGACGCTCTCAATTGTTCAAAAAAAAATCCTTCACTTCCAAAAAGTGTAGTAACTTTACTGAAGCACCTATATAGAGCATCTATGGGTATTGTATCTCAATAAGAGTATCTTCCTTGGACCATTAGGGGGGTGGGTTTTGATATGACAAAGATTATAACCTTGTGTAGTGAAGAGCATGTACCATTTCAACTGGAAATCATGGACCTACATGGTACAAAGGAGCAGCTCTCGTTAGAATTTTTCTCCAAGTTGGCACTTACTTTGAGCACACTAAACTCACAATATGAATATATTCTTGTGTGTTTTGTTGATTTCATCACCATTGGAATGCTTATCGAAGGGATTTCTAGCCAGTCAACAAAGGTGCACTATGAATTTGGCATGATCCACACACAAAAAGATGATACCTGGACATCTGGAACAGTTCAGATTGCAACTGTTATTCTTTTCATCAGCAAGGTTGATAAGTTTGAGGCCATTGATAAGGTTCTCACAAAAAATGTATTCATCTCAGGCTCTAGTGGCCAAAATAGAGAATTCATCGACAAAGGCTTTATTGACGGCCTCATCATAGGGTTTTGTCCGGAACACAGCTATGTTGTAGAGATATATTGTGGTGGAGTTGTGCTAGAGGAGAGCTTGCTAAAGAAGAGACGATGATTTGGAAGAGATGGCATTAGAATCAAAGTGCTCTGCTCTTTTAGACGGTCACCCATCCTTGCAAGAGTGGTGTGGTGCAAGTGGCGGCACAAAAAAGCAAACACTAGATGATGCAAAAAAAGAGAACCTTCAAAATCTTCACATTGACGACCCGCCAAGTACAGAGGAGGAAGACGAAGGTGATGATATTGACAGCGAAAATGACACAGATGATGATAAAGAAGTTGGGGATGCTATAGACTTTGAAGATGTAGGGCAAAGGAATGAAGAGGACGAAGGGAATGATGCTCTATTCAATGAGGATGCCGAAGACAATTTTGAAGATATTGGAAGGCATGAAAATGATGATGAAGGTGGGAATGGTGATGATATATTGGATACTGCAAAAGCCATGGAAGCTACAAATGTTGGGGTTGCTATGGCCGTTGAGAAGATTGGGGATACAGATGTCAACAAGGCTTTCCATGCTCATAGCCCATCAAGCTCTCAACCAAAGAAAGGTAGAAAAGTGCATTGATAGTGCTTATTATGAATGTACAACGAATGGTGATCATTGAAAGGAGCTTATCAACAACTAATATTAGCATAGGTTTTGTTCAAAGTGTGGATTTGTTGAAATAATTATTAGTCTTTTGATTAATACATTGGCTTTTTTGGATTCACTTTTAACATTTTTCTATTAAAGTGAATATTTCTATTCTATTTATCCTTTATTTCATGTCAACGTCTGGTACAAATGATGATGCACACTTACTATTAAGAAATTACTCCATATCCTAGTGTAGCAGTGAGGCTCAAAATTAAGTTTGAGCCTAATACAAATGATGACGCACACTTACTATTAAGAAATTACACTTACTCCATATCCTAATGTAGCGGTGAGGCTCAAACTTAAGTTTCAGTCATACCTCCACTTATGTCCAACCTTGGGGATGTCTTCCAACACAAGGCACAATCTCAAGTTGAGCGATCTTTACGTTGCCCTTGTAAGTAGATCTCTCATTTCTAAGGTGTCTTTTTTAATGATATTTAGAATTCTTTTGGCAAATTAAATAAACCCCATGTTTTTACTTCAATGTCTCAAAGTGGAGATAGTATTTAACATTATCTTCTTCATATGAAAGGTATTGTATAATCTCAATTAAGTTTAGTGTCATGTTTCCCTTGTCCTTCCAATATTGTTGCATTGACGTATGTATCTATACAACTACAAACAAATACGCCAAATAGTTGTGTCAAGATATAATCTAATGGCACAAAGAGTGCACCAACAAATAGATGTTAGTTGAAACTACACAAAAATACCGAGTTTCCAACCAATCCTATAAGAAATGGGACTCGAAAGATTCCCAAAATTCCAAAATTTATCTTTTTATACACCCATTTGCAACTAATAACATTCTTTCCACTTGGTAATGCAACCACGTCCCATATACCATTGTGTACCAAGGCATTCATTTCTTTGTCCATTGCTTTCTCCCATACATGCTTTCAAATAGCTTCTCCAAAATGTGATCGTTCCACATGCTTTATCATTGATTTCATGTATGCATAATGCATTGCATACCCATCATATGTCAATCTCTCCACTCGATACCTAATCCTTTGTGACCTTCTCAAAACCCATGGATCACTTTGTACATCCTGTGCTCTAGCATGAGGAACATATCTCTCGTGCCTTACACCTAGAGTACGTAATGCTGCGATGCCAAGTTCTTCGTCTAAGCTTTCCGAGGTAGATGACTCATAACCTGTTATGCCAATTCCTTCAACCTTCTTTTTACCTCTATCAAAAACACTTCCACTTGTGCTTACTCTATCATGTATCAACCTTCCTGACCATGGAGTCACACTATCACTTCCACTTGATGTTTCACCTAGCCCAGATAATGAAGTAGTACTCTCTTTTGGTGGTAAGTTCACATGCACATCTGCTTCTATGTCATCCACCATAACATCATCTTTGTTTTTGTACCAATTTGCCAACTCATCAAACACCACATCTCTAGAGATGAGAACCTATTTAGTTTCCAAATTGTAACATACGTAAGCCTTTATATCTTGTGCATAACCAATGAATATGCACTTCTCAGCCTTTGGGTCCAATTTCCGTCTCTTCTCATCCGACACATGTACATAGGCAATACATCCAAAAACTTTGAGATTCCCAATGTTTGGGCTAAAACTTGTCATCCTCCTCTCAAGATTACTCTCATGTATGGCAGTTGTAGGTGTCTTATTCAAAATGTACACTGCTATGGCACATGCTTTTGCTCAAAAATACGAAGGCATACTCTTCTCATTCATCAATGCTCTTGCCACTTCAGTTATCACATGATTCTTTCTCTTAGAAACTCCATTTTGCTGACGTGTATATCTACCATGTAAGATGCCTTCTCATACAATGGTCTCTCAAGAATGCATCAAATGCATGTGAGATGTACTCACCACCACCATCTTTCCTCAAACATTTAATCCAATGACCATTTTGCTTTTCCACAAGTGCTTTGAATTCTTGAACTTGCCCAAGGCTTCACTCTTCTTTTTTAGAAAATAAATCCATAACATCATGCTAAAATCATTAATAAATGTGATGTAATACCTACTCCAATTTATTGATTGGATTTTTGTGGGACCCTACATATCACTATGCACAACCTCAAGTGATGTTCTACCCATTTGACTATCCCTAGGAAATGGCAACCTTGCTTGTTTCCTAAATTGGCATTCCTAACAAACATGTGTACTACCATCATATTTGAATCTAGGTAGACCACCAAGAATGCCTTTTGTTTGCATAGATTTTTTGAATGTTTACATGACCAATCCTTTTGTGCCACATATCAATGTCTGGCACTATCCCACGACTATGAGAAAACATGGCTGACTTGAATTCTGGAATGCTTGCATCTAGCTTGAACAATCTCCCTTCGTTTTTACCTTTAGCAACAACAATCAATTTTCATCCATGCTTAAAGTCGTAACAAAACAACCATGCTCATTAAATCTCACTTGCAATCCTTGTTCCATCATTTGTCCAACCGCCGATGCCAAACTCTTTGTATAATAGATGGCACATAAAACACCTTAGACATAGTTTTCACCTTGTTATCATGCATCCTCAATGGCACACTACTAACATGTGTAATAGGATGCTGAGTATCATTAACTGTATCAACATTACCCTGGTTTTGTGGTGTTGGCATCATGTTATCAAACCACTCTCCACCATGACATGTCATGTGGTTTGATACACTTGAATCCATATACCATGTGTCATCACTCTCTTTGTGAGATGTCATAGTACCCATCCCATGCTTCATGGCAAGCAAATGATATGTATGTCCATTGCTAGACGATGCATAATTTCCATGTTGTACTCTACCACGACAAACATCATTTTTCTTTTTGTAGCAATCTCTAGCCATATGTCCAAGTTGCCACAATAATGACACTCAATGCCATGCATATTTTACTGTTGTGGTTGCCAGCAACCTCTACCATAGATCTAAACCTCCCTCTAGAATAAGGGTAAAAACCTCTACCGCCATGTGTGAAAAGATGCAGGGGGGAAGAGAGCTTGAGCTCTTGCAAGCACACACACACACTCACAAAACCCTAATAGAGAACACACAAGGTGAGAGGCTGAAAATCTTCTTCATCTCTACTCAACACTCAACACACCATATACAAGAATAAGAGTACACACAATATGAAAGGTACTCAACCAATACATACACGGGTTCTCTATAGTGTGAACCCAACTAAATGAGCTGGCGCTATAACTATGCCAGTCTCTAGAATGGCTGTCACACAGCCTGTCATCCCACTGGCCGCATATCTCCCATGATCTCACCAACCATGCCAGTGGTGTAAGTGTGGGGCCTATCCCCCAGGCGGGTCATCAGTGGCCACCGCCTCACTAGACGAGCTCGATATCTCAACACTCCCCCTCGAGCTCAACTCCATCTCATGTACACCAAGCGAAGCCCTGAATCTGCGGAGCTTCTTTGTACCCAATGCTTTGGTGAAGATGTCAGCTACCTGATCCTCTGTGCTGACATAAACAAGGTCAAGGTCTCCTGCCAAGACCTTCTCTCTGACGAAGTGGTAGTGGACCTCTATGTGCTTCGTACGAGCATGAAAGACTGGGTTCCTGGCCAACTGTATACTGCTAATATTGTCACAGAAAATGACAACTTTTCTATCCACTGATAGACCCAAATCTGCAAGTAGCTTTCTCAACCAAGCTACCTCACATGCTGCCATAGCAGCTCCTCTGTACGCGGCCTCCGTACTACTCGATAGAGCAACCATAGGTTGCTTCTTGCTGCTCCAAGTCACAGCAGCACTCCCCAAAGAAAACATGAAGCCACTGGTAGATCTTCTATCTGAGATACTACCAGCCCAATCAGCATCTGTGTATCCATGTACACATATCTCTGTCCCAGTCTCATAGAATAGTCCACAGTGCAAAGTAGACTTCACATACCTCAGTATGCGTCTCACTGCATCCAAATACGGTTTCCGTGGAACCTGCGTAAACTGACTCACCAACCCAACAGCATAGCTCAAATCTGGTCTGGTGATCGTCATGTAGATCAAACTTCCTACTATGCGTCTGTACATAGTAGGATCCTCCAAGATCTCTCCTGAATCTGTACTCAACTTGCCATTCTGATCCAATGGCACAGAAATAGGCTTACAGCCTGTCATACCATACTTGGACAACATGTCCAAGCCA
The DNA here is from genome assembly GCF_041138505.1 of Cibotium barometz. Lineage (NCBI taxonomy): Eukaryota > Viridiplantae > Streptophyta > Polypodiopsida > Cyatheales > Cibotiaceae > Cibotium > Cibotium barometz. The sequence continues at coordinate 8,540,939 of NC_141110.1, forward strand.
TACTGTCTCTGCAGTAATCCAATACCATGTGGTGAACTAATCACCTCAATGCCCAAGAAATATCTGAGCTCCCCCAGATCCTTCATCTCAAACTTCTGTCTAAGCAAGATCTTTACATCAAAGATCTCTGCATCATGGTCCCCCGTAATGATCAAGTCATCTACATAGATGACAACAAGCACAACTCCTCTATCACCATGTCTCACATACAATGAGAAATCTGCATTGGCTACATGAAAGCCAATAGTGACAAGATATTCAGAAATCTTGTCAGACCATGCTCTTGGTGCTTGCTTTAAGCCATACAAGGCTTTCTTCAACCTGCAAACATGCTCAGGGTGACCCACATCCTCATAACCAGGTGGCTGCAACATATACACCTCTTCTTGCAAATCCCCATGCAAGAATGCATTCTTTACATCCATCTGATGTAAAGACCATTGCTTTGACGCAGCCACTACTATCACAACTCTCACCGTTGCCATCTTGGCAACTGGGCTGAAAGTTTCCTCATAATCAATCCCATATGTCTGCGCATATCCTTTGGCTACCAATCTAGCCTTGTACCTGTTTATGCTTCCATCACTGTTATGTTTAACTTTGTACACCCACTTGCATCCAATGGCTTTCTTGCCTTCAAGCAATTGCACTAAATCCCAAGTCTCATTTCCATATAGTGCATCCATCTCCTTGTCCATAGCTTTCTCCCAACACACATTTCCAACAGCCTCATCAATGCATGTGGGCTCAACAACCTGCACAACCTTTGCCATATATGCATAGTGATGTGCCACATAACCATCATAGGTAAATCTCTGCACAGGATTTCTTACTCTCCCAGATCTCGCAACTTTTCATTCATGGCTTCCATAGCCTTCTTTACACCAGGTGTTCTCATAGCTGGGATCCCAAGCTCCTCATCAAGGCTCATATCTGAGCCACTAGACTCTCCATCAACATGAGAATGCCCTGCAGAAATGTCAGGCATACCAAGGGGCTCAACCACTTTCTCTTTTCCTTTACATGATGTACTAATCACATTTGCAGGGCTGGTATTATGACGCAGTCTGCCACTCCATGGTCTATCAATAGACCCACTAGATGAGGACTCTCCTGGTCCACTCAAAGACTGTGATTGCTGACCTGCATATTCTGTGCAACCACACTTCCACTCACATCAGCCCCAACAGCTTCTTTTTCAGCAGCATACCAGCTGCTCATCTCATCAAACACAACATCCCTGCTTACCCTCAGCTCATGTGTAGCAGGGTTATAACACCTGTATCCCTTTTGCTCAAGGGAATATCCAATAAACACACATTTTGCAGCTTTCGGATCCAGCTTAGTTCTCAGTTCATCTGGCACATGCACATATGCAATGCATCCAAAGACTTTCAAATGAGATAAATCTGGTTTTTTGCCAGTAAACCTCTCCTCTGGAGTTACATCATGTATGGCTGCAGTTGGAGTCCTGTTCATGATGTATACCGCTGTAGAAACAGCCTCAGTCCAATAGCAATGCAGCATATTCTTCTCTTCCATCAATGCTCGCGCAATCTCAACAATGTGCCTGTTTTTTCGCTCAGCAACTCCATTTTGCTGCGGAGTGTATCTGCATGTATACTGTCTCCGAATACCATTCTTCTTCAAATATTCAGAGAACTCATTGGAGAAGTACTCTCCCCCTCCATCTGACCTTAGGCACTTTACATATTTCCCTGTTTGCTTTTCAACCAAAACTCTGAAATTCTGAAAGTGAGTGAACACCTCACTCTTCTCCTTCATGAAATATACCCACACTTTCCTTGTGTGGTCATCAATGAAAGTCACATAATACCTGCAGCCTCCCATAGATATGGTCTTCGTAGGACCCCATACATCTGAATGCATAACATCTAGTGAATTTCTGCTCACATATCTGTTACGTGGAAACACATGCTTTGTTTGCTTCCCAAATTGGCATGCTTCACATATTTTCTGCATACCTTCTACTTTAAATTTTGGCAGCCCTGTCACAATTCCTTTTGTCTGCATAGACTTCAATCTCTGCACATTCACATGTCCAATTCTTTTATGCCATATGTCTGTGTCTGCAACAATTCCTGAACCATTTGCAAACATCGTAGCACTCATCTTAGGCATGTCTACATCCAACGTAAACATTCTGCCCACTCTGTTGCACTTGTCTTTAAAATCTTCAACATAACATCCATCAGGGTTAAACCAAACCTGCAAACCCTGCTCAATCATCTGGCCAACTGAAACCAGATTCCTTGTTATGTTCGGTACATGAAGTACATCTGCAAGGTACTTCACTTTGCTATCCTGCATAGACAATGGCACATCTCCAATGTGGGCAATTGGATGAGCAGTGTCATCTCCTGTTTCCACAAAACCTGGTCTTTCCGGGTTTTTCATCTCCTTGAACCACTCCCCATGACTCGTCATGTGGTTCGAAGCGCCTGAATCCACATACCATACATTATCTTTTTGTGCTGCATCACCATTTTCAGACATGGCATTCACAACATGCTGCATAACAAACAACCTTTCATTATCCTCATTATTTCTGCTTGAGGATGCATAGTTGTTTTGCTGCACTTTCCCATTTTGCATGTCAGCCTGCTTCTTATAACATTCTGATTGCACATGTCCAGGCTTACCACAATAATAGCATTCACGTGCATCATTATATTGCCTTTGCCAATTTCCACGGCCTCTTTGACTCCCCCTGCCTCTGAATTTGCCTCTTCCACCTGCGTGTTGTTGTTGTTGATTCTGGGACTGTTGTTGTTGCTGCTGCTGGTGGCCATAATTCTGATTACCTGTTCGGCCACCTCCTTGACCGCGTCCACGGCCTCCTCTACCTCGTCCTCTTCCTGAACTCGTGTAGAAGGCCTGTTGCTCTGAACTGTTTTTGCTTTGTGAATACTGTTGGTCTTCACCCAAGTTCTTCTCTTCGATAATCAGCATGGACACCAAATCTGTAAAGTTGGGAATGTTTTCCCGAGTCTGAATAGACGTCTTGAACGCCTTGTATTGTGGCCCGAGACCACGTAGACAGACTTCCACCTTGTCATCATCATCTACTGACACACCAATAGATGCACGGGACTCCACAATACCCTTTATCTTCAACGCATAATCATTCACAGACATGCTCTTTTTCTCCACAGTATGAAGTTCATTCTTCAACTGTATCTTACGTGCCTTGGTATTTGTTTCATAAAGCTTTACCAAGGTGTCCCATGCCTCCTTGGGAGACTTGGCATCCTGAATGTGCCCAATCATGGTGTCCTGTATACTAATGGAAAGCCAATACATTACTTTCCTGGCTCCTTGGTTCCAGTCTTTAAACTCTTTCACATCTGCAGCAGTCGGTATCTCCGGTGCCTCTTCATGCTCACCTTCTATGTAGTCCCAATAACCTTTTCCCATCAGGAAATTCGTCAACCTGAACCTCCAAGCATGGAAGTTATTCTTATCAAGCTTCTCAGCCACAATCTGAGTTATCCCATCATTTGACATCTTGCCAAACACACAATTTTACCAGAAACTGCACTCTGGTTTTTCCTGCACAACTGCTGTATTTTCTGCACAGCGGTACTACAGTCCACTCAAATGTCACAACCAGTGACCTCAATGTGCATACATACACCCAATGGCAACTGTAGACCTCTTTGCAGCACCCACAGTGTCTGCACAGTCAATCTGTCTTCCTGCAGTTCTTAAAACAGAGTTCTGTAGAGAATCGATGACTTACCCGCACTGCTCGAAATTGCCTACTTTCAGAAAAAGGGAGGTCCAAACGCGCCCGAAACGCGTTTTCGGCCCAAAAATTGGACTATATAGTTTCCCTATAGCTTTACTCTCGCGAAGAAAGCTCCTCAATCAGAGGCCGTTTGTCGGTGCCTCCCGTAGAGCTCCCGACAAGGGTGTAGTCACCAACACAATAGGGAAGAGTAGTTGAAGCTCTTACCCTCGTACCGCTTCCTCTGGTTCTCTTGCTTGCAGCTCAGCCCTTAGCACGAACCAAGCTCTGATACCATGAAAAGATGCAGGGGGGAAGAGAGCTTGAGCTCTTGCAAGCACACACACACACTCACAAAACCCTAATAGAGAACACACAAGGTGAGAGGCTGAAAATCTTCTTCATCTCTACTCAACACTCAACACACCATATACAAGAATAAGAGTACACACAATATGAAAGGTACTCAACCAATACATACACGGGTTCTCTATAGTGTGAACCCGACTAAATGAGCTCGCGCTATAACTATACCAGTCTCTAGAATGGCTGTCACACAGCCTGTCATCCCACTGGCCGCATATCTCCCATGATCTCACCAACCATGCCAGTGGTGTAAGTGTGGGGCCTATCCCCCAGGCGGGTCATCAGTGGCCACCGCCTCACTAGACGAGCTCGATATCTCAACAATGTGCACCAAACGATGGCTGTGAATCCTATTGTTGTTGTGGTGGCCTATCATGTCAAGCATGTCCATGTGTATGTCATCTTAAAGTAGATCTCCCCCTGCCTCTAGCACCTCTATGAGTGTAGAATGCTTGGTCCCTTATATCTTCACTAGTACTAGATGAAGCACCAAAACCAAGTTTCATCTCCTCCACAATAAGTAAAGAAATCAACTCATCAAACTCCGGGGAGTCTCCACCACTAACCCTGATAGAGGTTTAAAATGCTTTGTAATCCTTGCCCAAACCATTCAATGTAATGACAACCAAATCAGCATCTTCTATGGGGGCATCAATAGATACAAGTGTATTAGCACATCCTTTATTCTCTTGCACATAATCATTTATGCTCCTGTTGTTTTGAGCCACACTATGTATCTTTTACTTCAATTGTATCTTCTTTGGTTCTGTAGTTGTATCAGATAGCTTCACCAATGTATCCCATGCATCCTTGGGATTATGTGTGTCTTGAATATGGCATAAGATGGTATTTGTCACATAAATTGAGAAATAATGTAGCACTTTGAAAGCCCTCTTTGTCGAATTCCTATGTGCTGTAAGTTGGGTGGGTGTTGCATTCACTAGGGGAACACTTGTCTCCATCTCCTCACCTCTCACCAAATTTCAAAGCCCTTTGCCTTTAAGAAACTAGTACAATTAAGTTATTGATCATAATATCTATTACAAATGATTCTATGACTAACCCTCTTTCTCCATTAGCATAGGTTACATAAACTTTACATTAATTCATTTTTCTTGGTTGGATTAACCATGCCTTAATCACATGTTGATAATGGCTCCTACTTGTGTTTAAGCATATCAATGGAGGAAATAAGTAACTTGATGCTTTGATATTTGACTTTTGAGCCTTTTCCCATAATAATTTATTTAGTAGATTTCCTTACCATATTAATAAATGCTTCGAAGGGACCAATAGATGCTTCGAAGGGACCAATAGATGCCAATGATGGGGGAAATAAGTAACTTTGCATTTTGAGACTTGTTCCTAGAATACTTGGGGAAAATAAGTAACTTTGATATTTGAGTTTTGAACCTTGTTCCTAGAATAATCTGTTTAAGAGATTTCCTTACCATATTAATACATGCTCCTGAGGGACCAAAAGATGCCAATAATGGGGGAAGTAAGTAACTTCAGTTTGATGATTTGATATTTAAGTTTTGGGCCTTGTTCCTAGAATAATTTGTTCTTAGCAGAGTTGCATACCATATTCATACATGCTTCTGAGTTTTGAGCCTTATTCCCAGAGTAATGTTTTCAGAAATGTTCCTTACCATATTAATACATGCTTATGAGGTACCAACAGATGCTTCAGTAACTTCTAAGGAATGAATTTGCAAGAGCTCCATCTTGGAAAGGACTTTCTTCATTTTTTGTTAAAAGAAAGTCAAGATATTCTTGATATTTTGTAACCTGACTCTCTAGATTAGTATTTCAATTAGTCAAAAGCTGAATCTTATCTCCTATGGCTTTCTTTAGGTCTGTAACTTGACTCTCTAGCTCAATATTTTCATTAGTCAAAATATGACTATCTTCTATGGTTTTGTTATCGTAAGAATAAAGCCTACTCAATTCTTATAATTGTTTAGCAAGTTCAGCTTTAGAATCATTCACCCTTCATTACTTTGTTCTTTTTGTTTATTTATTTTGATCTCTTTTGTTCCTCACCTTCAGATTTATCTGATTGTAGAAAATTTCTTTTGAGCTGTTTGTATTTGTTGTTTTGTGGAAGACCTTTTTTTGTAGAAGAATTATTCTTCATCTTCATGCATTTATTCTTCTAACTTTATTTCTTCCTAGTAGTGATTACTGATCTTTTTTCTAATATCTCCACCATGCTTTTCCTTAGAAGTTCCACTAGTTCTTCGCTACTCTGATGGTATGTCCATTTTTGTTTGTAAGAACTAGGAAAAGGAGGTTTAGTTTTAAAAGCATTAGTTTTGATAGACTTTACCATTTCTTCTCCATAATAATATGAGGAGGATGAGAAAGGATTAATATCGGTTGACAGAGAAAAACGTGGTTCATTTTTTGCTTCTATCAATTCCAAGAGTATCTCTTCAAAGATATCTCCCAGTAGGTTTTGGACTAGCTCATATTCTACATTTTGTGCAAGAAAGGTTTTTAACTTCTTCTTGTTGGCTTTAGGGAAATCCCTTGCATAGTGGCATTTCTTTCCATAGAGAAAACATGCATCACTAGTGTTTTTATGCCTTTTTTTAAATGACTTTCTTTTGGAAAACCTATGTATTTCTTATGAATTTTTGTTTTTCTATCATTAATTTATTCACAAGTACAAGCCTCTGCTCCAAACTCGCATCCTTAGTTTCTAGATTTATTCCAGGTGTGATAAAGCTTTCCTAGAAGATGTTCTCTTTCATTGAAACTTTTCATCATTCTTGAAAAGCTCTTGTCTCTATATATACATTGGAGAGTAAGAAGAACATGTCTATGGACTTCTCTAAATGATATGTTATTCTAGAGACCTTTGGTGGATAGCTTTATCTCTTGTAAATTAGTGTTCTTTGATCACAATTTTTTATAATTCCTACACAAAACTATTGAAAGAGAGGATAATTACAATTAATCGATCTTAATATTCTAACTATGCAACAAAAGCTAAAGCAACACTTGATATTTCTTGTTGACATAATGAGTCACTACTTTAGGAAAACTATAAGGATTTCAACCAGATACATGCTCACACTAGTAACTTTATTTGTCAGAAATCTTAGAACATAGTGGTATAGATTGCCTATAGAGACAAAATGATTCCAACCAAGTACATGATCACAATAGCCACTTTCTTTGAAAGAAATCTTAGAGCCTCGTGGTACAGATTGCTTGTAGAAACTCCAACAATTAAAATGGGCAAAGGAATCACAACACTTTAAAAACTCTTTCTTAAATAATGTTTTTGGAGAAGTTTTAGATGAAAAGGAGTACTTCAGAAATATGTTTTGGAAAATGAAGTGTTGTGATCTCACTAGGATTACAGAATATTGAAAAAGTATTCGAAAAAGAATCTACCAAGGATAGCTTTAGAATGATTTCTTGGCTATGAATTTGTATATAAATTCTTATCTAAAGGAATTATTAGAAAAGGAATAAATGTAATTTATTGATGAAAAACTCCATGTTAGTATATTTGTCAAAAATATCATTTTGTACTTAGAAAAACGGATTTGTGTTAAACCTGCAAACAACATCAAAGTTTTAACAGTCTCTCTTACTCACTCCCTCTCTCTCTCTCTCTCTCTCTCTCTCTCTCTCTCTCTCTCCCTTTGAGGATCTCTCTGCTTTAGCTTCTTCCTCTGCTTAACTATGGAGCCTTTGCAAGCTGTGTGTGTAGCCCCTTGTGAAGCTAGAAAACGGAAGGTTAATTTACACATTTGTAATCCTGAAGAGTATGGCAGCTCTAAAAAAAACCCATCCTACTGATGCACAATCTGTCCAAGCTCGTAGGACAGCTAAGGAGAAAAATGTAGATCTTTGGGTTGATGGGCATCTCTATCCAGTTGACCCTCCATTAAGAGCAAACCCTCCTTTCTGGAATTTATCATCTTTTATGTAATTTGTTGGTGAAGGAGAGCTTGGCTTATTGGGATACTGTAGAAGATTGACTACAAGTGGAGCTTGGTAAACCCATATTCTCCAATCTCAATTGCAAGCATCACAATTCAGCCTTTTACAATGTCAAGAAGGACTTAAAACATCATCAATGAATAAGCAGGCCTCTGGTATGTCATAGGAGGTTGCTCAAAAGGTCTCCATGACTGGATCAAAGGCAAGGATATTTTTGGAGAAGCCAAACATAGAGAATTCTTGAAGAAGACTTGGGGACTATGGAGAGACCTGTGTGCAATCACCACAAATGTAGATTGTCCAATGCCAGCTCTTGTAAATATGTGCAAATAGCTTTGAATAAATTTCAATAACATGGTTCGCATTATGAATCAATGTAGCACAACTTCCCACCAAGAACGAGCATCATTCCACAACAACATATCATAGAATTCACTAAAAGTGTGCTAGGTGCTTGGGGAGAGAGTAAAGTAACACACTATATGGTAAGTTGTACAGTAAAAAAATAAACTGGTGTTTTAACCTTGACTTTTTCTAATTAAATTCTATTGTCATGTGTACAGCACAGTTTATGCACATGGTGCGTATTTCATGAACAAGTATGGATTGCTCGACATGTGGAGTACCTAAGGGATGGAGAAATCACATTAAAGAAAGTGGGGTTTATTTCAAAAATACAAGACATGGAGGTAAAGCTTCTCAGGGGAGGAACACGTACAAACTATCTACAAGAGATGTTCAATTGGTTTTATCGCACAACCTTTGGAAGGGTATTGGTTAGGGAGCCGGCCCAACAATCTAAGCTTGCGCAAGAGGCACGCAAGGCTCCAAAAAGTCATGCTCAGCTTGAATCGTTGCAGACCAATGCTCCCCATAGGCATGGTGCTTGGCATGCACGAATGAGGAGACAAGGGAGGTGTTGGGTTGTGCACGCAGCACTGTTAAAAAATATGGCAAACACCTTCACTAAAATGATGTGTAGGGCACATACCTTGTAACTAGCACTATGCACTAAAGTCATAGACTATGGGCAAATGGATACAAAGGTTATTATGCAATCTTACCATGATGTAAAAGAGTCATTTAGGAGCTCAACATCAGCCAAAGGGGTCGTGATCCCTTGATTAGGTAGCATTGGTGTGATTAGCAAGATTCTAGGGTTGGTGGTCACTTTTAGGTGCTTGAATCTAGGAGGAAAGGTGGAGATGATTTAGATGATGATTAACACCTAATCTTGAGCTTAATCCTCATGTACTTCAGCCTATATAAAGAGGCTCTCATCTATTGAAATCAACACATTTTATTGCCCCTCACTTATGTTGTCATTATGCTCATCATTATGCTAATTACTTCTTGATTAGTAGCTTAACTTCATCTTCTTCATTTCTATTCAACTATGCAATGGAGCTAGTGTTTGATCCTCCTTAGAATGGTTTTTAACATGGTATCAGAGCTAGGACTAGCCCATGCATTTAGAATCAAGCCCCATCTTATTTGCTTAGCAAGAGATTAGTGAAAATTAGGGTTTCATTAGCTTTTATGGGTTTCCTAGAAAATAGGATCTAGAATAGCAGCTGAGTGGAGGCCTTGGTGCTCACAAACCACGTAACCATTGCCAAAATCCTTTTGTGGGCACTTCACCAGCAATATTGCTAAGGGGCATGGCACCTCAATTGCACCATTCATAGCTCCACGTCGCCGGCAACTTCGTTTTCCCCAAAACAGGCACGTTCTTGATAGGCGACCACCAAAAGTATTGTTGCAGCTCACACACATCAAATTGGTCTAATTCCTCTTAGGTGTGGCTTCATTGGAACCTAAAATTACTCCTCCTAAGAGGGTTTTGCAAATGATTGAGTGTGCTTCACACACCAAGCAAAAAACCAGGGTGCTATCCAGAACTGCCATAGCCAGAAAAGGTACTTTGGTAAATTTGAGATTACTCATTGATTAAGTTGCTTAAGCAAGTGTTTGTGGGCTCTAAAATCATCTAGACATACTGCTATTCAATGCCCTTGAAGATTTTTAGCTTATTCTTTGTGCAACTCCTTCAAATATTGACTCCAAGTGAGCTCATTTCTCTGCATAGTGAGCAGAATATTCAACTCCACTAATCAATGATTAATCTATCATAATCCTTATCATTTGGTGCAATAAGTGGTTCATACATGTCATTAGGGACTTGCTACATCCCCTTATTACTTCACACTTAATTTGCCCCTTGATTAGGTGTCTCCCTTGCTTCCCACAAATCAATATATTTTCTGGTTTTATCTTTTGGAAAGCATATGCTAAATAACTTGATTTAGCACTATTCTTTGGTCTTAATCTCTCTTGTAAAAGGGTAGACACTGCCTCAATCATCAGAGGTAAGACCCCCTTCATTCCATATCATAATGGCTACCAAGGATTCTCCATCAATGCGCTTTAAAGGTCATGGTTTTCACACATGGCAAACCCGCATCAAGTTAATGCTCATGAAGAAGGGGCTCTTCAACATAGTAAATGGGAATGAGAAGAAGCCAAGGACTCTTGCTGATGTTCCTTGTTGGGAAGTAAGAGATGACAAAGCTCGTGCCACCATCACATTGGAGCTTGATGACACTTACATTCATCATGTGGATGGATGCGAAACTTCCAAGGAAGTTTGGGACCAACTCACAACTCTATTTGGGGCTCGATCTAAAAGTTCAAAGTTTGGTTTGCTCATTGAATTTTTTAAGCTAGAAATGAAGTCTGGCACATCCCTAGCCTCACATTTGAACTACATGAAAGGCCTATTAACACAACTTGCAGGAATAGGTCTTAAGATGGATGAAGATGTCTCCATTGGTGTATTACTTAAATCTTTACCTGAAGAATATGACCATGTGGTCACAACCTTGACCAATATGCCAATATCAAAGCTTGTGGACATTGAAGCATCTCTTCTTGAGGAGGAGAGAAAACTAAAGACCAAGCAAATGGAGTCTCCATCGTCATCAACCTTGTCTACTGAAAATGCTTATTATGCAGGATCTAGTAGGTATGGCAAGAACAAAGGCAACTACAACAAGGGCTACAACAACAACAATCTCATTTGTGACTTTTGTCACAAACCTGGCCATGTAGAGAAGAATTGTTTTGCCAAGAAGAAGATGCAACGAGTCTACATCATGGAAGAAGTGCAGCAGGAAGAGGACCAAGAAGAAGAAAAAGATGAAGACAAGGGCCACCATCATGAGGCCCTATCTATGATTAGATCAAATCATTTATTCTAAAGTGCTAAAAGCAAGGGCATGCCCTATACACATGGGTGTCCTCTTCACTCATACATGTAGCCACGTCTTGTCACACTCTTCTAAAGTCGTCCCATACCTCTTTTGTACGCATGACTAAAGCCTCTGAGTTCACATTGGCATAACCTATGTATGGCATTGCTAGTCAGACCACGCTCATGCATGCTATCACTGAGCATTGGGTGGTTAATTAGGCTCATGAGAGTCAGCATGACCAACTGCATCATTTAGTGGATTCAGTGTTTGAGGAGGGGTGTTAAAAAATATGGCAAACACCTTCACTAAAATGATGTGTAGGGCACATACCTTGTAACTAGCACTATGCACTAAAGTCATAGATTATGGGCAAATGGATACAAAGGTTATTATGCAATCTTACCATGATGTAAAAGAGTCATTTAGGAGCTCAACATCAGCCAAAGGGGTCGTGATCCCTTGATTAGGTAGCATTGGTGTGATTAGCAAGATTCTAGGGTTGGTGGTCACTTTTAGGTGCTTGAATCTAGGAGGAAAGGTGGAGATGATTTAGATGATGATTAACACCTAATCTTGAGCTTAATCCTCATGTACTTCAGCCTATATAAAGAGGCTCTCATCTATTGAAATCAACACATTTTATTGCCCCTCACTTATGTTGTCATTATGCTCATCATTATGCTAATTACTTCTTGATTAGTAGCTTAACTTCATCTTCTTCATTTCTATTCAACTATGCAATGGAGCTAGTGTTTGATCCTCCTTAGAATGGTTTTTAACATGGTATCAGAGCTAGGACTAGCCCATGCATTTAGAATCAAGCCCCATCTTATTTGCTTAGCAAGAGATTAGTGAAAATTAGGGTTTCATTAGCTTTTATGGGTTTCCTAGAAAATAGGATCTAGAATAGCAGCTGAGTGGAGGCCTTGGTGCTCACAAACCACGTAACCATTGCCAAAATCCTTTTGTGGGCACTTCACCAGCAATATTGCTAAGGGGCATGGCACCTCAATTGCACCATTCATAGCTCCACGTCGCCGGCAACTTCGTTTTCCCCAAAACAGGCACGTTCTTGATAGGCGACCACCAAAAAAATTGTTGCAGCTCACACACATCAAATTGGTCTAATTACTCTTAGGTGTGGCTTCATTGGAACCTAAAATTACTCCTCCTAAGAGGGTTTTGCAAATGATTGAGTGTGCTTCACACACCAAGCAAAAAACCAGGGTGCTGTCCAGAACTGCCATAGCCAGAAAAGGTACTTTGGTAAATTTGAGATTACTCATTGATTAAGTTGCTTAAGCAAGTGTTTGTGGGCTCTAAAATCATCTAGACATACTTCTATTCAATGCCCTTGAAGATTTTTAGCTTATTCTTTGTGCAACTCCTTCAAATATTGACTCCAAGTGAGCTCATTTCTCTGCATAGTGAGCAGAATATTCAACTCCACTAATCAATGATTAATCTATCATAATCCTTATCATTTGGTGCAATAAGTGGTTCATACATGTCATTAGGGACTTGCTACATCCCCTTATTACTTCACACTTAATTTGCCCCTTGATTAGGTGTCTCCCTTGCTTCCCACAAATCAATATATTTTCTGGTTTTATCTTTTGGAAAGCATATGCTAAATAACTTGATTTAGCACTATTCTTTGGTCTTAATCTCTCTTGTAAAAGGGTAGACACTGCCTCAATCATCAGAGGTAAGACCCCCTTCATTCCATATCATAATGGCTACCAAGGATTCTCCATCAATGCGCTTTAAAGGTCATGGTTTTCACACATGGCAAACCCGCATCAAGTTAATGCTCATGAAGAAGGGGCTCTTCAACATAGTAAATGGGAATGAGAAGAAGCCAAGGACTCTTGCTGATGTTCCTTGTTGGGAAGTAAGAGATGACAAAGCTCGTGCCATCATCACATTGGAGCTTGATGACACTTACATTCATCATGTGGATGGATGCGAAACTTCCAAGGAAGTTTGGGACCAACTCACAACTCTATTTGGGGCTCGATCTAAAAGTTCAAAGTTTGGTTTGCTCATTGAATTTTTTAAGCTAGAAATGAAGTCTGGCACATCCCTAGCCTCACATTTGAACTACATGAAAGGCCTATTAACACAACTTGCAGGAATAGGTCTTAAGATGGATGAAGATGTCTCCATTGGTGTATTACTTAAATCTTTACCTGAAGAATATGACCATGTGGTCACAACCTTGACCAATATGCCAATATCAAAGCTTGTGGACATTGAAGCATCTCTTCTTGAGGAGGAGAGAAAACTAAAGACCAAGCAAATGGAGTCTCCATCGTCATCAACCTTGTCTACTGAAAATGCTTATTATGCAGGATCTAGTAGGTATGCAAGAACAAAGGCAACTACAACAAGGACTACAACAACAACAATCTCATTTGTGACTTTTGTCACAAACCTGGCCATGTAGAGAAGAATTGTTTTGCCAAGAAGAAGATGCAACGAGTCTACATCATGGAAGAAGTGCAGCAGGAAGAAGACCAAGAAGAAGAAAAAGATGAAGACAAGGGCCACCATCATGAGGCCCTATCTATGATTAGATCAAATCATTTATTCTAAAGTGCTAAAAGCAAGGGCATGCCCTATACACATGGGTGTCCTCTTCACTCATACATGTAGCCACGTCTTGTCACACTCTTCTAAAGTCGTCCCATACCTCTTTTGTGCGCATGACTAAAGCCTCTGAGTTCACATTGGCATAACCTATGTATGGCATTGCTAGTCAGACCACGCTCATGCATGCTATCACTGAGCATTGGGTGGTTAATTAGGCTCATGAGAGTCAGCATGACCAACTGCATCATTGAGTGGATTCAGTGTTTGAGGAGGGGTGTTAAAAAATATGGCAAACACCTTCACTAAAATGATGTGTAGGGCACATACCTTGTAACTAGCCCTATGCACTAAAGTCATAGATTATGGGCAAATGGATACAAAGGTTATTATGCAATCTTACCATGATGTAAAAGAGTCATTTAGGAGCTCAACATCAGCCAAAGGGGTCGTGATCCCTTGATTAGGTAGCATTGGTGTGATTAGCAAGATTCTAGGGTTGGTGGTCACTTTTAGGTGCTTGAATCTAGGAGGAAAGGTGGAGATGATTTAGATGATGATTAACACCTAATCTTGAGCTTAATCCTCATGTACTTCAGCCTATATAAAGAGGCTCTCATCTATTGAAATCAACACATTTTATTGCCCCTCACTTATGTTGTCATTATGCTCATCATTATGCTAATTACTTCTTGATTAGTAGCTTAACTTCATCTTCTTCATTTCTATTCAACTATGCAATGGAGCTAGTGTTTGATCCTCCTTAGAATGGTTTTTAACAAGCACTAGCATAAATCTAGATGTAATAAGGCTAAGAAAATAAGTTTAGTTAGGTTTTTTTTTTGCCCTTAAAAAAAACTATTAATAGTTCCTTCTCTCATATCATTTTCATTTCACTTTTTTAGAGAGCTTGAGCTCAAGATCTACATGGACACCCATGTAAGGACACCAACACATCACCACATTAGCATAGTCGTACATGGATATGGCATGCACCAACAAGAACACTGCACGTGTTACCATGCCTTCACACAAAACATAGTGCAAGGCACCCAACGACCACATACTGGCGACACCACGGAAGAGAGTGACCCCTTGGATTCTAGGACACGCCCAATGGGATCACCAGAGTCCAACCCTCCTCCCACACAGCAACACCAACGCACACACATGCAAGCCCTTCTAGTGGGAGCAAGCGTGTGAAGAAGACGCCACAATGCAGCCACCCCAGAGATCAAGACAAAGAGGCCGATGATGAGCAGTTCGCCGACTGGGTTGGTGAAAACATTCCTACATTGCGCAGCACCATAGGTGGCAAGACCCTACTACCAAGACAGGGTCTCCTACCTACCCGGGAGGAACTTGATACACAAGTACCACAACAATAGGAGGAGGAGGATTCAGACTATAAGAGAGACCAAGGAGAGGTTCCTGCAAGTGCGCGCAAGCATAGAAAGGTCAAGCTCTTCAAGCCAAGGAAGTCCCAACCTCGCCACCCAACCAATGCACTAACACAACACAGTGAGCTCCAAGGAGAAGGATGCGCCAAGGGCATAGGGCTGTACAAGAAATCAAGTTTTATGAGACGAACACTAAGTTGCGATAAGAAGAGCCCCTTTCGCTTGCACAGTGAAGGAGATTCTCCCAACGACATAGAACAGAGTTCCGTGTGCAGGGAATTTCCCTTGAAGCATTGCAAGAAGCCTCCCCGAGGCTTACCTTGTTGGGCTTTTTGAAGAAACCAATCTCCTTGCAATACATGCAAAGAGGATTACCATATCTGCCATGCAACTAGCTTGGCGCTAGAGATCTTAGATGTTAACCTTTTTTTTTGAAGCAACTCTTTTGTTTCAAACCCCCCTTTGTAACAAGCCTATCAGGCTTTCATTTGTAACCTTCTGATAATTAAAATTTTAAGTTTCTCTTACAATGTCTCGGTTTCATCATGTTTGTTTAACATGGAGTGTCTATCATGTGCCAAGGCATCAGAAATGCTCCTGGAGGACTGAGGAAGCTGTGACAGAACAATGTGAATTTGGCCTCTGCAATGGCGATGTAGGCTCAAAATTTGCAATGTTCTGGCACTTCTCCCCTAGCCACTCAGGGTCATTTATGATGCATTTATAAAATGAAGCTGAGCACACTAATTGTGAGAAATAGTAGTTTATAAGATAAAAACACCTTTAATCATGTGTAAAAATATAGTGTTTATCATCCAATGCATCAGAATTGCTCCTCGAGGAGTGGGGAAGCTATGCCAGAACACTGCGAATTTAAGCTCTGCAGCGGCGATGCAGGCTCAAAATTCGCATTGATCTGGCACTGCTCTCCTAGCCACTCAGGATCATTTTTGATGCATTATAATGAAGTTGAGTACACTAATTGTGAGAAACAATAGTTTATAAGATAAAAACAGCTTTAATCATGTGTAAAACTACATTGTTTGTCATCCAATGCATCAGAATTGCTCTTGGAGGACTGGGGAAGCTATGCCAGAACAGTGCGAATTTAGGCTCTGCCAGCAGCGGTGCAGGCTCAAAATTCGCACTGTTCTGGCACTGCTCCCCCGGCCACTCAGGATCATTTTTGATGCATTTATAATGAAGTTGAGTTAATTATAAAAACAGTAATTTTTGATGCATTAATGAAGTTGAGTTAATTATAAAAACAGTAATTTACAAAATAAAAATACCTTTTATCATGTGTAAAAATACATTATTTGTCATCCAATGCATCAGAATTGCTCTTGGAGGGCTAGGGAAGCTATGCTAGAATAGTGCGAATTTGGGCTCTACAGTAGAGCGGTGCAAGCTCAAAATTCACACTGTTCTCGCACTGCTTCCCCAGCCACTCAGAATCATTTCTGATGCATTTATAATCAAGTTGAGTACATTAATTATGAGAAACAGTAACTTACAAGATAAAAATACATTTAATCATGTGTAAAAATACATTATTTGTCATCCAATGCATTAGAATTGCTCCTAAAGGGCTGGGAAAGTTGTGCCAAAACAGTGTGAATTTGGGCTCTATAGCAGCGATGTAGGCTCAAAATTTGCACTGTTCAGGCACTGCTCCCCTAGGTTCCCAGGGTCATTTCTGATGCATTCACAAAAACATTGATGGTATAAACTAGAAAAAACAATGATATACTTTGATGAAAATAAGTTTGCAAAAATTGTATTGTATTCATAATAAGAAGTGATACATCATCTTTATAAAAGCTTTCTTACAATATTGAGATTCCTTCTCTTGTTATTGGGTAGAGTGTGCTCAAGGAGTGATTAGGCTATTTCTTGAGGATCCTCTATGCCTATGCTTTTGGCTATACCTATACGAGAAAGAAGCTTACCCCTAAATCCAGAACCAAAAACATTGAAGGCAATGGATTTTTTAATCAAAACTATACATTTGGTGCTGTGTGCCATAGAGGCTACACAAAGCACCTTAGAGAAAGCTTTTAAAAAGAAGAGAGTGAAGACAGATTGAGGGGTGAAGTCCTTGTGGTCGATAATGGCAATGCCATCCATAGGAAGTCGACCAAGATAGTGCGCCAATGCTGCATCATGTCCATGGACCTTGACCTGGTCTCTGTTGTCGCCGCCTCTCCTAGCAAATGCGTCAATTTCAACCACCCTCTGCAATCAAAGGAAAAATCAAAATATTTTCCTATACATAATTACAAATGTTTCTAGGTTATAAAAGGTCGATTATTACCTCTTGCTCAATGTCTTCTTTTGCCAAAGTGCTGGTGGTGGGGGGCGAAGAGGTCAATCGAGCACTTAGCCTCATTCTTTTTTGGTGCTTTGGTATCCTCCATCACTCCAGCAGACAGCAAGGGTATCCTTTTCAGCCTCTAGCTTGTCTTGTAAGGTTGTGAATTCCTCCTCTGGAACTAGGGCTTGCTTTGCGGTCTCAACCACAGTTTCCTTGACCAAAGAATCTGTCTCTGCAATAGATTCCAAGGGGTAATATAGCACGAGTCTAGGTGAGGACCCAGGTTGGACATATCAAGGTCCACCTCACATCGCGTGCATATAATGCCCAGGCATTCATCCATTCTCAAGCCAGCTGCCTTTTCAAGGTCATGAAGAAATAAGTATTCTTCACCTTCCAACCACAATGGTGCTCAAGAGATTGATCTCAAGCTCTAGCAGCACCTTGCTCTCCTCGTGTGGGGAAGATGGCCCCGCATCTTCTACTACAGTGGGCTGTTCAGTTGCACATTGTGCACCCTCTGGAAAGTGCTCTGATGCAAGCTTCTCTTCCACACCAGCACTCGTTCCTACCCCCTTCACTTCCTTGTCATCCCTCAAATACCCTGCCAAAAACTGCAATGCAGGCGTCTCTACCTCCTCATCCGAATCCTCTTCTCGCTAATGAGGAATGCAAAAGTGGCGAGCCACGCGAGGAACCCAGTTCCTAAATTTTCCTTCCCCAACCTCTTCACCTCCTGCTTATTGAAGGTACAGTAAGCTCCTATGGGGATGTAGATGTCGATGAAGCATTCAAGGCACTCGATGTAGGGGTCGGCATGTTGTTGAATGTACTTAAGCAGCGCAACAGGCGCCCACATCGATCATTGGGGCAATGGGGAAAGGAGATGGAGTGGGGAGCCAAGTATTGCTCCATGTATGCAATCTGTGTATCATAATGTTGGGACGCAAGGGCGAGCAACTTTTCAAAGTCGACTTCACGAGAGAACATGACAAAGAGCTTGCTCTTGTGCCCGCCCCCACGGGGTGGTGGAGAGAAACTCATAGAAGTTGTCAAAGTGGGTAGCCATATGAATGCAAAGAGATAGTGTGAGCTCGTGCTTGGTTTCTATCACATGAAAATGAGAAAGAAGGCACCTTTGGCTATTTATAGTTAAAATTTAAAGTTTGGCCTTTTCACACTAGACCGCTAGACAGAAAAATTACAGTTTGTAAAAATATTAAGATTTCAATTAAATAAAGATTAGTTAAAAAGAGCCTGCTACAAAATTACAAGCATGTCATCTATTCTAAAATTGTTATAATGTCTTCATTTTTTGCCCCTCTCTTGTGACATTTACTTCATGTTGATCTCTATCTCCTTGTTGACTTGAAAGTTGTCATTGCCTTCATCTTGATCCTGAAACTCTTGCCCCTCACGTGCATCAAAACAAAGGCTATTTTCCCATATACTCAGTTCATCTTCAAGCTCTTCCACATGCCTACTATGTGTTGGTAGGGCTATGCACCTTGTTGCTGAAAATTCAAGGTCCCAAATTTGCCATGATTTTAAGACCATGGTTGTCCCCTCCTTACGCTTCCCAATCTATAAAAATATAGAAAGTGCACAATAACCAGAAAGTGTAAGGGTTATTTCTAAACATGTAGTGGAATCAGATATACCTTTCTTCTCATAAACTTAAAACTTGACTCTTCCACATTGTCAAAGCCCATGATGCTAAAGTGTTGACGCAGGTTTGCTAGGCTCCAATGCTTGCTTGCTACCACTCGCTCAATCCATCCATTTTGCATCATCACAGCTACCTCAATAGGCATAATTTCTTCTTATGAGGCTTGAAGTGGGATCCATGTCCCGTGCTTTTGCATCCATCTTTGGTAGTGCAGATGCATGTACAAAATAGAGCGTGCCTTCAAGAACCTAAAAGACATAGAGTCTACTACATTGCACTTGTACACATCACCTTGATGTGACCCCTCATTAACCTCCCAACCCTCTCCTAGTAATCCTTGAATGAGGTCTGATCATACCTCCTTACAAATATACATTGTTGTTGTTTGGTGCATTGGCATGGAGTTGAACATGTGCACAAAAACATGTAAAGGAAAAAACCAATTTAGCCCTACTAACCTAGATACCTTTGAAAACTTGAGTGATGTCTTGATATCACTTACCATCTTAAACTTTAAGCATAAGGTGGTTCAAGCATCACGTTTGGGCCATTCGGGATTGTTAAGAGGGGGGTTGGGGATCTCTTCTAGCTTGCCAAATAAACCTGGTTTTTTTATCTACAAAATATGAGTGAGAAAAGAAAAGATATTGTTTTGCACAAGATCACTTGGGCTTTGAGATACAAACATTGCCTCTCCAATGGATGCATGCATAGCATAGAAAAATCCAGTGAGGCTTTGGAGTGGTTGTTCCTCAACATAATGAGAGGGGAAAATATCTGTAGAGAGACATAAGAAAATTGAGAATCATAAGAAAATTTGAAAGAAAAAATCCAATATTAGCATGTTAAAGCTGTGTTTATATTACACTGACAATTTGAAGGAAACCTTGGTCGTTTGCTTTGAATGTACAGGTCTCCAAGGGTATACACATGTTGCACTATGGTAACCAGACCTTCCTTTCTTAGTATGCTTGAAGCCTTGTAGCCGCCCCTTCCAATGATGTAGCATATTTCCTAGTTGATGCACTCGATGTGGTTCCTTAGAGCTTGGCTGCATGTAGACCTAAGCCCCAACCCTGAATCTTGTCGGAGTCCAAACTCCATTCTCATCTCTTGTGTTACACACCACAAGCTCTTCCACCTTCTCCCTAGGTCTTATCACATTACTAGAAGAGGCCGTGGTGGTAAGAAAAGAGAAGAAGGAAAAAGAAAAGCTTGTTTTACAATAGAGGAAAGGAGAGGAGAGAAAGTTCAGGGTTTTCAGTGCAGCAATGGAAAGCTTAAAAGAGGGTTAGAGTTTGAGAATAGGCTTCCTGAACCTAGAGTAGACTAAAGAGGGATAGAGTTTCTGCAGCAATGGAGAGGGAGGGAGCTTGAGAGAGAGAGAGTGAGGGAGATTGAGAGGGAGAGAGATTGAGAAGGAGGGAGAGCTTGAGAGGGATGGAGTTTCTGTAGCAATGGAGAGCTTAGAAAAGAAAGAAAGAGGGATAGAGTTTTTGCAGCAATGGAGAGATTAGAAAAGGAAGAAAGAGGGAGAGGGAGCTTGAGACTAAGGGAGCTTGACAAGGAGGGAGAGCGTGAGAGGTATGGAGTTTCTGTAGCAATGGAGAGCTTAGAAGAGGAAGAAAGAGGTTCAAAATGAGCTTTCCAAACCTAGAGTATGTTGGGGGGAAGTTTGAGAGGGAAAACACACTTTTGGAAAAAAAATTAAAAATTAAAAATTTTTTGGGTTTTTAATCTGCGGGATTCTAGGTGGGGGGACCTCTTAGTTTGGGCCCAAGAGGTAGGGGGACAAGAGGGGGACAAGAGTAGTAATTAGGCCCCATTAGCAAACCAAAGCCTAGGCCCCCTAGGGTCAAAGAAGTAAAAAATGTGCACCCAACCCTCTTCCTATTGGTCCATTCCTAATTAAAAGTTAATCCAAGAGGCCCTCTTTGGGTCCAAACAATTCCTAATGATAGAGAGAATATAGCTTTTACAATGAAATACTCATAAATATTTTGCATTTAATTGTAAATTTTCAATGCTTAGACCACTATTAGTTTCTTGATCAGCTCTAGTCTCAATATGGTGCATATATCTGTAGGTATCCTTGCTTTGAGGTCCCTTGTTCACCTATGGTAGTGTGACTTCTCAACTAGGAAAAAGTTTTCCTGAGTCATTCTATTGTCTTACAATAGGCATACCCATCATAAAGACTTTGTTTCTTGCACTTTCCATCTACACAATTCACAAGATATGCAAATCTTAGTTTCTCCATTAGTGATGGTTTAAGTATGATCATAGAGGTAAAGTCTGGTGTTTCCTAGCTTCTAAGAAATATCTTCAATTTGTTTCTGATTATTTTATCTAGATTTGGTCTTATGTTTCTGGAAACACAAAGAGACTTACTAATGTTGTGGAAACACAAAGAGACTTACTAATGTTGTGGAAACATAAAGAGACTTACTTGTAGAAGAAGATGCCATTAGATTATCTTGATTTGTAGGAAGTTCTTTGGGTAGTTGAGGGTACTTGCTCAATGACAAAAGTCATTAGGCAAAATATGGACTCTCATTTTTACCCCTTAAGGATTTCCACACCTCCTCTCTCTAAAAAATGGGCTTATGGTAAAAATTTTACAAATCAACCCAAAAGTGAACAGAGTTTGGACATTTAGAATCTACTCTTCGAGACCTTTCCAATGATATATAGCATGATAAACAATTTGAATATTCAAGAAGTCCCAAATTGGTGATGCCATGGCATGTAACATGCCATGTCATTACCAATTTTGGGGACTTCTTGAATAATCAAAATTTTCCATCATACTATATATTGGAAAGGTCTCGATGAGTAAATTCCAAATGTACAATCTTTGCCAACTTTTGATTTGATTTGTAAAATTTCACCATGAGCCCATTTCTCTAGAGAGAGGAGGTGTGGAAATCCTTAAGGGGCAAAAATGAGAGTCCATATTTCATGTAATGCTACTCCTTTATAATTTGACCGGTGTAGAAAGTTCTTTGGATAGTTTCTTAGTGTCAAAGGTCTACTCCTTTGGGATCTTAGATGTGACAACTTTTCCAAGTGTTAATGAATTTCAAAAAAATACCAACAATTGGAGCCTAGGACCATGCCACGAGGTCTGCCATCTCGGGGCAAAGTCTGCATGGAAGGCCAAGCACACCCTAACCTAAAAAATTTCAGCTTATCCCACCCAATATTATGATTATTGTTTTACCGAGGTCATCAATTCGCAGGTGGTTATTAAATAAAAGGTGGTTTTCCACCAATTCAAAATTTTTGAAACACCTGTAAAAGGACATAAACCTTTCAAATAGTTACCTTAGATGTGAACATTTTTTCCACTCCTTTTCAGATCTTAGATATGACCATTCTTTCCACTCATTAGGGATGTCAAGTGGACATTTTGTGACCATGGGAATTATACTACTATATCTTTCATCCAATTTCTCAGTTCCAAAACTTCACTCCTTTGGGATCTTTAGATCTGACCAGCTTCACTACAACAGAATGAGGGTTTAGCAGTGAAAATAACAGCACTTTTATAACTAGAAGGGTACGGAGATGTTGGGCCTATATCCCTGCTAAAGACGCTACTATTTTCGCTGCAAAAGAAAAGACATTTGCAAGCCATGGTTTTAGGAATGTCAAAATTTAATTACAATACTTAGCGGAATTACATAAGTGTATGTTTCCAAAAAACTCATATACAAGATAAAGCGTAATAAAAACCTATGGAGCTAGGGGCTATCTAGATCTCATGCTATGTGATTGGTATTGTTCCTTGAAGATCTAGTCCCTTTGCTTCTCACATTTCCATTGCTACTACCGGCATGGACATTTGCACCACTATTTCTAGTTACATGATCTTAAAACACAATAAAACTAACACAAGTGAGAATCAGTTTTGCAAAAACAAAGAGGTTTAGGGTTTAGGAATGTACTTACTTGCCATGCTTGCCAAGCATCTCCTCCAGTAATAATAATATATCTTGTATCTTGCACTCTATCAAATAGAGCTTACAAACTCCGTTTTAATGCAAAATCATATTCATCTTGCGTAGGGGGTGGTACACTTCTTCAAGCTATAGACATACAAAAAAATAAACATTTTAGAAAGTTGTTACGTGTAACGTCACACCTCATGCTATTTGCCATCTATCCAAGAAAAAACATAAATACTTAAAACTCTTATGCACAAGAAGCTACTGGCATGCATAGGAAGCTACTACTGGCATGCTACCAACATTCATAGTAAGCTACCGGCTTCCATAGGTTGCTACCGGCTTGCGTAGGATGCTACCGACTTGCGTAGGATGCTATTGGGGGGACTTTGGTAGCTACAAGCATGCATAGGAAGCTACCGGTTTCCATAGGTTGCTACCGGCATGCGCGTTGGTTGCTACTAGGATGCATTGGTTGCTAACGGGATGCATTAGTTGCTACCAGTATGCATAGGAAACTACTGGCATGCATTGGTTGCTATCGGTATCCCTAGGTTGCTACCAACTTCCGTAGGAAGCTACCGGCATGCGTAGGAAGCGCTTGAGTTGTTGTTTCGAGAGCATCTAGAGTAAAGATTGGTAGCGGGCGCTCTGCTAGCTTCCATTCCTGTGAAGCACAACAAAAGTTTCAAAACCTTAGAAAAAAATGGATTTAAATGCTACATATCAAATCAAAACCTATCAAACTTAAGAAACTTAATGCATGCTACAATTATTGATGCTTCACTTAGTTTTCTTGAATAGCGGGGGCCTCACTTGCATTTACTTAATCCATACAGAAGCTCGGTGGAGCCTAGATTCAAGTTGTGCACTCATATGATAGGGGTACGGTAGCATAGAGAGGCAAGGCTCAAACTCAAGTTTGAGCCTTAAGGCGAAGTTCCATGTATGGGAGGCTTGAACTCAAGTTGGAGTCTAGATCCAAGTTGTGTACTCATATGCTAGGGGTACACTAGTATATTGGAGCCTTAAGGCCAAGTTCCATATATAGGGGAAACCCGAACTTAAGCTAGAACCTAGATCCAAGTTGTGCACTCATATGACAAGGGTACACTAGCATATCGAGACAAGGCTCAAGCTCAAGTTCGAGCCTTAAGGCCAAGTTTTATGTGGGAGAGGCTCGAACTTAAGCTGGAGCCTAGATCCAAGTTGTGCACTCATATGCTAGGGATATGCTAGCATAGATAGGCAAGGCTTAAACTCAAGTTGGAGCCTTAAGGCCAGGTTCCATGTAAAGTTAAGCATGGAGAATGAGCCTTGACACATAAGTTCCATGTAGGGGAGGTTCGATCTTAAGGTGGGGTCTATATCCAAGTTGTGCACTCAGATGCTGGGGGTGCACTAGCATGGAGAGAAAAGGCTCAAACTCAAGTTCAAGCCTTGAGGCCGGAGTACACTAGCATGGAGAACAAAGGCTCAATCTAAAGTTGGAGCCTTAAGGCCGGTGTACACTAGCATCGAGAGCCAAGGCTCCAACTCAAGTTCGAGCCTTAAGGCCGCCGGTGTACACTAGCATGGAGAACAAAGGCTCCAACTCAAGCTCGAGCCTTAAGGCCGCCGGTGTACACTAGCATGGAGAACAAAGGCTCAATCTAAAGGTCGAGCCTTAACACCGGGGTGTACTAGCATGGAGAGCCAAGGCCCCAACTCAAGTTTGAGCCTTAAGGCTGGTGTACACTAGCATGGAGAACGAAGGCTCAATCTGAAGTTCGAGCCTTAAGGCCGGGGTGCACTAGCATGGAGAGCAAAGGCTCAAACTCAAGTTTGAGCCTTAAGGGGCCGGGGTGCACTAGCATGGAGAGCAAAGGCTCAAACTCAAGTTCGAGCCTTAAGGGGCCAGGGTGCACTAGCATGGAGAGCAAAGGCTCAAACTCAAGTTTGAGCCTTAAGGCCGGTGCACTAACATGGAGAACAAAGACTCAATCTAGGTCGAGCATTAACACATAAGTTC
This sequence comes from Cibotium barometz, assembly GCF_041138505.1. Classification (NCBI taxonomy): domain Eukaryota; kingdom Viridiplantae; phylum Streptophyta; class Polypodiopsida; order Cyatheales; family Cibotiaceae; genus Cibotium; species Cibotium barometz. The sequence continues at coordinate 8,566,212 of NC_141110.1, forward strand.
TATGTAAGGGAGGCTCGAACTTAAGGTGGAGTCTATATCCAAGTTGTGCACTTAGATATGTGACACATATACCATGTTTATATAGGGAACCCTTGTCATTTAGATTATATAATGTGCACAAAGATCAGTTTTACAGGTTCTCGACATATGTGAAGATACAAAAGAGAGTAGCAAGAAGTGCAAACAATCTACGACGAGCAACGATTGACAAATGGCACACTTAGCGTGTAAGCATTTATATTGATATAGACAATCAATTAAAGAAGGACTTAGCACGTGTAAGCGTTTATATTGATATAGACAATCAATTAAAGAAGGACTTACTTGTTGCGTAAAGTATTCAATTAGATGAGGAAACACACGAAACGCAGATGGGCGCACGAAAATCTCCGATGGTGCACAGATGTGATGGATGCTTGAAGTATCCGATGGCATGTGGGCGTGATGGTTTTGCAGGAAACAGAGGTCGGAACCAATGCAGACGTGTCGATTGCGAGAGGAAAAGAAATTGTTTGAAACGCACGGCTGAGCAAGCACTTCAGAGAGACAAGAAACAGAGATGATTATTGCATATGATGGCGTGCGCGATGGCGATTAAGAGCACTGCACGCTCACCACACAGAATCGCGTTCGCTCACCACACAAGATTGCTCCAAGGTTCGCAGGTTCTTTTGTCTGGTTCAAATGTAAGGTCGGCCGGACATTCTTTTTTCGTGTGAGGTCGGTGGGGGGAAGGTAGAAAGTAGAAATTTTTCTTTTTTCGTGTGAGGTCGGTGGGGGGGAAGGTGGAAGGCGGAAATTTTGGATTGTGAGGTCGGTGGGGGAAGGCGAAAGGCAAAAATTTTTCTTTTTTCGTGTGAGGTAGGTGGTGGGGTAAGGCGGAAGGTGGAAATTTTGGATTTCAAATTTGGGGGAAAGGGGGGAAATTTTGAAATTCAAATTTGGGGGGAGGGGGGGAAATTCTGAAATTCAAATTTGGGCCACCGGGGGGAAATTTTGAAATGGGCCGTCGGGGGCGGGGGCATTCTTTTTTCGTGTGAGATCGGTGGGGGGAAGGTGGAAATTTTTCTTTTTTCGTGTGAGATCGGTGGGGGGAAGGCGGAAATTTTGGATTTCAGATTTGGGGGGAAGGGGGGAAATTTTGAAATTCAAATTTAGGGGGAGGGGGGGAAATTTTGAAATTCAAATTTGGGCCGCCGGGGGGAAATTTTGAAATGGGCCGTCGGGAGCAGGGGCGTGTGGGAGGAGGCCGGGGGGGCGGGTGCGTCAAAGAAGGCCGCCGGGGCCAGACGGGAGAGGCGGAGAAGGGGGTCGCCGCCAAGGCCGGCGGGTGGGAGAGGTGGAGAAGGGGGTCGGCGGACGGGTGTGCACCGAGGCAGAGGAGGCCGAGGGCATGGGAGGGGGTCGCCGGACAGGAGAGGGCTGGGTGGGTGTGCCGAGGCGGGGGCGTGGGAGGGGGTCGCTGGACGGGGTGGGGGTGTGGGAGAGGGTTGCCAGGCGGACAGGGGCGGGGGCGGGGGCGGGGGCGGGGGCTTGGGAGAGGGGGCCGGGGAGGCCGAGCAACATTGCCTAAGGAGTGCAACTGAAAGTCGGAGGAGCGTCGTCCTAGTGCGGCAGAAAGTCGGGTTTCAGTTTCTTCCCCAAACCCAAGCCGAGGCCCAGGTCCCAGGTCCCAGGTCTTTTGATTATAGTTACTTTCACTTTTGTTTATATACCCATCTTCACCCACACCCCACTTGTTCTATGGGATTATCCTAGCTTTCCTCTCTATTCCTACTTACTTGTGTAATAGACAAGGCTCAAACTCAAGTTTGAGCCTTGAGCATGAGCTTGAGCTTGAGATTTCTTCTTTTCTTCCCTCTTTCCCCATACACCCAAATACACTTATTATAAACTATGCGATTAAAATTCAACTAAAATCTATATAATGCACAATGGCTCAAACTTGAGTTTGAGCCTCACGAAGGAGAAGAGTCTCAAATCCAATGTCCATTTGCTCATTTCCATGTCACATTCTCTTCACTAGCATATTGTTTCTCTCTATTGCTTTCTCTTTGCCTTTGTTGCTGTTGTAACCACTCACCTTTGCCTTTTGTAGCTATGAAACATTGATGGCTAATTGACACCATACCTTGACTCAATATCCCAATGAAATGGTGTGCCCAGATGCAGAGGGTGATGAAGCCTACGTCTTGGGAAACTAGCATATACATGAGGTGAGGATTATCACTTCAATTGGGACCTCTTAATAGCAAACTAGCATATGAAGGTGAGGCTCAAACTTTGGTTGGAGCCTCCAAGCAAACTAGCATTTTTGGGTGAGGTTCAAACTTTACTTTCAACTTCCTAGAAGCAAACTAGCATCCGTGGGGGTGAGGCTCAAACTTTTGTTGGAGGAGCCTACCCTTCTAGCTAACATATATGCAAACTAATATATGATGCAAGTGAGGATGATAACTTTAACTGGAGCCTCCTAGCAAACTAACATATGATGGTGAGGCTCATGGAGCCTCCTACTAACAAGCTAGCATATGCAGGCAAGGCTCAAGCTTTAGATGGAGCCTCCTAGCAAACTAGCATTGATAGGTGAGATTCAAACTTTGGTTGGAGCCTGAACTCATGTTGAGATTGAATTACATTTATAGTTTTGTGTACTACCGCAAAAACATCGCTTCAATCTTTCTTATTGAGATTTTGATTTTCTCAGGGATTGGAGGGTCTAAAACAAGGTGCTTCTGTGGGATCCCTCTGCCCCTTCCCTGCTCTGTGGATTCCCAGTAGTAGTAGCTGACAGCAGAAGCAGCCCCCTCATGCGCGGGGCAAAGTTTCTCACTCGGGGCCCACGAATATCCGGGCACGAGGTCACTCCGAAAACCGAAAACCGAGAAAATTTCCCATGCTCGAAAAGCGGGGACGATTCCACCTTTTTGAATTTTTCTTAACGAGTTTTCTAATGAGATCAAAATCTAAACTATCCTCCACCTGAATAAACCACATGGAAGGAAACTATCACTGATATAATTTGATCATCTGAGCAATTCAATGCTTTTTTCCTAATCAAGATTAGGCACAGCCGTTGATCCACTCAATCGAGAAATTTACCAGGGAATTAACTATCTACTCGAATCCTAGCGGAATCCTAAGATTTTTCAGTTTGATTATTAAAACTCCACTGATTCTAGCCTAACCCCATCCGGCCCATGGGTTAGCCACCACCCTGCCACCACTAGAATCGAATACTCGCCCATAATTGAAATGCCTTTCTTAACTTTAGCTTTAGAAAACAGATACGCACACACTCCTCTTTAAAATTCCAATATATAAAAAAATCCATTTAACAAACAATTTACTCGTTACACATGTCATACTTCAAAATTTCCATTGAGTCTTTGTTTCTCACAAAACAGAATCACTCTGGACTCTCCGTTGAGACCAACGAGTCAACAACGAGATCCAGATAGATTACAATAACATTGGTCTGTCATACAATATCTTCCTCGACATACACATGGGTGTCCTCATCACCGCGAGCCCGTGCATCGCCTGGTCAGAACCCTCTAGGATCCTCCTTAGGTGTCCTGGCACTTCACTCAGGGACCGCTTCGTCGGCCCTCACCCATTGTACTGGAAGCGCACCATTTTAACCATACCGAGGCTGGTCAAGACCTCGGCAGGCTTTGCCGCATGAGCTATCCCTCGAACACTCCCCGCTAGCTGTTGCAACCGAACTTCCCTTAGATAAACATATATGCCAAATGCGCCCTCCAGCATTCTGGCATAAGATAGTCCTTTAAGAAAACAGGGTTTCTATGCAAGTTTTAAGTTTTGATTTTTGTTTGAAAACCATGAATAATCTTAAATTCGTATCTCAATACTTCTAGATCCAGATCTGAATTCCAAATAGAATTCCTCGAATTCTGTCAACTTGATCCTCAAATCAAAATCAAAAGTCTTAACTTAGTTTCAGATTCAATGGGTGTTTTGAGTGCATTTTTCCTGAACTGAGCACATCGTCATTGACGAAGGAATTAGGTCTTGGTCAATAGTCTGAATCAGAGTTTTTATGCCCTAGGAGTTGAGAGTTTCAGGGAAGGTGTTTTTCTTGGGTTCGAGGTGAAGTTGGGGATTAAAATGATGTCTTATCCAAAGTTTCATGGTGGTCCTAATGAGGATGTGGCAGATTTCCTAGAAAGGATGGAGGTTGCATGTATAAGCAACCACATCAATGAGTCGGTACAGGTGTTGCAGCTACTGAGCATTTGCTTGAAAGGGGATGCAAGGACCTGGTACAGAGCTTATGAGGAGTCATTGAGGGTTGCTGTTCCACGTATTGATATGACTGAGAATGGATTAAAGACAACACTTAGCAACAGGTTCAAGAAGGTAGAAGACCCCGACAAGGTTTGGCATGAGGTACAAGCTCTGACACAAGGTGAGTTGGAATCAATTGATGATTATGTGAAGAAATTTTCTTTGCTGTGGGAGACTTTATGCAGGGCTTTAGGGGAAGACCAGGTACCTCCTGACATGATGAAGAAAAACAAGTTTGTAGCCGGGCTTAAGAGTAGTATTCGCTCGAAAGTGGAATTGAAGAAGCCCAGGTCTTATGAGGATGCGGTGGAAATTGCCAAATAAGGATTGGAAGTTGCAACGGATGAATCAGCTGGGGATGATTCCAGTTGCAGCACAGCCGGAGATTCGTAGAGTGGAGGCTACACCCATGAATGCAGTGATTGAGAGGATGAAGCCCACTGAAGCCCAAGCTATGCAGATGGTGCCACAAGCTAGTCAAGGAGTACCTATGGTTCCTGCAGGTTGTGATGAGGGATTGCGACAGGATATGAAACATATGGTTGATCTTATGAAGAATTTGAGCTTAAATTTAATGGGAAGTACAGGTGGTGGACGTGGTAGAGGCAGAGGCAATAATCATGAAGGGGGAGATGGACAAGCAGGGTATGGACGTGGTCGCGGTAGGGGCCATCATTTCATCCCTACATGTTGGAACTGTGGTGAGCTTGGTCATCTAAGTACAAATTGTGATAAGCCTCAGCGAATGGGTGGTGATATGTGCCCACCACTACCTTCACAATTACCTGACAGATCAAATGATTATGGTATTGATATCAGGGATCAAGCAGGCCCCAGTGGAATCACAGCTGAGGAGAAGGGGAAGGCAAAGGTCATGAATGTTGTTACTCTAGAGAATGTTCAGGTGAGAGAAGAAGGGGATGTGATGCCCGTTGCGCACAACGGATGAAAGAGAAGGAAAAGGGGTGGCTGGACCTAGCCGTAAGAAGGGGAAGCAGCAGGAAGGAGAAGATGTGAAAGCTAAAAGGAAACGGAAGCCTCGTAGAAGGTTCCAGGTGTCAGACTTCCCACTGGTGGGGGATGGGCAAACCAGCTATGACTTGAAATCTGATTTGGTGAACAGGAAGGCCAACATCACCTTTGGGCAGTTGGTGGAGATGGTGCCAAAATTGAGAAGGCAATGGAAGGGACTTATGAATCCAATGGAAAAGGAGTCAGAGAAGAGGTCAGTCAAAGTACTATCTTTAGAAGAGCTTCCAGATATTTGCCCTATTGTGGAGGTGTGGAGTAAAGGTAGGAGCCTTGGTCAGGCCTATATAGATGGAGGAGCTCAAATCTGTGTGATTACCCAATCATGTGTGGAGCAGTCAGGCTTGAGGGTGTCTGGGGTTTCTGGTTTTCGAATCAGGATGGCTAATCATCAAAAGGTAAAATGTCTTGGTATGGTAAAGGAATTGAAAATTGAAGCTTTTAATGTCAAAGCTACTATAGATTTTCATGTGATGCCTGCGGGTCTTGGTGCTTTTCCAATTATTCTCGGACGACCTTGGTTGCGAGTGGTGGGTGCAGTACAAGACTGGAGGTATGGGACCATTTCTTTGCATAATAAGCAGGGTAATAAAAAATCTTTTGAGATGCATAGTAGGAGATCTTTGAATGATGTGTGGGAGAGGCCACAGATTCGAGTGAAGAGGAAACTACCACCAGTACTTCTGAATTGGAGATGGATTCATTGACCACTGCTTCTAGTGAAGAAGAGGCAGATGTGGCTTTCCTAATATCAGAGCAACAAGGTATTGAAGATAAAGAATTGCATGAAGTGGGTGCTGAGGGAGAAGATACCTTGGGACCATATGAAGTGATCGAGGAATTACTGCAGCCAAAGATAGAAGTGAAGAAGAAGCAGGAGCTGATTGAAGGAATGCTGAGTCCGGATCTCTTGAGTGGAGAAAAAGTTAGGTATGTTAATATGCTGTCTCATTTTCCAGAATTGTTTATCACCTCTTACAAGGAGATTCGAGGATTTAAAGGGCCAGACTTGAGGATTGAATTGAAAGAAGGTGTAAAAGCAGTTAGGCAGAAACTTCGTAGGATGGGACGAGAACAAATGCAGGCCATGAGAGAGGAAGTTGATAAGCTGTTGAGTGCAGGTTTCATTACACAGGTGGACACAGCTGAGTGGGTAAGTCCTACGGTGGTGAGTCCAAAGAAGGATGGCAGGTGGCGTATATGTGTGGATTTCAAGCCTTTGAATGCTGCTACAAAGAAGGATTCTTAGCCCCTACCTTTTTTGGATGAGATCTTAGATACTGTAGCTGGATATGAAAGGTATAGTGTTTGTGATGGGTTTTCAGGTTATTTCCAGTTGAAGATTGCAAAAGAAGATCAACGCAAGACGACTTTCATTACACCGTGGGGGTGTTTCTGCTACAAAGTTCTTCCTTTTGGATTGATGAATGGACCAGCCTACTATCAGAAAAGGGCAAATTGGGTATTATCTCATTTTTTGAACAAGTTTGTGAAGGATTTTATTGATGATTTTTGTATATACAGCTCCATGCAAGAGCATTGTGATAGGCTGGCTACAGTTTTTCAGCGTTATGATGAGTGTGGTGGTCAATTAAATCCAAAAATGTGTTTTTTGTCTCAACCGAGGGTGAAACTCTTGGGCCATGTTGTTTCAGAGAATGGTATTGATCCGGATCCTGATAAAGTCAAGTCTCTTCTTCTTCTTCCTACACCAAAGAATATAAGGCAGCTGGCTACTTTTGTGCAAAAGGTGAAGTATATGGCTCGATTCATCTCTCTATCTTCACAGTTGTTATATCCTTTGCAGCAAGCAGCAAAGCATGATCCTTTACATTGGTCGGAGGAGTGTGAGGTAGTTTTCCAAAAAGTGAAAGAGGTGTTGGGTGCTATTCCTACAATGCAGGCGCCTAATTGGGAACAGGTAATTTATGTCAACCCTTAAGTAGTAGGTGAAGATGCAATTGGAGCTATGTTGTTACAGAAGGGGAAAGAATCACATTATATGCAACCAGTCTACTGTGCTAGCAGGGTGAAACTTGCTAGAGAAAGGTTGTTATCAGAGGTGGAACTTGTTATGGTTAGTGTGATGTATGCATGTAGGCGGTTCCACCATTACTTGTTGCCTCGCCCCTTTGTGTTTTTGACGAGCTACACTTTTTTGCCTCAGTTGATAAATGGCACAAATTTATCTAAGGCTATGATGAAGTGGGTGATTGAGTTGCAGGAGTTTACTTTCTCATTCTTGGTGGAAGAGAGCACCAGGGCTACCTTAGCTGATCTACTGACATATAAGGAAAGTCCTCTTCTTATAAAGGAGGAGACCATCAAGAAGCCACTTGAGGATGCGGCTGAGTTGGTGAATGCACACTTGTTATATTTTGATGGTTCTTACAGGGAAAGCCATGATGCAGCCTCAGGAGGTTTGGTGCTTTATGATCCACAGGGTTGCCTTGTTTTTAAGAAGGGTGTTCAGGTGGATGCACATAGCAACAATGAAGCGGAGTGTCAGGACTATGGTCCTACGGAAGTCGAACCCTAGTATAAGTTAATAGCTTTTGGAGTCTCGAGAGTATTATTAGTGCTAGCGGGGTTCAGGGGTTAATGGGTGTCAGGGTTTGGTCGATGTGTGTACACATCTAAGTTAGCACGGCTCTTAAGTAAGATGGGCGGCCGGGCTAGGAGGTGTGGACACAGGCCAGGGTTTTGGTATAAAACCCAACGAGAAACCCTAACTCGTCATTATATGGTTGGGAGGTGAACCGACTTCCACCCTCTCTTCTTCTCCACGCCTAGGCTATGGCGGCTTAAGGAAGACGCAGTCGTAGCGGAGGCGTTATACGGAGTATCTGACTTTGGAAGTTGGATTTCAAATATGTTTGAAGCATGGTGTACACAGGATTCGCATTCAAGGAGATGCATTGCTTGTGGTAAAACAGGTATTGGGAGTTTGGAAGTCAAAGAATATGTTACTCAAAGAGATGTGTTTCAAGATTAAAGGTTTGTTAAAGGAATTTGAATCTTGGAGTCTTAAGCATGTGGATCGAGGCCATAATGAGGAGGCTCATGAAGCAGCCCAGGGAATGATTGGTGAAGTTTTTGTTCTTAAAGCTTATGCATCATTTTATTGTGGCAGGGAGAATTTACAGGATGTTGAGGAGTTTTTGTTAACAGGGATGATTCCTAGTGGTATTGACAAATCAAAAAAATATGGTTCAGGAAAGCTGTAAGGTATGTGATGGTTGGTGATGCTTTGTATTTGAAGGGAATTGATTTGATAATGCGACGGGTACCTTGGAAGGAAGAAATCTACAAAATTCTTAAGGAAAACCATGAAGGAGCATGCGGTGGACATTTTGCCTCAAAGATTACCTTGCATAAGGTATTGCAAGAAGGTTATGTATGGCCAAGTGTACATAAGGATGTTAATCATTGGTGCAGGTCATGAAAACAATGCCAAGCTCACAGTAGACGGATATTAAGGCCTGAAATGAGGAAGACAATTCTTGCTTATGATGTTTTTGAAAAATGGGGAATTGATGTTGTGGGACCATTGCCTATTACTAACCGAGGGAAGTGCTACATCTTGACTGCAGATCTTGACTGCAGTTGATTACCTTTCTAGATGGGCGGAAGCAAAGGCAGTGAAACAAATTACGGCTAAGGAAGTAGCAAAGTTTGTATATCAGGATATTTGTTGTAAATTTGGTGTGCCATTAGAATTGCTTTCTGATCAGGGTCCAGGTTTCAGAGCAGAGCTTATGGGCTATTTGTGTACAAAAATGAAGATCAATCGCAGTTTTACCACACCTTACTATCCACAGTGTAATGGCCTGAATGAGCGTTTCAATGGTGAATTGATCAAGATTTTATCTAAGGTGAAAGAGCGACAAGGCAAGAATTGGAATCTGGAGTTGCCTGCTGCCTTGTGGGCATACACGACAGCAATTAAGACTGGTACGGGTTTCACTCCATTTCATCTTGTTTATGGGAAGGAAGCCTTATTGCCTATTGAGGTGGAGATACCAGCTGTTAAAATGTTGGAAAAGCTTTTGGAAGAACCTAAAGATGCCCTTAAAGAGCGGCTGTTATATTTACAAGAAGCACAGCTAAACAGGGATAATGCTTTGAAGCATTATGAAGATATGCAGGCAAGAACGTTGGAGAAGTTCAACAAGAAGATTAAAAGCAAAGGAATTATGAAGGATGACTTAGTATTACGTTATAATAGCAGGCTGGATAATTCCTTTCATAAGAAGTTCCAAATTAAGTGGGAAGGACCTTTCTTGGTGATGCAAGGATTTGCAAATGGTACCTATCAAACAATTGGCAGATTTAGATGGGACTTTACATGCTTCCAGGGTAAATGGATATAGGCTAAAGAAGTATTATGCACGTTTGATGGTGATTGTACAGGATGCAGTATTTGAAGATGTGATTTCCAATGAAGGGCAGTTTTTGGATATGGATTTAGGTCTTGAAATGCTTTTTACTGCTGATCATGAATGATTCAGCAGGCTGGGGGTTGGGCAAAGTATGTTAGGCAAAATTCTATAAAGGTGTTTTGAGTCCGTGTACATATGGGATGCATGGTGTGCAATAAAACTTTGCCCTGAATGCCCTGGCAAATGTACAGACTGAATGGCTTTGGAGTGAGTTAGTGCATGCATTTTTCTTTGGAGCAGCTGTTCAAGACTTGAAGTTTTTTATTTGTATGAGCTTTCCATTTGTCAAGAAGGTGTCTTGGATGTGCGTAAGTAAGAGGTGGAAGAGCATGAGGATGTCAAGGATGGGGTTTTGATGAACCTCTGGTGGAAATAGATGTAGATATGCTGGTTATGTGGAGAGAGCCCAATTCAGACTGTAAATATTGAAATCTACAAGGGACGCCAGCAAAATATTAATTGCTCTTATGCTTGAGTTTGGAGGGTCTTTCAGGTTTGGAATGGCCGTGTCTTGGTAATGATGATGCTGATGATTATGGCCGTAGGCAGCTCTTGTGGTTTTGGAAGATTATGGGTGCGGCATGTTCACCCGGAAAGCAAGGTAATAAAGAAGATAAATGTGGCCATTCTTGAGGCTTTGAAGATTTAAGAAATAAATAAAAAATATATAATACACGTGGCCAATAAAAAAATGACCACATGGAAGTCTTTTTGGGCCGCCAGCTCAACGTCTAGAAGACTGGAGAGAGGGAGAAGGGTGGCCGTTGGTGAGAAGAGACTTCGAAGGAGAAAGCAGTTGGCAAGGAGGTGTGAAGAGAGGGGAGTCGCCTGGTGAAAGAGGAGAGCTGGCTGGAGAGACCACTTACAGAGGCTGGTTTTGGCGCTAGCTAGAGGCACCCGAGGAGACTTGGGGGGAGAGAAGAGCGAACGAGGAGCCGTGTGTGAGTGCAAGGCTGAGGGAGCCACCCTTGGAGCTGACAGTGAGCCGACGGGAAAAGAGAGAGAGAGACCACGATGTGGAAAAAGGAGAGTGGATGAGCCGCCTTGTGAAAGAAGAGAGCCTGACTGGAGAATATTGCGGGGACAAGCAGGTGCAATCGAGGGACTACCTTGTAGACGAGCTACAGCGAGAAGGCGCAGCTAGGGCCAAGGGCACAGGAGAGCGCTGAAGTGGCTCGAGGAGAGGTGGTGAAGGGAAGGAGAATGCCTGTGTGGTCGCCTGGACAGTGGAGACAGACGGGCTCATGTGGGTGAGTTGCAGGTTGTTGCAAATGTGTTAGCTACCTCTGGAGGGTCGGGAAGATGAAGCGATGGCTGCAGTGGCTAGAGAGGGCTCATGGAAAGCAACTTGGCAGAGAGCGCTGAAGAGTTGCACACCAAGCTGAAGGAGAACGCCGTGTGGTCGCCTGGACAGAGGAGACTGGGAGAGAGAGCAAACGCAAAGGTGTTGACGCCGGCTGTGGAGAAGAAAGTTTTTTCTTTGGAGACTTGTGCAAATAAAAGTCTTGGCTTGCCATCTGATTAAGGACATGTGTGTTGGTATTTGTCTCTGAAGTGGGCCTTGTAACTAGTGTTATGCAATAAGTCGTAAGCAACTTTTCTTTCCACCACTGTACAAGCTTTGGGTGTGTGCATAGGGTGTTAAGAGACCGAGGAAATGGTTCTTAGTGTAAGTGTTGTGAGCAATGGCTATGTGGGCAATGAAATAAAGAATAACCAGTCGTGGTGAGCTGAGTGAGTTGAGAAAGAAAGGGAATCTAAGGGTTCTGAATTGAAGGTGCTGGTGTATATTCTGGCTTGAATCCGTGTGGTATTTTGAGAGATTTCTGTTTCCAGCATACGGTGCTGGTGGTGCCCCTTGTGTTTATTGTATCTTCCAAAGCTACTGGGTAGGTAGCTATAGAGGATTTTCTTCTTTTCCTAGCCTCCCGACACCATGGTACGGTGGTTCCCCTCCCAAACATAAAAAATCTAATATGCAATTCTAGGATTCTATAAATATCCTCCTCAAACTCTTTGTTGACATCTTGCCAAATAGGATCCTAGTCTGCCATTATCTCCTCACTAATCATTGTGCTCTCTCTAGCACATAGGCATCATTAAATTTTCCCTCACAACATTATGACATGAATCCCAAGCCCAAACCAAACATGGTGTGTAGTTAGAAAAAATGTATATATGATGGTGTGAAGAGGATCTTTGATGGCAAAAGCAACGTGTGGCAACAGAGAACAATTTAGTTTTTTTGGCAGGAGAAAGGGATAGAGTGACTCCACGAGAGAGGAGAGGGACTGTAGTGGTGGACAGGTTTCCTTAAGGTCAATTTTCTTTGTTGAAGTTTGCAGGATTGAAGCCCTGCATTTATTTTTGGTTACATACACTAGTAGTAAACAATGTGAGTGGTCTTGGTTTTTCCATAGCAGAGGGAGTGCTAAGGACCAAAGGATCAGGTAGGATGTGGTTTCCCAAGGATCACTAACGTCTTTGTTAGAGACTTGGCCCAGTCCAATACCGGCTCTGCTATAGCTGTTGTCTGTCGTTAGATGAAGAATGGTTTGCGTGTGTTTGATAAAGACATGTTGTTTGTGACAGTGAATTCAATGGTGTTTGAAGCCGTGGGTGAAGATGATGCTTTGAAGAGTTGTCATTGGGGTCTACCTTTAAAGGATTCCCAAGTTTTTTAGTGTTTTCTTCTTGTATGTTTTTGCCCTAGTCTCAGGGATGTTGAGACATTGATGTGTTTTTTAAACCTATTTGAAGAAGTCAGAGAATTTCGGTTGCCACCATTGAAGAGCAGTTCTCTCTATCGTGCAATATAGTGCTCATAGAAAGAGTACTATCGATCAACAAATGTGTTAAGAAATACAATGTCAATCCGAGGACTCGACCCGATTAGTGCATGAAGGCTTATCCCATGAGGGAGAGCTCACATACACGAACCACCACTTTTGACGATTCAACCATTCAACACCTCAATCAATCTCTCAATCCCTTAAATCCACTACACTAATCAAGAGAACAAGCAATGCATGGCAATCTCTTAATCCCATTCAAACATTGATTAAATCTTAGCTTTCCCTAATGCTAGCAAACCCATAAGCGTGCATCTACTAACCCACAAGCTTAAGAAAGCATAGAATGTAACATTCACAAACCCACAAGCTCATAGAGAGAGTCTATCCATGAATAACTCATTGCCAATGAAGTGGGCAAGAGCTTGCATCAATGGAGACTACACACACACACACTACAAGCATGCATACACGAGAAAGAAAGAAGCATTCAACTAATCATAGATTAATCTACTTCAATGATGCTAAAACAAATTAAGAGAAAGAAGTGGAGCTATACTCATTGGAGCTTGATGCTCATTAGAGTACAATAGAGAGAGAGAGTTAGAGAGTTGCCATAGCTTGAGAGCTCAAGAGCTTCACTCAATAGCTTATGAGAATGGCAAAAAACGTCCTCTTTCTTTAGCTAACATCACTTTTATAGAGATGCCACTAACCCTAACCCTAGGCCTCTTTTAAAACGATTTGCATTGCACTTCGGCACAAAAATATGAAAAAATTATGTGCATCTTTATGTTCCCATGGCTACAATCCCGCTCTCTCGCATTAATTGCTTCCGGCCTCCTTCCATAATCCGTGTTCCCGTGAGTTCCCGAGGAACATTCTCCCCTTCCTAAATCGTGCACGTCCTCGGGCGCGGTAGAAACAAAAGCTACAAAAAACAATGGAAGACAAGTAAAAACTTTTATTGAAAAAAAAAACACCAGCAATGACAATCTCACACGTGAGCATACAAGTGAAAGGTCGATTAAAGTTTTAAAGAGTGCTAGAAGAACCGAGTAAAGACTAGCCAAAGTGAGACTAAGTGGTAGATAGTGCTATGCAAAGGCAAGTGTGTTTGTACACCACAGGTTATGACTGCAGTCTCGATGTCCTACAAGTGTTTAAGTGATTCCTAATAAGTGGCAACCCTACTCCTAAATATAAGCCATGGTGATTGGACCTTTCTTTCTTTCTTTCTTTCTTTCTTTTTCTTTTTTTTTGTGTAAAGAGCAGAAGATTAAAGAGAATTATTATTTTTAGCTTGATAAAGAGGAAGGTTCCATCCCAATGAGACCCAAGCGCAATGGCCAAGAGACCTCCGCCAAGAGTATCTAAAGGCCGCTAAGTATCTCAAGGGCGACAGACCCTTTTCTTTCTTTTTGACATAAGGAGTACCCCATGAAGATGAGGGCATCGGTCTCAAGGGCCCATAATGTACCCAAGAGTCCTACCAGCATCTATCAAGGCGATAGAGTCCTTGTAGGTCTTCTTCTTAATCTTTTAGACGTCAGTGTTCACCCCATGGAAACCAAGGCATCGGCCCCAAGGTGCTAAAACAACCCAAGGTCCTACCAAGCATCTCACATGGCCGTAGACACGTCATGTCTCAAGTCACTTCTATATATTTCTAGGGCATGTGTTTCGTAAATTTTTGTTTATCGTAGCACCTAGTCCATACCTAAGAGGTAGCTACCACTAGGGATAACTAATATACTTCTAGAGCATAAGAACTTGGCATACTCCGTTGGTATATGTCTTACACCGTCTTCAAATAGAAATACCTTCTACTAAGTCCTCTAAGAATCTAGAAATCACTCGCCACATAGTAACAACTAATTTAAAACTTAAACCAGCCAACTATGTGTGAACATGCAAACAATATATGCAAAAGTGAAAAGCACATAAAAAACAAAAGATTATGATTTGAATACACCTGTTGTAGTGCTCGTTGATGTGGCACGTTTGTCTTGATGCATTGCTGATGTGCAAATTGCTTCTTTTTGCTCTTTGTAGGCATTGCATGTCTCCCCCCTTCCTAATTTGTTCCTAATTTGTGTGCACGGTAGGTGGACTATTGGGGCGTGTTTGTATGCTCTTGTTTAGCTGAGATTTCTGTAAAATGTCTTATTAACAAACAAGAAAAGAAAAGAAAAGAATAAAATTTGTTATTGGTGCCAATCACCGAATATAGTCGAGGGGAAAAACCCAATGGGAGAAAAGTGCCCTGGCTTGTTGATCTTATTGTGGAGTTGATGAGCTTATCCTTGCACTGGCGGTGGATCCGTGTCCACTTCTGCTCGAAAGATGATATCAATCACTTCAGGATGCAAGGACAACCCTGTACAAAAGCCGGCCTCTGGAGAAGGTGGTAGAGGAAGGATTGCTTCCTCGCTAAAATATGGCATTGGTTCTATGGGAAGGTTAAGCAGACAATTTCGATTTTGGAATTACTCAATATAGGTACCCATAGTGATCCAAAATTGACATGTTGAGGCTGGGGAAAGAAGGGCTTGCAAGATAGGTGGTTGCAAGTCATTTATGCATGTATCCCTCCATTGTTGTGCTTGAACCTCCTCCGGTAATCTACGTTGATTTGGTCCTCGGTCTGGTACTCTCACATCAAGAAGGTTATGGCGTTGGGGTGTAATTCCCACAATTTGTTTCGTTAAGCCCGTGCCATATCGTCGAAAGTAAGAGCGGCATAGCCAACAAATGTATGAAGCTTCCCCTAATACGAGTCGTGCACACTCTTGACAATGTGGAAATGGATGATGCTGTTGATAGAATAAAGTGACAAAGTGATGCCCACAGCAAATTTCACCTAAGGGAGCATAAAATTACCTAGAATGAGTTTGAAAAGGAGGAGCACTATAACCCCCGCGATGTTGAGGTTGAGTACTATCAGGGTCAATGCATGGTGGACATATATCTCGCCAAGTATCCATCAGGAGGTATCTGGGCGTAGAACAATGAAATTTAGAAACTTTAGACTTTATACACTCATATCCATCATTACAATCCCTATCAAAAACAATGTAGTTAAGATCATCTAAAAAAGAACACAATCCTATAAAGGCAGAAGGAACCACATTGGTAAAAGTGAGACTATTCAAACACTGATCTACCAAAGAGCTTCAATTGTAGTGTTAATGCCTTACCTTTGGTTTTGGGTATGTCCTTCTTAAGAGGTGGGAAGGAATTTGAGCAAGATAAGAGGATTTAGGCAGTGAAGTGCTAGAATCTATGCTCAAAGGAGACTCATGTAAAGTTGGATTTGTCTTAGGTACACAAGTTGATGGTGGAATTGTGTAACAAGGAGAAGTTGGAACAACTGGTGATTCAATACATGTTTGGGGAAGGTCAACATAAGTACATTTGTAGGTGTTATTACAACCACCTATCCTATCTTGAAGAGGTTGTGTTGATTTCCTTTGCACCCATTGATATGAAAAACCAAGAGTGGCTTTTAGAATCTTATTGATACACTCTTCTGGCTCTAGCAAACCATGGCATTTGGGAAGCCAAAGTGCTGTTGCACCCTCATAATAGCCTTGTGCTTTAAGAACATGCTTTGGGACCCAGAATGAGTAAGAATCTGAGGGTTAGGCTTGGAAAAGATAAGCTTTTTAGGAGGTTTAGCAACTAGGCTAGATGGTACCAGTTTGTACGCATCTTTGGGTAGCCAAATTGACAATTCCTTCTTGCCTAGCCTTCTTTGAGCAATGACGAGAGTAGTTGGAACATGCCAGCCATGGCCCTCACTTGTTGAGGACTCATCGATTATCCACATCATTTGTCTTGGAGCTTGAAGAGCAGATGTTGAAAGTGGGTTGTATAAGGTAGAACTACCACCCTTTTGACATGATAAAACTCGTGAAGCAGCAGATCCCAAGATGCAATCAGAATCAATTTGCAATTTGTATTGTCTATTCTTCCAATCTAATGAACAATTGGTAGCACTTAACCATGATCGACCAAGAACAACCTCTACCACTGCCTTGGACTTATAGCCACAAAAAAGGGAACTGACATCTGGTGACCCTGAATGGACATCATAATGACACATTTTCCCTCTATAGGGTTATCTTCACCTGAGAAGCTTCGTAAGTCAATAGGAATGTGAACAAGTGTTGGTTGTCCCAAGGCTACCCATGTGTCAAATGAGAGAACATTATAATCTGCACCAGAGTAAGCAGAGACAAAGTAGGTAGTCTCATGAAGATGAAGACACACATGAATACTGAAAGGATCGACATATTGTTCATCAGTAGCCAACTCTAAGGTCAACACAGAGGCCTTGCGCGATGCTCCTTGGCTTTAGCAACTCTAGCTTTAGCTTCTTCTTGAGCCTAACGTTTAAGTAGGTCATGTGCTTCTTTCCGTGTGTGGGCAGCATGCATTTGTTGAAGCATGGCTTCAGTTAATGGTTCATTGTATTTCTTGAGACGACTTCCATTAATGAAGTTAGGCATTTGCTCACCTTCTAGTGTCTCTAAACGCACTGCACCACTAGGAGTAAGCTCATTAATCACAAACGGTCCTAAGGCACGTTTCTTGAGCTTTCGCTTATGCTTCTTAAGTGTGTACAAGAGCACAAGGTCCCCTTTTTTGAATCGGCCAGTGTTACATTTCGATCATACCATTGCTTTTGTCTCCTCTTCTCCGCATACATTCTCATTACTGCCAATAAGCGGGTCTCATCAAGATTTTCCAATTCATCAATGCATTGAGAAAGCTCATGACTAGTCCAGTCTAGTTGTTTAGCAACTCGTAGAGTAGGTACAAGAAATTTAATGGGAAGAATTGCATCTAGCCCAAAAGCAAGCTCAAATGGGGTTGTGTCCACAGATGTTTTATAGGCTGTTCTATATGCCCAAAGAAGTGAGTGCAACTTTTGCTCCCAATCAGTCCTATATCCCTCAACAATCTTTGTGAGTGCTGTGTGCAGAGAATCTTGTTAGTACTCTCAGCTTGACCATTGGTCTGGGGATGATAGGGTGCAGAACGCTTGTGAATTACCATAAATTCTCTAAGTAAAAACTCTATGACCTCATTCACAAAGTGCACACCTTGATCACTAACGATTTTAATAGGTAAGCTATAGCGTGTAAACACGTACTCATACAAGAACTTGGCTGTGGTTCTGGCATCATTTTTTACTGTAGCCTTTGCCTCTACCCATTTGGTCAAATAGTTAGTTTCGACTATAATATATTCGGCATGCGTGTGACGAGCTGGAGGTTTAATGGGACCAACAAAATCAATACCCCATTTGGCAAAAGCACGTGTGCTTAACATAGGCCGCAATGGCATATTATCCTTTGTGATGGGAGGTTTGGTCCTTTGACAATCGTCACAACGTTTTACATATTTTTCGGCATCCATTTGTAAGGTTGGCCACCAAAGCCCAGACCACCTAATCAACTTAGCTGTGGTATTGCCCGAAAAGTGTCCACCCCCAAAACCTGCATGTGCATGAGTCAAGATTTTCAAGTAGTCAGCTTCACATAGACACATGCGCAAGTTGCCATCCTTGCCCCTCTTGTAGACTTGGCCCTCTATCAGCATATAGTTGGCCGCTTCAACTTCAATAGCATGCTTTTGATATTTAGGAATTGTTCGATCAGTATGACCCTGCTGAAGATAGTCCATAATATACTTGCTCCAACTTGGTGTAGTTGAAATTTGGAATAATGTGACATTATGAATTGGTTGTTGAATTTGACATGAAGCACAGTTACGAACAAATTTTTCAACATCCGCATGCATGGTAGGCCACCATTGCCCATCCTGAGTTATACGTCGCACACAAGTAGTAGCTGATGCATGGATTCCACCAATACCCTCATGTGCCCATTCCAATATCTCCTCATATTGGTCAGGGTTAGGTATAAGCCGCAACACTCCATCATTACCCTGACGATATAATCTCCTTGAGATTAACTTGAATGGTCGCCATAGGTCCACATTAGGACCCGCTAGTTGTATCTGCCCACTTGTCAAAATTTCTAAGATGGGTCCACACCATTTAGGAGCTGTCTCTACAAGAAAAAGTATTGAATCTAACATATCATCATCCACACCCACAGGAGCTTCGCCAGAGGTGATTTGAGACAAATGATCTGCCCTAAGATGAGTTGTTCCTTTTCGGACTGCCACTTCAAAATCAAACTCAAGAAGGATGACGAACCACCTCACAATCCTTCCAGTTGCACAAGGCTTATTCACAAAATATAGCAGTGCTTGATGGTCCACAAAAAATATAAATTTGTTTGCCAAAAGGTAATGGCGAAACTTTTTCACTACATATATCATGGACAAACCTTCTCTTTCTATTGTGGTATAATTCTTCTCAGCATTGTTCAACTGTCGACTAGCATATGAGATTGGGAAATCCTTATTATGTTCTCTCGATTGAGCCAAAATACATCCAATTGCAAAGTTTGAAGCATCAATATGGACATGAAAGATTTGGTTCCAATCTGGTGCCCGTAAGATGGGTGCAGACACTAATGCTTGCTTCAACTTTTCAAAGGATTCCTCACACTCATCAGTCCAATTAAACTTTACAAGAAGAGCATATAATGGTCTGGCTAGGACAGCGTACATGTAGATGAATTGACGATAATAGCCACAATGTCCCATGAATATTTGTACCCCTTTAGGGTTGATAGGCCGAGGTGATGAGACAATGACATCAATTTTATCCATATCTGTTGAAATCCCATTGCGAGAAACAATATGGCCTAAAATTTTCCCTTGTCTTACCATGAATTTACACTTGTCAGGATTCAAGCATATACGATAAACTTGACACTTTTGAAACACAAGTCTGAGGTGTTCTATATGATCATCACGCTCTTGTGAGTGAACACATAAATCATCCATGAAGATCTCAAGAAATAGCCTAAGGTACTCCTTGAATACATGACTCATTAACCGTTGAAAGGTTGCAGGTGCATTTGTTAGACCAAATGGCATAACACGATAGGCAAAGATACCATGTTCAGTAGCAAAGGTTGTCTTGTGTTGATCCTTTGGATCAATTGACACTTGATTGTAACCGGAGAATCCATCCAAGAAACTATATGCCTTTTTTCCTGCAACACGTTCCAAAACATGATCCGTGATTGGAAGTGGGTAACGATCACGTACAGTAGCTGCATTTACCTTCTTGAGGTTTACACATAATCGAAGTTTTCCATTTTTCTTGGGCACCACTACAATAGGGGAGACCCATTCAGTGTGTTCAATCTCATAGATAAATTTTGCCTCTAAGAGCTTGTCTATTTCTTCTTTTATCTTTCGTGCAAAATTCTCATTGTAAGTATAAGGACGTTGCTTGGAAGGCTTTGCATCCTCTCGCAATGGAATTGTATGCTGACATATGCTTGGATCAACTCCTTTGAGGTCTTTATAACTCCAAGCAAAAACATCGCGATACTCCTTTATTGTTTGAATTAATAACTTCTCCTCATCTAAGGACAAGTCTGTGGCAATCCACACATAGCGAGGCTCTTCTCCTGGCTTAGCGATATCAATTTTTTTTGCATCTTCTAGACCATCATATGAAACCCCTGGCATGCTTGGCTTTTGTCGCATGGGCTATTGAAGAACAATCTTCCAATCTTGAAGAGTGTACTGTGTGAAGTTGGGGGGAACATTGAGACCTTGTTCTTGTCCACTTGAGTCATCACTAATTGAAGACCATGCGGTTTTGAGCTCTCTTTTGCAATCTTGCATCAGAGTTTTTTGTTCAACCGTTATCTTTGCACTTCCAGCACTCTCTTTTGAATCGGTTCGAGACTTGAGTTTTTGTTTTGGTCTCTTTGTTTTTTTACGATTTTTGCTAACAATTTTTAGCTTTTCTCCTTGTTGGAATCCATCTGATTGTTTTACTTAGTCTTTGATACTATCTTGTGCTTGGACATAGTATAGATATCCATTCTTTCCTGAGAAGTGAGGTGGTGGTCGAGAGCGTTCATTCTTAAACTCCTCGTTTTTTTTTTGTATTCTCTCACGTCGTTCCCTCTCATCTTGTTTACGGATTCTCTTATGGCTCTTACAGCATTTACGTTTGGGTTGGCTTCGAGGGATCTCTATTTGAACCTCCCTTCCTCTCAAGAGTAGGCGTGCCTTTCCTAACTCTTCCTCAAGGATTATCACATCATCATCAAAATCAGAGTCCCATCCGTCTTCCTTATCAACATCATTAGCCGATTCGAGTGTTAAATCCTCCACTGAGACTTCCTCTACATGCAATGCTGTGGATGCAACCCCATAGTACAAATCATCTAGAAGGTCACGTGGTTGTACCATTCGTATAGGAATAATGTCATATCCATTTGAGTCACAAAATTGAATTGGCTTAGGTAAAGCACATGTCGATAATGTTGCAAGGACATGACTCCATTCTAGGGGATCAATTAAGTGCTCAGGGAAGGGTTGTGGAATGTATGCCTCATCTGATACACTTCGATTACCCTTAAGTCTCTCAGTGTTGAAATCCTTACATGAGGCTCCACCGATCCACAAATCTTCTCGCCCATCTGACAATGTAACTCTTGAGCCCTCAGATGAAGCAGAATCAAACTCATCTATTGGAGACCTTGTTACATCACGATATGAGTGATTCTTTAGGTTGACCCTTGTGATGATAGAATCATGTCGGAATAATTGTATCCCCAATCTTGAATCATTTGAAATTGTCACATGAATGATCTACCCAATATCACTTCATAGTTTGGATGCTTTCCAAAATCACCTACTACAAATGTGTGCTCATATTCAATCCCACATGTGGTGACCAATATGTTCTCTAGCAGCCCAATGGGATGTTCTAAGCTTCCATCTGCTAGCTGCAAGTGCATCTTGGTACTCCTAATAGCTGGTTTGCCCCACTTTTCCCAAATGGACCTTGTCACAATGCCCACTCGTGCACCACTATCAAGTATTGCAGTTGAAGCTACTTTTCGCACTTCTAATGGGAGGGTAGCATTTCCCTGATCGTCCTCACAAAATTTTCCTACTTTGTTGATAGGAATTGGCATAACATGCTTTGTCTCAGGGTGTATAGTACATTGATGGTGACCCTTTCGTAGCAATACCTGCTCTAACAAACATGTGGCAGTATCATTCCACAATTTTGGTCAAAGCTTTATCAAATCAAGCAAAGGTAAGGTACAAGCCACTGGTGCTGACAAAATAGCTTGCACGATACCCATATCCATCTCCTTTGTCAACCTTCTATACATGGAGGGTATCCTCAAGGTTTGAGAACAGTTCTCATATTCTCCCAAATAAATGGTAAGGTTTTCATTGTATGCTTACTTCTAAGAGAAACAATTGTTTGAACTTCCTCCTGGGTGCTTGGGCGTCTAAAGTTGTTTTCTGTGCCCTTGGTTAAATCCACTTTAATGGAGGTGAAATAATAGAGGACATATTCTCATTAATTTTCTCATGAACTGCTGCCCACATCTCATTTGCCACGTCCTCGTTAGCATCAATAACTTCATCATTGCATGGGAAGGCAAGAGTAGGTGGTGGCAGAATGCCTTCTTTCAATGGGGTGTTAATTGTTGCAGACTTCTCGCTATTATGAGCTTGTGAGATCAGCTCACTTTTCATTTCCCAACTTGATGACACTTTTGGTATGGTTTCTAATGTTGTCTTAAGAGAAGTGGGGCCCCGGCGGATAGGTGGAGGTGGGCCCTCAAGTATTGATTGAGCTTCCCTAATGAGTTGCTGATGTACAGCTAGATTGATCTTCTCCTCACACGAGGGTTTGGGTATTCTTGAAGCTTCTTGGGTAGCTCAGATAAAGCTGCAATGCGACTTCTATGAGCATCAATGATGGCATCTAGAGTCTCGTTCACCTTATCTACAAAAACAGAACCCCCTAAACTATCCTCGGTTGTACTAGCCTCATCTTGTTTAGCACTAGGTTGAGGTGGATGCTCCTCATGCACTTCTTGGGATGTAAAAGCTTGATCCTTCATGTTTTGTTTAGAGGCTTCTTGATGAGAACTAGTGGATGCACTCTTAGTTTGCTTGTTGCGGTTCTTTTTTCTCCTAGTGGTCCTTTTTCGATTGGAATGTAGGGTCTTGTCCCACTAGATTTGCCTTTGCATCCCTAGTTCGAGGTGTCTCATCAGTCTTCATTTCGGCATTTCGTGTTTGTGATCTAGTCATGACTCTAAGTGGCACGACATCCTCATTCTCTGATGAAGGTGGTGATGGAACTGCCTCTACAAAGTTGAGTGAGACCTTTGGTTGAGAGGTGCCTTTCTCATGTGGTTTCAGCAAACAATCCTTTGGAAAGTGTTCTACACAACACCCTAGACAATATCTTTCAATTGGTGGAAACTGTGGTACTATTGTATTGGATTGAGCTGCTTGCCTTGGGCGATGTGGACAATCACGAGCCCAATGGGGTTCTCCGCACTCATAACAGGGGCCCATTAGTTTGGCTTCTACTTTCCTTTGCTGCCATTGACCTGAGGGGCCTGAAGTCCTAGGTTGGTAGCCACCTAACAACATCCAAGAATTTTGTTCCCCCGGTTGAGGCTTTAGTGCTTGGCTTGGATATGCAGGACTTTCAAAGAGATTTTCCTTGGATGAATATGATGCATATTCCTCCTCCACATAGCTTGGGTTTACCAAGTCTCTACACATATTTGAATTGTCGTAGTCAACAAACCTCACAGGAGCAGTCCCAGGAGCAGGAGGTTGAGCTCCAAGTAAAGGTTGTGCTTGCTCTTGTGCCATTGGTGGCTTACGTTCAAAATTAGTATACTATTGATGCATTTGTGGAGCCACTGCACCCCTTTGCTTCTCACGCTCCTGTCTCATTCTTGCAATGCAAGTACATTCCTGTGTGGTGTGGGTATAATTCCAGGGACATGCCTGGTTGGTTTGTAACTAGAGGAGAAAAGGTATTACATTCTTTGGTTTTATGGTTACCACCACATGCTCCACAAAGATGACCTGTAGGTAGTACACTCCTCATTCGCTGCTGCTGCTGTTGTTGTGGCTGCATGGGTGGGCGATAGGTTTGTCCCAATCTCCTTAGTATCAGGTTAGTTATCTAGTCTAGATTTACTAGTTTGCTAGACCCTAAACTTTGGTCATCACCCCACTGATCTCTAGGTTGCACCTCAAGGCCAGTACCATCTTGGAATTTGAAGTTATCTGTGAAATCCATAGCATCGTGGTAACACTCATTGAAATTTGTATACTTCTTTGCATAGAGATGTGTGTGCAGTGTTGAATTTTTGAGTCCTTTTAAGAAAAGAGAAATTAATCGACTGTGGGTGGGCTTCTCATCTTCTGGGCAATGATTAATGTACTGCTTCATCCTATTTACACAGTCTCTAACACTCTCAGTCTCGCCTTGCTTGAAAGAGTAGATGTTTGCTATTGTGTCATGTTGAATCCCCATCAAGGAAAAAGCAGCAATGAATCTCTCTTCCAAAACTCGTAAAGAAGATTTGTCTGAAGCCTCTAGTGCCTGAAACCAAGCAAGGGCCTTTCCCTCAAGAGTGAGCCCAAATCCTCCAATTTGCATATGCTTGTCAGTCACTTGCTCAGCTCGAACTGCTTGCCTAAATGCTGCTACATGGTCATATGGATCTCCCGACCCTTCGTACTTCTTTACCAATTTCTGAAGAGTTGATGGCCTTACTCGTCTTGAATACTCATCATCAGGCCTACGGCCTCTCACTCTCAGTGGTTCGTCTCTTTGGTAAGGTGGTCCATATGCATCCCAAATTGGTGTGGGTCCCCTATTACCTGCCTCACCAACCCCCTCCAAAGATCTTGTTACCCGCATTTCAGGAGGTGCATTTATGGGAGGCAGAGTTGGCTCCCCTACCCTCCGATTGTCATAGTGAGAGAAACGTTGCTGTGGTGTGATCTGTGGTCGCACTTTTGGTGTAGGATAATATCTTGGTGCTAGAGTTGGGCTACTTACAGTGGTCCACTTTGATGTCAAGGGTCCCTCTCTAGTGAACTCTTGCAGTGGTCCACTTTGATGTCAAGGGTCCCTCTCTAGTGAACTCTTGCAGGGGAGGAGCAACAGTTTCTCCAAGAAAGGCTGTCTCTCCTGGTTTAGCTGTATTAGTTGAGAACACTTCCATGAATAATGGTTGTCCTCTCCACGTGAGCTCACGAATCTCCTTCCAATCTAAGGTTCCGTATTCATTGGCCCATTGTCAACGATTCGGTTCTTGTATCCTGCAAGCTTCTCGACTACCACCACAAGTGCTAGAGGAAGATCTAGCTCTGGCAATCTAGTTGTGGCATAATATCCTTCTAAAGAGTCCTTATAGACCTCTTGAAGTGGGTCATCTTGAAAGACCTTTATCACTGGAATTTGTCGTACAAACTCCCATTGGTTCTCAACCCCCTGATCCATTTTGCTCTTGCCTTTCCTATCCCTGTCCAAATTTAGATCTACAAAAAGTAAATCATCAATGGATGGCTTTGAGGACTGGGCATTGGATGGTCCAGGCATGTGCGGCTCAAGGAGCCAATCATCTCTAGACTCCCTTGCTCCAGAAGGCTTTGATGAATCTAGGAACTCACTCTTAGAGAGCCCCCCTAATTTGTTTACATTCTCTGGATGATAGGTGACTTCGTAGCGAACACCATCTCCACCCATGTACATGTTACCCTGTTCATTTGTAAGATTCCTCCCCAGCCTCTCAAAATGTCCAGCATCTTCTCCTGTTATCAATCCCTCTTCAGAAATATAAAAGACTTGTTTCTAACTGTTTTAACCTAGAGAGAGAAAATATTCTAGAGAGAGAATATTCAGAATTTTAATATTTTTGGATAGAAAATTATCTCATCTTATTAAAATAAGTTCCCCTGAAACAGAAATTCAAAAAGAACTTTCCAATGTGCAATTGGAATTAATTGGAAATGGGTATAAAGGACCTTAGCCTAAGGGTCTAGATTTTGAGAAATTTTTGGATTATGGTCCAATTAAGGTTCCTATGGGCCAATAGCATCAATCCATGTGTAGGGAGGAGATAAATCCAATTTGTAAAAGAAGATACCCAAAAATGAGTAAATGCTCACATAAGATGAAGAGTTGAAAATGTACAAGGTTTATTAGTAAAAAACTATGAGCAATATTAAAAATATGAGATATTTTGGGTATCCAAAAATGAGTAAATGCTCACATAAGATGAAGAGTTGAAAATGTACAAGGTTTATTAGTAAAAAACTATGAGCAATATTAAAAATATGAGATATTTTGGGTATCCAAAAATGAGTAAATGCTCACATAAGATGAAGAGTTGAAAATGTACAAGGTTTATTAGTAAAAAACTATGAGTAATATTAAAATGATTCCATTATGACACATATGTAAGGAAGGGGAATTCTTTAAAGGAGGTGCATATTTCACATAAGATGAAGAGTTGAAAATGTACAAGGTTTATTAGTAAAAAACTATGAGCAATATTAAAATGATTCCATTATGACACATATGTAAGGAAGGGGAGTTCTTTAAAGGAGGTGCATATTTCACATAAGATGAAGAGTTGAAAATGTACAAGGTTTATTAGTAAAAAAAAACTATGAGCAATATTAAAATGATTCCATTATGACACATATGTAAGGAAGGGGAGTTCTTTAAAGGAGGTGCATATTTCACATGCTTGAATGAGTTTTAAACTCATAAAAATTGAGATATTTCATCTCTCCTCTCTCCTCATTCAAGTCCAGTTCCAAAAAGTTAGCTTAACTGACCTAAAAATGGTCAAAAATTGACCAAACTGAATTGGAAAATTCTAGAATCAGTTTGTTTGGTTAGGAGCTCAATTTTTCCTATAAATAGAAGCCTCCCCCTTGTTGAAAAATATATAGTGTTTATGCATCGTTACTCTACTCCACCTAAGCCAAGAACTGTGAATTCATTTAATAATTCACTAGTTTTTGGAGCTTCCCTCTTTCTTCAATCCCCATTAGTGGCTCCATCAACATACTTAACCAATTGATTGGTTGGGGGCCTCTACTGTGAACAAAGAATCAAGCAAATTGTAAGGTAATTAGTAAATATTGTTCTTTTCTATAATTTCTCAATGTTTCTCTCTTCTCAACCCCTCTCAAGCTTGAGAAGCTTTATTGGTATGGTTTTTTAAATGCTATTGAAGTTAATTGGTGAATAGTAGTGAAGAGTTACATAATTTAATAAATGCTATTGAAGTTAATTTCTATTTATGTTTAAATTCTATAATGGTTTTTATGTAATTTCTCTCTCTCACTCAAGAAATGGTCATACTCATGACCCATTCTCAATCCAAATCAAGCTTTTCATAAAGCTTTTCCTTAACCCAAGATTAAGCTATGCTTGAGGCCAAATTAATGGCTTTTTTCTATGCTTTTAGTTTATGTATATTGATGATTCAATCCATTATGGATGAATGATCCAATTAGAGATCATTTTAATTATTTCCTTAATGATAAGCTTTATCCCTTAGAAAAATTGAGATTTATCAGTCATAGCAGCGGAGCTATGGCAAAATTTTTATAAAAATTATGCATAAAATAATTTCATTCAAAGCATAAAAAGAGGACTTCCTACCATATTCTAGGAATTATCATCCTAGATTAATTATAAGATATTCATTGTAATCATAGAGAAATTAATTTTTATATTATGCATAATTGATTTTCATGCATAGAAGTACGCATAAAAGATAATTTTTTTATATTAAAAGTGTTACTTTTATCATTTTTAATTTTCATGCATAGAAGTATGCATAAAGGAAAAAATTTTATATCAAAAGTGTTATTTTTACCATTTTTATTTCATGCATAGAAGTATGCATAATGGTTAAATTTTTATATCAAAAGTGTTACTTTTACCATTTTTATTTTCATGCATAGAAGTATGCATAATGGATAAATTTTTATATCAAAAGTGTTATTTTTATCAATTTTTATTTTCATGCATAGAAGTATGCATAATGGATAAATTTTTATATCAAAAGTGTTATTTTTATCATTTTTATTTTCATGCATAGAAGTATGTATAAAGGATAAATTTTTATATCAAAAGTGTTACTTTTATCATTTTTATTTCATGCATAGAAGTATACATAATGGATAAATTTTTATATCAAAAGTGTTACTTTTATCATATTTGAATTTCATGCATAAGGGTATGCATAAAAGTTGATTATTTTATTATAAAAGTGTGTCTTTTATTATAGTGAATTTCATGCATAGAGGTATGCATAAAGGTTGATTATTTTATTATAAAAGTGTGACTTTTATCATAATTGAATTTCATGCATAGAGGTATGCATAAAAAGTTGATTATTTTATTGTAAGAGTGTTACTTTTATCATATTGGATTTCATGCATAGAGGTATGCATAAAAGATATTCTTTTTATACTAAAAGTGTGATTTTTCTCATAAATGGATTTTATGCATAACTTAGATGCATAAGAGAAATTCTTTTATTCTAAAAGTGTAATTCCTACTAAATTAAATTTATGCATAAGAAGATGCATAAAAAATTGATTTTTAATTCAAAAGTGTCATTCTCATCTAAATTGAATTTATGCATAGGAAGATGCATAAAAGATTGAATTTTAATTCCAAAGTGTCATTTTCATTTAAAATGAATTTATGCATAGGAAGATGCATAAAAGATTGATTTTATTTCGGAAGTATTAATCTCCTTAAATGGAATTTATGAATAAGTAAATGTGTAAAGAAATCTTATATCAAATATAAGAATTCTCTTGTATTCTATAAATAGATATGAGATGTGATAGGATGTGATAAGAGGTGTATAAGAGGTGACAAGAGGTGATAAGATGAATTAAGATGTGATAAGATGTGTATGGGATGAGGTAAGAAGTGTATGTGATAGGATAAGATGTATATGGGTTGTGATAGGGCAAGAATGGATGTGATGTAAAAGATTAGATGTGAAGGCATATGGGGTTATATGAATGGGAATGTGGAAATGGATGTATGTATGTGGATGTGTGGATGTGGAGATGGGAGTATGGATGTATGAATGTGAAAATGGATGTATGCATGAAGATGTATATGCATAGATGTGAATGTGGATGTAGATGTGGATGTATAGATGTGAATGGGAATGTGGATGTGAATGTGGATGTAGATGTGGATGTGTGGATGTGAATGGGAATGTGGATGTGGATGTATGTATGTATGTATGTGGATGTATGTATGTATGTGGATGTATGTATATATGTGGATGTAGATGTGGATGTATAGATGTGAATGGGAATGTGGATATGGATGTATGTGAATGTGGGTGTAGATGTGGATGTATAGATGTGAATGGGAATGTGGATGTGGATGTATGAATGAGGACGTGATAATGGATGTATGCATGTAGATGTGGATATATGGATATGAATGTGGATGTGGATGTATGAATGAGGACGTGATAATGGATGTATGCATGTAAATGTGGATATATGGATGTGAATATGAATGTGGATGTGGATGTGGATGTATGGATGTCGATATGGATGTGTATGTATGAATGTAGATATGGGATATGGATGTATAAATGAGGATGTGAAAATGGAGGTATACATGTAGATATGGATGTATGGATGTGAATGTGGATGTATGGATGTGAATGTGGATATGGATGTGGATGTATGGATGTGGATATGGATGTGTATGTATGAATGTAGATATGGGATGTGGATGTATAAATGAGGATGTGAAAATGGATGTATGCATGTAAATGTGGATGTATGGATGTGAATGTGAATGTGTATGTGAATTAATGTGTCATCGATATGAGGAAATGGATGAGAATGAGTACACATTGAATGGAATGTGGAATAAGTAATGTGGACTAAGGAGGGATAATGTGGAAAGACGAGAGTTCGATTTAGAAACTGTATTTTGTGACTGTTTGTAAATGACTGTTTTATGTCAAGAATGCTGGGGAAGCATTTTGACCATCTTGTGGATTAAGGTCATGAAGACCTAACTGTTAAAGTTGCAACTGCTGACGGAGAGTCAATGGAGGACGTCTCGCGTAGCAAGGTCGACCGAGGTCTTGACCAGCCTCGGTTCGATTTAAATGGTGAGCTTCCGGTACGGTGGATGAGGGACCAAGGAAGCGGCCTATGAGTGAAGCGCTAGGTCACCTGCGAAGGATCCTAGAGGGTGCTAACCATACGGTGCTCGGGCTCTGGGTCGCCCAGGATACCCACGCGTGCGTCGAGGAAGATATTGGAACAAGGAGTAAGAGTTGTTTTGTGAAACCGGGCATGGATCTGGTTGATTGACCTTGCTGGTCTTCAATGGATGAGTCCATGGCTCTTTATATGGATCTGTTGGTTGATCTTGCTGATCTTCAACGAGAGTCCATCTTGATTTTTATAAGTGATTATATTGCCGAGTATTATGGGCTAGGAACTATTGAAAAGGCCCCTGTGTGGACAGGTGGTGAGCGTTCTAGTTGCCAATGATGCCATAGATACTCTCATGAAGGAATGATGGAAAATTATGAATCAACCGGATAAATTGGAAGATTGTGATCAGTGGTACTATGGTTTCATTAAAGGATTGTTTTAAAGTTAGCTGATGCTAAGAAAAAGGAAATTTCATATTGGGTGTGTAAGTGGTGTGGCTAGTTTTATGTTTGCATGAACTTCCGGCTAGGGGGCCTTGGAACTCTTTTCCTTGGTACCCGGGACAAAACCTAACCAAATTCCAAATTGGATCCCATCACTACAGTGGTTGGGCGGTTGGCTAACCCATGGGATCGGATGGGGTTAGGCTGGACTGATGGATCCATAAATCGAGACTCAACTTTTGTTATTACGATAGATAAAGTAAATCCCGGACAGTAATTGTTCTATGGATAGGAATCAACGGCTGTGCCTCTTGAATGGGGAAAAAAGCGTTGATCCCAATGATCCAAGTGCAAGTTTCTTCCTTGATCCGACCAAATATCTTATAGATGCAATTGGATCAGTTTGATCAGAAATGATCTTGACTACGTTAGAGTAAAGAGTTATCCTGGTGGAATCGCCCATACTTTCCGGGTAAAGGAAGTTTTTCCGGTTTCGATTTTGGACAAACCGACGGATTAGTCTCTTGTCCGGATATCCGTGGGCGAGGCCCCGAGTGTGAGACCCCTAACCGCGCATGATGTGTTACTTCCACTGCCAGTATCCTGAATCCGTTGCTCGGTGGGAACAGGGATCTCACATCATTGACTAGAGGTGCTCTATCAAGCTCTGAGAAAAAGTCCGCAATCTTAACGAGATACCGTTGTTGTGGATCCCTAAAGATCTCAGCTCCTTGAGCATTCGTGTAGACATATTGAAGTCTCACATTGAGTGGTAACCCCATGGTGTCGGCTTCAAATGGATTAAAAGATCTTGTAGGTGTCCTATTTGGGGCTAAGGGATGACTATTTGACGGCCCTAGATTGTCCATAGACAATGAGCTAGTTGTCCTAGAAAGGGTATCAGATTGGGATTCGGAAAAGGTTTCAGCAATATCTGCCAAATTTCCTACCGATTGGGTCCCACTTTCCTGCGTAGGTACTCTAGAAGGTGCCCTAGACCCTATGGTAGTGTCTATATGATGTCCCGACCGCAAGTGCATAAGGTCAAATTTTAAGGTTTTTTTTCAAAAAAACCAAAAAAATTTCAAGTTGGCTCAAACTTTGCCAGAACCCATTTTGAACCCCCTCGAACACATTAGGCCAAAAAATAGGGTATTTTTCAGGATCGAAAATCGCCTAAAATTTACCAGTTTCCCATTCTGACTCACTATAGGAAAATGGTTCCGGGACCAAAATTTTGACGATGGGTGTTTTCTAACTCCTATCGAAAAGCTAGATAACCTCCCAATTTTTTAGGGGCAGAAAATGAAAAATTTTCTACTCTTTTTTTTGCACCCTCTTATCCGGTGTGCGGTGGCGGTCTTTATGATGCGGTGTGTGGGTCTCTCCACGCGGTGCGCTGTTCACACACAGCTGCCTTCCTTTTTCTTTCTTTTTTTTTCTTTTTTAAAGTGCGTGTGCAGTTGTGAGATTTGCAGGCAAATTCGAAATGTTCAGTCTTCATGTGTGTGTACAAATTTTAGTTTCTCTACAAGTGCAGGTTTAACAGAGAACTAAAATGCACAAAATTAAAGATACAGAAAACTAAACTAAGCTAAGAACAGAAAATAAAACGAACATGAAGAAAATTGAAACTGTAAAAATTAACCTCAGACAGCAAAAATTATCCTCAAACAGAATGACAGAAATGCAAAAACAGGCCTCTCTCTTTCGCACACAAATTGAAATTGGCAGGTTTAGCGCCTACCCCAATCCTTCCTGTGTGTTGAATCCTTGTCCTGACCTCAAGTGACAAGCGTAGCTAGCCAATCGCACTCAAATTGCAAGACAAATAAAGAGAATTTAACAACAGCTTAGTCTTAAATAAGTACCAAAGTTAGTCCCTAAGCATGCTCTCCTATCCAACAGTTTTGCAACCGATTGGAGCTTAACAAGGAGTGGTAGTGTGTGTATGGTGCTCAACTACTGTAGGCACTCTTTCCCCGACAGTGGTGCCATTGAAGAGCGGTTCTCTCTACCATGCAATATAGTGCTCATAGAGTACTATCGATCAACAAATGTGTTAACAAACACAATGTCAATCCGAGGACTCGACCCGATTAGTGCATGAAGGCTTATCCCACGAGGGAGAGCTCACATACACGAACCACCACTTGACGATTCAACCATTCAACACCTCAATCAATCTCTCAATCCCTTAAATCCACTACACTAATCAAGAGAACAAGCAATGCATGGCAATCTCTTAATCCCATTCAAACATTGATTAAATCTTAGCTTTCCCTAATGCCAGCAAACCCATAAGCGTGCATCTACTAACCCACAAGCTTCAGCAAGCATAGAATGTAACATTCACAAACCCACAAGCTCATAGAGAGAGTCTATCCATGAATAACTCATTGCCAATGAAGTGGGCAAGAGCTTGCATCAATGGAGACTACACACACACACGCTACAAGCATGCATACACAAGAGAAAGAAAGAAGCATTCAACTAATCATAGATTAATCTACTTCAATGATGCTAAAATAGATTAAGAGAAAGAAGTGGAGCTATACTCATTGGAGCTTGATGCTCATTAGAGTACAATAGAGAGAGAGTTAGAGAATTGCCATAGCTTGAGAGCTCAAGAGCTTCACTCAATAGCTTATGAGAATGGCCAAAAACGTCCTCTTTCTTTAGCTAACATCACTTTTATAGAGATGCCACTAACCCTAACCCTAGGCCTCTTTCACACATGGGCGGACAACCCCATAAGTGAGCCTTGCTTTTAATACACTTAGAACACTCATTTAGAACCCACATTGGCCTAAAACGATTTACATTGCACTTCGGGACAAAAATATGGAAAAATTATGTGCGTCTTTATGCTCCCATGGCTACAATCCCGCTCTCTCGCATTAATTGCTTCCGGCCTCCTTCCATAATCCGTGTTCCCGTGAGTGTTCCCGTGGACCATATCTTCTTTGAATAAATGCAATTTTTTAGGTTTTGATGTTTTAGTTGTGAGTGATGAATGAGTTTATTTGATTGAGTTCATGGATATGGAACACCTGTGTGTGGTGTCGTTCTTGTTGAGATATCGAGCTCAAATAGTTCTAGGGCTGCAGACATTGATGACTTGCATGGGTGATATCTTCCGCATCTACACCACTGGCATGGTTGGTGAGATTATGGGTGATATGCGGCTGATAGGATGAGAGGCTGTGACAGCCATTTTGAATTACTAGAGACAGGCATAGTTTTAGTGCCAGCTCATTTAGTCGGGTTCACATTATGGACCGACCCTTGTATGTTATAGTAGTTGAGTACTAACCCATATAGTGTGTACTCTTATCTTTATGTTATGTTGGTTCAGTAGAGAAGAAAAAGACAGAAGAAAATTTAGCTATCTATCTCTCCCTTGTGTCTTGCTCTCTCTTGTGTGTGTGTTTTTTTACTAGGGTTTGACAAGAACAGGCAAGGAAGGAAGCAATACTACACGGGTAAGAGCACCATCATCTCTTTTCCCTTCTTGGTTTAGGTACAACACCCCCTCATTAGCTCTAGGAGCTACAAATCTCAGATTGAGGAGCTGTCTTCACGAGAGCGGAGCTACATGGTACGTTTTTTCGGCCAAATTCGCATTTCAGGCGCTTTACGGGCCCCGTTTCATCACTGTAGGGTATTTTTGGCAGTTTTGTAGAGGTTCTGGTAGAGAACTGTTTCTACTCGAAATCTCGTTATTATAGTGCAGCAATGCATTTTGGAAGTGCAAGCAGGGTTTGCACATGTATTGTTGATACTGGGTGTATGTACATGTACTCTGGTCACATTTAGTGACGCACAGGCTGTGCTGAAGAACCGTTGCTGTAGCAGTTACAAGAGATACTGCTATATTACACGTTGCATTCACAAGTTGTCTTTTTGGAGGTTATTTGATTGTTGTTGTAGGAAAACATGTCTGACTGAATTAATCAGATTATTAGTGAGAAGTAGGATAAGAATAACTTCCATGCCTGGAAGTTTAGAATGACCAATTTCCTAATGGGTAAAGGATTTTGGGATTATGTAGAAGAAGACAATGAGGAGCCTCCACAGTTATCTCAGGAGAATGCCACTTCTGCAGATATAAAGGTATTCAAGGATTGGAATCAGGGTGCAAGAAAATTCATGTACTGGATTTTAGTTAGTGTCATAGACACTATGATAGGACACATACAGGATGCAAACACTCCAGCAATTGCATGGCAGAATCTGGTTCAGATGTTCCAGACTAACACAAAGACAAGGAAGTTGCAGTTAAAGCAAGAGTTGCATACTGTGGAAAAGAAAAGCATGTCCATCAATGAATATGCCTTAAAGATCAAGGGCATTGTTGAATCCCTTGGGTATATCAATGTATCAGTTGAGGATGATGATTTGGTGAGAGTGTCTGTCTAAATGGGCTTGGCAAAGAGTACAAGCCATTCAAGACCTCCATTGCAGTTAGGGAGAATATTCCCAACTTTCGAGACTTGATATCTATGTTGATCATAGAAGAAAAGGATTTAGGTGAAGATTCTTCTTCACAAAGCAAGAACACATCGGAATAGGCCTTCTACTCTAGTTCAAGTAGAGGTAGAGGTAGAGGCTGTGGGGTCGAGGCCAAGGCGGTGGTGGCTGATAAGGAAATCAGAATTCTAGACAACAACAGTCCAATGATTAATAGCAGCAATCATACACAAGTGGAAGAGGCCAAACTAGAGGCAAGGGGAGCCAAAGAGTCTGAGGTGGTTGGGAAAGAAATCAAAATGCGAATAGCATAGAGTGCCATTACTGTGGAAAACTAGGACACATGGCAAAAGACTGCTACAAAATGTAGAATGACATTAAAAGTGGAAAGTTGCAGCAAGGCAACTATGCATCATCTAGCAAAGATGGAGGTGATGACAAAAGTGAGAAGTTGTTTGTGATGCAGCACATGCTTAGATCCATAACAAGGGATGTGTCAAGATATCAAGATATATGGTATGTGGATTCTGGCGCCTCTAACCACATGACTATGCATCATCTAGCAAAGATGGAGGTGATGACAAAAGTGAGAAGTTGTTTGTGATGCAGCACATGCTTAGATCCATAACAAGGGATGTGTCAAGATATCAAGATATATGGTATGTGGATTCTGGCACCTCTAACCACATGACTAGTCATGCTGAGTGGTTTAGAGATATACAAAAAATAAAAAAACTAGGTTATATAGAAACAAGTGATGATACTGCGCATCCCATTGTGCATGCTGTGGTAAAGTGCCATTGTCTATGCAGGATGGCAAAATGAAGTACTTGGCTGATGTACTTCATGTTCCAAATATTATAAAGAACTTGGTTTCTGTGACAGATGGTTGAGCAGGGTCTACAAGTGAGATTTAATCTAGGATGATTTGTGGAAGACTTCAAAAATAAGTGTCGCTTGATTGCAAAGGGTAACAAAAATGGCAAGATGTTTACTTTGGATGTGAACATGCCTGAGATAAAGGCAACCATGTTTGCGCATGGAATAGGTGTCATTGCAAATATTGACATATGGCACAAGTGCATTGGTCATGTGAATGTACGACAACTAAAGTCTATGCATGCCCAAAATATTGTTGCAAGTTTGCCAAAGTTTAAGGTTGACGGTATGCATAAGGTATGTAAAGCATGCCAACTTGGTAAGCAGGCCAAACATGCTTTCCCACATGAAAAGCATGTCAATGCAAGGCCATTAGATGTCATACATTCAAATTTATGGGGACTGACCAAGACTGCAACAATTGCAGGTTACAGGTACTATATGTTACATTCATTAATGATCACACTAGGAAAGTGTGGGTTTATTTCATAAAGGAGAAAAGTGAGGTGTTTGCTCACTTTCAGAGATTTAAAGCCTTGGTCGAGATGGAAAAAGGCATGCAAATAAAATGCCTAAGATCAGATAGTGGGGGAAAATATTTTTGCAATGAGTTCAATGATTTCTTGAGAAAGTAGGGAATCAAGAGACAGTTTATGTGCAGGTACACTCCGTAACATAATGGTGTTGTAACAAGGAAAAACAGGAACATTGTAGAAGTGGCATGTGCTTTGATGGCTGAAAAGAATATGCCACATTACTTTTCAACAAAAGCAGTAGCAAATGTTGTGTACATTATGAGTAGGACACCCACTACAGTTGTTCATGGTATGACTCCTGAGCAGAGGTTTACAAGCATAAGACCGGATGTGTCTCACTTGAAAGTGTTTGGGTGTATTGCATATGTACATGTTCCTGATGAAGTGAGAACAAGTTTGGATCCAAAGGCAGAGAAATGCATCTTCATTGGTTATGCTATGGAGGAAAAAGGTTATAGGTGCTATAATCCTACCACTAATGAGATGCGAGTAAGCAGAGATGTTGTCTTTGATGAGATGAGTAGCTGGTATGCACCAGTAGTAGTGAAGGCAACAGGCTGGTCAGGCAGGTTGAGAAATGATGCATGAAAGGGAAGGAAAGTGTAGATCAACCTTTTGTGCCTGATCTGTCAGCAAGTAAATCATAGACATTCAGCCTAGTTTTGCAAGAATGGCAATCGTCATGAGAGCTGTCATTGCTATGGCTGCAGCAGCAAAGGGTTTGTCTTTACATCAAATGGATGTAAAGAATGCTTTCTTGCATGGTGATTTTTAAGAAGAAGTGTACATGATGCAACCACTAGGTTATGAGAGTGATGCACATCCAGATTTTGTGTGCAGGTTACGTAAAGCCTTGTATGGCTTGAAGCAGGCAAAAAAATATGAGAACTATACCATGCCAGTATTATACTAAAATAATGATATTTTTTATTATCCTCTAGAAATCCTCCACAAATTGAAGAGATTGGAGCTTCTTTCTCTCTTCAATCTTCCTTGGAGACTTCATCAACATACCAAACCAATTGATTGGTTGGGGGCCTCTACTTTGATCAAAGAATCAAGCATTCTAGGAGATAAAATGTGGTTTATGGTCTTTTTTCTTTAATCGTCAAATGTTTCTCTCTTCTCAACCCCTCTCAAGCTTGAGAAGCATTCAATTGAATGGATTTTTAATACAATTGAAGTTCTTTAATGAATTGTGGTGACAAAACACATAAATTTCCATTTATGCTTAAATTAAATGTTTTTTTAAGCATGTCTCTCTCTCCCCCAAAGAATGGTCATTCCTATGACCTATTCTATATTCAAATGAAGCTTCTCATGAAGCAATTCTCTAATCTAAAAGTAATTTCTATGCTTGTCAAATTGAGGCCAAATAAGTGGCTTTTTAATGCTTTTATGCTAATTAATTTATGAAAAAATTAAGAATCAAGTCCATAATTGGATATTGATCCAATTAATGGTTATCCTAATCATAGGGATATTAGTAAACTTTATGCTTTCAAATTATTGAGATTTATCAGTAAAAACAGCAGCCGGAGCTATGGTAAAATTTTTAAAAAATTAACACATAAATCATTTTTATTCATAATATGAAAAGAGGACTTCCTACTATATTCTAGGATTAATCATCCTAGATTAATTAAATGATTCTCATTATAATCATGGAAAATTTTATTTTTATGTTTATACATAAATAGTTAATTAGAAAAAAGAGAAATTTCTAGTAATTCATTTTTATGTTAAAAGAGTAATCCCCAGGCAATGGAAATCCATGTATTCCAATGAAGTAAGAGAAAAATTGAGATGCTAAAATAATGTATATTTTATTTAAAAATTAAAGAAGGATTTTAGTTAAATTTATCTTTTTGCATAGATAAATTTAAATATTAAAAGAGGAATTCCTTTGACAATTGGAGTTTCATCATTTAGATGGGAAAAGAGAAATTCCTAGTATATTGAAATTAATGATTATTTTAATTAAATTCAAAGATAAAATTTAGATAAATTTATTTTATCTATGAGAAATATTTAAATGTTAAAAGAGAAATTCCTATGACATTTGGAATTCCATCATTGGATAGGAAAAGAGAAATTCCTAGTATATTGGAATTAATGAGTATTTTAATTAAATTCAAAGATGAAATTTAGATAAATTTATTTTATCTATGAGAAATATTTAAATGTTAAAAGAGGAATTCTTATGACATTTGGAATTCCATCATTGAGATGGGAAAAGAGAAACTCCCAGTATATTGGAATTAATGAGTATTTTAATTAAATTCAAAGATGAAATTTAGATAAATTTATTTTATCTATGAGAAATATTCAAATGTTAAAAGAGGAATTCCTATGACATTTGGAATTCCACCATTTAGAAGGCAAAAGAGAAATTCCTAGCATATTGAATTAATGGGTATTTTATTTTAGATGAAATTACTTTATGAGAAATATTTGATGATAAAAGAGGAATACCCATTACATTGGAATGCAATTATTTAAAAGAAAAAAGAGGAATTCCCATTACATTGGAATGTGTATGTGGAAGAATGGATATGGATGTGGATGTGTATGTGGAAAAATGGATGTGGATGTGTATGGATGTGATGTCGATGTGAGGGAATGAATGAGATGTGAGTGAATGAATGAGATGTGATGTGATGTGAATTGATGTGAAATGAATGAGATGAGATGTGATGTAAATTGAGATAGATGTGAAATGAATGAGATGAGATGTGGAAGAATGGATGTGAATGTGTATGTGGAAGAATGGATGTGGATGTGTATGTGAAAGGATGTGATGTCGATGTGAGTGAATGAATGAGATGTGATGTGATGTGAATCGATGTGAAATGAATGAAATGAGATGTGATGTAAATTGAGATAGATGTGAAATGAATGAGGTGGTGTGATGGGATGTGAATATGGGTTGATGCGAGTGGATGAGATGTGATGAGAATAAATGAGGAAAGATGTGATGAGATGAAAAGTGATGTGATTGGATGAGAATAGGATTACATATGAATTGGATATGGATTAAGTAATGTGGAAAGATGTGGAACAATGTGAAAGATGAGAGTTCATTATAGAAACTGTATTTATGACCTATTTTTAAATTATTGTTTTATTTGCGGGTGGATGCGGGACCAAGGAAACGGTCTATGAGTGAAGTGCTAGGTGACCTACGACGAAGGATCCCAGAGGGTGCTGATGATACGGTGCTCGGGCTCTGGGTCGCCAAAGATACCCACACGTGCATCGTGGAAGATATTGGAACAAGGAGTAAGAGTTGTTTTCTAAAACCGGGCATGGATCTGGTTGATTGACCTTGCTAGTCCTCAATGGATGAGTCCATAGTTCTTTTATATGGATCTGTTGGTTGATCTTGCTGATCTTCAACAACGGAGATTCCATCTTGATTTTTATAAGTGAATATATTGCCGGTTACTATGAGCTAGGAACTATCAAAAAGGCCCCTGAGTGGACAGGTGGACAGGTGGTCAGCGTTCTGGTTGCCAAATGATGCCATAGATACACCGATGAAGGAATGATTAGAAATAAGGATTCAACTAGAGATTTTGAGGATTATGATCAGTGACACTATGGTTTCATTAAATGAAGATAGCTGAATCTGTGAAAAAGGCAATTTCATATTCGCGGTGTGTAAGTGGTGTGACTAGCGTTAAATTTGCTAGGGGGCCTGAGAACTCTTTTCCCTGGTACTCGGGATAAAATCTGACCAAATTCCTAATTGGATCCCATCACTACAGTGATTGGGCAGTTGGCTAACCCATGGGAATGGATGGGGTTAGGCTGGACTGATGGATCCGTAAAATGAGACTCAATTCTGTTATAGTACGATAGATGAAGTAAATCCCAGCTATAGTAATTGTTCTATGGAAAAAGAATCAACGGTTGTGCCTCTTGATGGGGGAAAAAGCGTTGGTTTCTATGATCCAAGTGCAAGTTTCTTCCTTGATCTGACCAAGTGACTCACAGGTCGATCGGATCAGTTTGGTCAGTAACCCTGACTATGTTAGAGTACAAATATCCTAGTGGAATCGCCCGTGCTTTCCAGGCGGTGGGAAGTTTTTTCGGGTTCGATTTTTGAAGAACCAAGGGATCAGTCTCTTGATTGGATATCCGTGGGCGAGGCCTCGAGTGAAGGATCCTAGCCCATGCAAGAAGTGCTACTTTCGCTACTAGCACCCCCAAATTCGTTGTGCGGGAGGAGGCAGGGATCTTTCAGTATACTTCAAAGAGGCTTGTCTATCACTAGCCATCTTTTCCTTAAGAGTAATCATAGTCCAAACGTCAGGCATTGGCCATTCAATGCTATAGAGAGGAGGGGAGGGGATCTCTTCAAACTTACCAAACCCGTTGGCCTTTCTAGGCACTACATAGTTGTGTGTGTAGAAGAAAACTTTCCAACAAGCAAGGTTAGAAGGGGAAATTTGGGAGAGTATTCCATCCCCTATATGAGCATGAAAGACACATAATGTCCGTGTTAGGCTTTGTACAGGGGCTGCTCCTCAATGAAGTTGGAAGGGAAAATATTTGGAAACAAACAAACCTGGTATCAAATGAGGTTGAAAACAAGAGCCCATGTAAACCAACCTACTAGAGAGAAATCCATACATTTTCAAGGAAAAAGAGGTGTGTCATTGGGGCCGTAATAAAATATCCGAGTATACATGTTATATAAGGGCCACCAAAACCCAACATGCTTTGATTCCTTGAAATCTAGTAGATTCCCCTTCCAATGGTGCTCAACTACATCTTGACGTCAAAATCGATGGGGTCCAGCAGTGGCAATGGGTTGCAAAAATAGACCCAATCTCCCTTGTTAAAATGCATCTCAAGGCAAGCATCCTGCTCATCCCTCACATTGTGAAAGAGCATAGACTCTATTATGTCTCTTGGCCTTCTCCTCCACGAAGATGCACTACCCTCCATGGTTGCTTATGATGCAATAATTGGAGAGAGAGAGAGAGAGAGAGAGAGAGAGAGAGAGAGAGAGAGAGAGGTGAATAAGATGCAGATCTAAGCATTGTAGAGAGAAAGAGGGAGACATAGAGAGACAAGGAGGGAGAGAGATTATTGTAGGCATGAATACGTTGCTGGTTTTGGGGGGAATGGAGTGTAGGATGATGTTGGAGGGGAGAATGGAGTGTAGAGAGAGAAGACAAAGGCGAAAAAAACTCTTTTTTGATAAAATGGTTTGGTTTGGGTTTTTAGGGGGGACAAATCATCTTTTTGAAATTAAAAAAAAACCATTTTTAAGGGTTTTTTGACCCACGAGATTGATGGGAGAGCTGAAAATGATGGAGCTCCCCTACTTTTAGTTACCTATCCCCACCTAATTTATGAAGGCCAACCCTTACTTTTTGAACCGCACATTTGTATTAATGAGGAAGAAAAGCCTAGTTGCCCCCTACTTTTGGAGGAGACCAAATGTGCACACTGCTCTCTTCCCATGAGGGTCATTAAAAAAGGGCCCAAAATATGTCCAAAGGCTTTCTAATGTATGCATATGACCTTGTGCATATAGTAGTGACCCAAAACTATCATACTGTTGGCATCAAATGTTAATCCATAATCAACAATCACATCATACTCAAGGGCTCATTTGGGCCTAGTACACTGTAGAATGTAGTAATCCACTCTCTTCATTTCCCTCCTTGGCCATAATGGAAAAAACATCACCCATTGTCAAAATATCTATCAAACAATCATGATTTGTCTCATCAAGTTGTGTGCAAGAATCAAGAATGGGAGGTAATGCTCCTCATGCTCTGGCCTCAACACCTTCTCCAACCAAGGATTAGCCCACTTGCATCTCACACACCAGCGATGACTAGTCACCATTGATGCATGGCCCATAAAATCATGAAGGGAATCATGTGAAAATGGTGGGGTCATCATAGAAGGTTCTCTTGATGAAGTGTACCTTAAGTGTGCCATCCACTATCACATAGTCTATTGGAAGCACCATCAATGTTGCTACGTGTCAACACACCAAAAGAACCTCCTAATGATCCTGGTATCTTGCTGAAGGAAGAGATAGAACCAATGGTCAAATGCGCATAACACTAATCCACTACCTATCGTGCATCTCAAAAGTAGTGGAGTTTGTGACATTTGAGGGCATGTTTGATACATGCCCCACACCATCATGCTCTCTCTTGAAAAATCTCCAAATCATCTAGTAATAACATGTCATGTGATGCCAAGAATATAGCCAATAAAGCTGATGAGGAATCTTGAACTATGTCTCACATCCATTTCACCATATCCATCTCCAGGTCTGTTCATGTTATTCCACACTCTCTCAAAAAGTTATCACATGATGATGGAAGCAATGATACACAAATTGGGCATTGTGAGAGTGATCAATCACTAATGTAAAAGTGATATTCTCTAATGATGACTTTCTATTCTAGGGTGCTCACTATGCCATCCCACTGTCACCACCACTACATTGTTGGTATAACTAATGTAAAAGTGATACTCTCTAATGCTGACTTGCTCCTCTGGGGTGCTCGCTATATGATTCTACTATTGCCACCCCTACATGTTGATATAACTAATATAAACCATGATGGCCACCTAGTTAAGTACAGAAGAATAGGAAATGTCAAATTTGTAGACAACAGTAATATAAAATATCTAAAAGACATTAGTTTGAGAATGAGGCAATGTCTCAATCATTACCTGCTCAAAAAAGTAGTACTCTAACTAAATCTCCTACTGTAGTGTGAACATGTAGTTCTTTGTGAAGTCAACCACCACAGAGACAACTACACTCATAGGAAACTATTGTAGGTTAGCACAAAATTGACAGTCCTACCACTTGGCACCATGAGCATGATGTATGTAGTCATAGATGAAAGATGTAAATGTTCTCATGAACTCACTGCACGTGTCCAATGGTGCTCCACTAGCTGTAATCTCCTCGACTACCAATGTGTCACATACTCATACTCTCAAGGGGTTCACCTAAAAATATGTAAGTTTAGCACGTGAGTTCATCAAGAGGGGTATATTAACTCAAAAAAGTTACAGAATTACATTTACAAGAGGGGTTTTTAAAACCAATTTTGGAAAAAAAACTATAAGTTTATAAAGAGAGAGGGGTCATTTTATTCTTGAAAGTATGTAAGTGTAAGGGGTTTTTTAAATACCCCTTAAATGCACGTGATACATAAAATTTCTTAAAGGTGAATCCCCTGAGCTCACACTTTTGCCATGTCACCATCTTTGCCACCACCAACAAGGAATCCTCCTCACACAAGTATGAGTATGTGTCACATACTCTTACTATCACCATATCAGCCATGAGGGATC
Organism: Cibotium barometz; assembly: GCF_041138505.1. NCBI lineage: Eukaryota > Viridiplantae > Streptophyta > Polypodiopsida > Cyatheales > Cibotiaceae > Cibotium > Cibotium barometz. The sequence goes on from NC_141110.1 coordinate 8,609,657, forward strand.
CTCCTCTCTCACAAGTGAAGCATGGCCAAGCTGCCACACAAGGTACATGTCCCAATGACACAAGCCATCCCATGGTAGATGTCATCCTTCACCCCGCAGGCATGATATAGTGAGTGAATAAAATCCCTTGGGCTATATGGCACCACCCCCTAATTCCTAAACAAGCCACAAAAGACATCATACAAAATCTGAAATCCAACTTGGTACCTATAAAGACGTGTAATTTTGCCTCAAGTAGTGCACGAACCAAGGCTTGCAAGCCTCAAATGAATGCTGGCTCAGGGTGTGAAGATGTGAACTCAAAGTATAACTCTGTATGTGTCATCTCAAGAAAGCAAGCCCCATGCACTATGTACTCCCCATGATGAACCCTATGTCGTAATGCCTTCTTGTACTCTCATGACGCATGACAATACTCCTCCCAAAACCACTTTATCCCTCATCTCAGGGTCCAATAAACAACCGCATCTAGGTTCATGACCACTACTAGCCCATTTATCACCGTCAACCCCATTCCCCTCTAAGCTCTGTCTCCTCACACAACCTTGCCTAAAGTGGTCGACGACGAATCTGAGGTATGCAAGAAGTGGCACGATGTATTAGGGGAAATTCGGGCTCTAAATGGGACCTTTAAGGGATTTCTCTCTCTTCCTAAAATCCAAGGAAAAGTGGCACGATGTATTAGGGAAAATTCGGGCTCCAAATGGGCCCTTCAAGGGATTTCTCTCTCTTCCTAGAATCAAGGAAAAGTGTAAAAATAATATTATTATATTGGGTTTCTCTCTCTTATTTTATAATATAAATTCACCTTTTTTCATATTTTCTAAAAAGATTCAATGCTTAGTTTATTCTAATGTGCTTAAATTCCACATAACTTCAACCTGTGAGTCAAAATTCATAAATGTGAAAACCTAGTACTCTAAAAAGATTCAATGCTTAGTTTATTCTAATGTGCTTAAATTCCACGTAACTTCAACCTGTGAGTCAAAATTCATAAATGTGAAAACCTAGTACTCTCCATTCAAATATTAAATCTCTCAAGCAAGCCTCTAAGATTTCACGTGAATCTCCTCTTTCTTCACATACTATTTATGCATGGAAAATAATGAAGAGAGAATTGACTACTTGGTGCCAAGTGGAACCAAAAAGCCATAATTGCTTTCACACTGATTTTCTATACCCAATTCCTCTAATGCTAGCAAGTGTTGTTTCATCAAGAAGTGTTTCTATAGTGCTCAAAAGAGGTATGGATATGTTTAGAGGGCATTAATTTTATGTTATTTGAAATGTAAGTGCCTCAAATTAATGTGATAATGTTATACTGCACTTAGATTTTTACAAAGAAAGGAGTTAATTTTAATTTCAGTATTTTTTAATGGCTTGTAGAACATCAGAAACAATTCTAAGAAGTGATTTATAAATGTGACACGGATGATGAGTATGCTCCTATCTATAAGAGAATAGAGGCTTCTAAGGTCAACCCTTATGTAATGCAATAGGCCATAAAATTAGGGCGAAAGCATGTTGATATATGGATAAAAGGATCAACTTACCCAAATGATCTCTCAACCCAACAACCACCCAAATTTTCATGGATAGCACTAATAGGATCTAATGTAAAAAGCCCATTGGAATAAGAAGGTTACTGACCATCCCAATGAGACACCCTTTTACACCCTTGTTGAGAAAGTCACTACAAAGCGATTTGGGACATCCCCAACAAGATTGTGACCACATCTAAGATTTTGGCACCACAAAGGAAAGAGATAGCAAGACAAAGCACAATAGATAATGCAAGCAATATATACACGATGGAGAGAATTCAAAAAAAATTGATTATACCAAAGAAGTACAAGTGATGGTGCTGTCCACCCGTGTGCTCTCAAGTAAAGGTTATATGGCAATCTAGATAGACTCTGGATGGAGTATAAGGGGGTGCATACTCATAAGCATTGGATGCACGAAGTGTATAAGGGGGTGCATACTCACAAGCATTGGATGCCTTAGCTCATGGCAACCATCTCATGGCAACCATGTCCATATATAGTATTGTAGGCAATGTGGTAGACGCATATACAACAAGTGTGGTTACACTGCATAGACACGATCACCACCCGTGTATGAAGAATACGGCCCACTGTATGAAGAATGTGGCCCACCTGTGTATGAAGAATGCGGCCCACTGACACACCACCCATTAATGATGGACCTGGTATCCGAGCAAATATTTTAGGGAATATTCCTCATACCATCCGCGGGCCCTAGCTAATGCTCGTACCCTTGACCATCTCCTAACTATCATCAATGGTCACAATAATGACCCCATCGGTGTCTAATTCAGAGCTCCTACTAAAGATATATACACAATGGCTACTCCTCATAATGAGAGCCTAAAAAATATGCATTATAAATCAAAGTCAGATACATGCTGAGAGGCGGGCATTGAGCCCCCCCTCAATGTCCACCTGAAGATGAACTAGGTTATGGCCCAACGCCATGAAGGTTTCGAGTGAGTTGGTCCTTCCCAAGAGCCTTGGAGAAGATGTCGGCATAGTTTTTCATTGTAGATCAATACTTCAACTCCACTATCTCATCCTCCATTAGCCCCCACACATAATGATACTGAATCTCAATGTGCTTCATATGAGCAAGAAACACAAGGTTCTTGGAGATAGCCATGCAGCTCTGATTGTCACACCACAAAACTGTAGCCTCCCTAATCTAAACTCCCATGTCAACCAAGATTCTCCTCAGCCATACTACCTCACATGCAAAAAAACAAGCTACCTTATACTCAGCCTCTGTGAAAGAAACTGCCACTATAGGTTGCTTTTTGGTGAGCCAAGAGAAAGTACCGGAACCAAGCCAAAAAAAAAAATCCAAAAATTGATTTCACAATATCCTGCCCAATCTGAGTCACAATAACCTATCAGAGTGTCACCCATGCTATAAGAGTACCTTTGGATGTACCTAAGTACCCTCATCCCTTCCTTCCAATGACACTCTTGTGGCTTGTTGGAAAACACGCTCTGCTGATGTCAACAAGTGATGAAGAATCCTCTCCAAAAAGCTTCACATTCACTTCCATTGGCATAGACAGAGGCTTGTAGTTTATCATCCCAAATTCTTTAAGAATATCTCAAGCATACTTTTGCTACAAAATGAAGATTTTACCCGACTCTTTCTAGAACTTAATCCCCAAATAGAAATGCATAAGACCCAAGTCTATCATCTCAAACTCATGGCTTAGCATATCCATTGTCTACTGGATCATCTCTTCATTATCACCTGAAATGTTTAAGTTATCTACATACAAGACAATCAAAACAATCTTGCCATGCCTTTTTAAAACATACAAGTTAGCATCAAAAGCACTTATTATAAACCCAATCATTTTGAAAAATTGGTCTATCCTATGATACCATACCCTTGGGGCCTGTTTCAGCCCGTACAATGCCTTCTTTAGCCTGAAACTTTGTTTTCTGATCCAGGCATCTCAAAAACTGGTGGCTGAGCTACATATACCTCCTCCTTGATATGGCCATTCATAAATGCTAATTTGACATCCATGTGAAAGATTGGCCACTTTTGTGAGCAGCCAAGGCAAGGATAGTTGTCATGCGGAGACTATGGGAGCAAAGGTTTCTTGAAATTCAAAACCCTCTACCTGTGCAAATACATGTGCAACCAACCTAGCTTTGTATTTTTCAAGTGAGCCATTAGTCTTATACTTAGCTTTACAAACCCATTTGGTACCAATTATCTTTCTATTTGGTGGTCGATCAACTAGCTCCCAGGTATTGTTCTTTATGATGCTGCCATACTTAGATTGCATCACGGATTTCCACTTTGGATTTGCTAAGGCTTCATCCAAGGTGGCTAGCTTCTTCACTATTCCCATTATCTCAGCCACCATCAAGGCCATATTGACAATGAGATCAGATGCTCTTCTCTACTCCTCTATTCTCCTTGATCTGCACGGTCCATCTATTGAAGATTCTAGCTTCTCATGTAGTGGATTATGTTCATCAAAGAGTTGTTGTACCCACTTTGGAAGTGGATTTCCTTGTGGTGAAGCAGTAGGCTATTGTGATGTGTGAGAGTCTTCATCCTCTGCAAACTCCTCCTTGTTGTTGAGAGGAAATCTAACTGGTGCGTTGGCCTCATGGTGGACTATTTCTTCAGTTGATGATAGAGTGGATGTACCTCCTTCCTCCACTGAGTGTGGCTATTTTGCAAATACCACATCTTGGCTGGCCACTATCTTCTTTGCCTCTGTATCATAGAGCCGATATGCCTTTGACTCTTAACTATATCCAAGAAAGATACACTTCTTGATTTTGGCATCTAGCTTGGTCCTGTATTCATCTAGAATATGCACACAACATTTACAACCAAATGATCTAAAATGAGAAACTGAAGGTTTCTTACTAGAGGTGTAACATCCTTGAGTGCCTTTGTATAGCTCCAATTGAGGACATAAATTTTTGTGTCAATTGCTTCATCCCAAAATGTATTAGGCAAACCCTTTGCCTTCAACATGCATCAAGCCACCTCCATGATAGTTTGATTGTGCGGCATTCTACAATACCATTTTGTTGAAAAGTGTGAGCAATAGTGAGTTGGCGCTTGATGCCATTCTCCCTACAGTAGCTGTCAAATTCTGTTGAAAGGAATTCTCCTCCTAGATCTGTATGAAACTTCTTCACCTTATTTCCCATTTTCCACAAGCTTATGCCACTATTTGAACTTGCCAAAAGATTCAGCCTTATCCTGAAGGAAATAAACCCACATCTTCCTACTATAGTCATCAACTAGATCCCCCTAATGCAATAGTAAACATTTTACCACAAAGATCAGCATGTACCAGCTCTAGAGGAGTCTTTGGCCGATTGTTGCTTTCCTGTGGAAATTCCTTTTGTTGTTGCTTTCCCATCATGCAAGCTTCACATAATTTCTACAATTCTAAAAATGTAGGCAAATTAGCTATCATACTCTTTTTTTGCATCTCCTTTAGCACTGCAAATCCAATGCTACCAAATCGCTCGTGCCAAATCTTACTTATGCTCTTATCTGTAGACATTGTAAGGGAACTCAACTCGTAGTAGATATTTTTGCACCTTACTCCTTTGCTGATTACCTTGTCAACAACATCTAGGATTTCTGCTTTAGTTTTCTTGAAGCGTACTTCAAGCCCACGATTTGTCATCGCCAGCAAACTAATAGTAGATTTCTCTTTATTTGGGGTACATAGAGAACATTTGATAGATTCTTCTCTTCATCTATAGTTTCCACAAAAGATATGGTTCTAGACCCATTCGGCTGGACATTTAGCATTATTCCAAACAAAAACATTCATGGGTTCTTGTAGATGTTTCCAGGAACTATACGAGCCCTTCTTATTACTGGTTATGTGTCGAGATGCTGTGTCGGGATGCTTCACTATCCAAAATCCATGAATCATCAATAATTGGAGCTTGAGTAGATGAGCATACCCCTTCAATGGGGCAACTCAAAGTTTAAGCTCAGTCTCGACATTGTTGACTGACTCCTTTCCCTTCTATGAAGACTTTAGGGTGTCATTCTTCTTGTCGGCCGCCCTGCTTCTTTCTATAGTCTTTGATAGCATGACCCGTCTTGTCATAGTATAAGTAGCTCCCTTGAAACTTCTTCTTATTTGGCTTCTTTTTCTTCTCATCACAAGATGTCACACCTTTGCCTTTAGCATTGGCCAAAAATGCAGCATCACCACGATCATGGGTCTTCAGCCACATCTCCTCCTCCAGTAACATGACGTTAAATTCATCAAATGATAAAGGTGGTACTCTAACCTGAGTGTTTAGTGATGTAACCAAGCCATCATGTACTTCTGTGGAAGAATTCGGATGCACCTCTAGGCCAACTCCTCACTAGTGTGTGTAATCCCTACAGCAGCCATTTGATCTCGCATATTTTTGATCCACAAGATAAATACTTCAAAATCTTATTCTTCAAGTTGATTCTCTAGGTTCTGAATCCTGCTCTGATTCTGAGTCTCATATTGATTTCCTAATATGATCCAAGTCTCTGCAACCTTGGTAGTATGTTGAATTAGAGTGAGAACAGAATCACTTATGCTAGTGATAATGGCACAAAGTGCATCAGCATTGCACCTTCTCCATGCCTGAAGAAGTGTCGCATCTAGTAGAAGCATGTTTGTAGGGTTGTTGGGGTCGAGACTTCCCACTGGTTTTGCATCCATTCTTAGAACAATTTATAGGAGCTCATAAAATTCTATAATGGCATTGATTTTGAATTTCCAGAGAGTTTAGTTTGTCCCAACAAGCTTTCCTTTTGTGAAGGCAGGTTGATGAATGCGCAAGACTAGTGTAACAGCAAAACAGCAGTAGTAGCAGAGATAGAAGCCATCACTCCTAGGATTCTCTGCAAAGAAAGACTAAACTTTGTGCACTATTCTTGCTAAGAGCACCTAAGATCTAATATTATATGAGAGATGGCACTGCGGAAAGAGATAGCAAGATAAAGCACAATAGACAATGCAATATATACATAATGGAGAGAATTCAAAAAATTTTGATTATATTAATACTAGTTTGGTACCAAAAAAGGATACTTAAGTGTCCTTTTTTGAACGATGCAAATAAAATGCTACTTGCGCTAGGAAAGACATATTCAAAATCCCTCTTGAGGAGTTTGAATATGTGACCTAGTATATCTTTAAAAAATGTAACCTTGCAATTTGGATGCTGGCACGATAAGGAATTACACCCATAAATAGGACTTGCATGAGACTGCAACTCAGGTTTGAGAAAACCGCCTTATAAGCTTAGAGAAAAAAATCACTAAGCCCCGTGAAAAATTCCAAGTAATTGTTTCATATTTGTGTCAAAGATTTTGCCAAGTTTCACATGAAATAAAATTCAATTGAGAGTGTCTAAAATAGTAGGAAGTTGTGTGTGTTTGATACACCACTTTTTAGCATCCATTTGTATCCAAACCAATACATGGTTTTAATGTGTTTGCAAGTTTTTTAAGGTGATACAATGCTTACTCTAGCCATTGAGATCTTAAAGTTATATGTAAAAGCCCCTTAGTAAGCTACAAATATTAATTGTTTCAAAATGTCAAAATTGCACACAACAAAATTCTGGATTTAGATTCTTGAGTCATACGCATTACATTCCTTAGTAAACTTGCAACATTTTGTCTGTATAGAATAATTTCGCTAAGGTACATTGTACAAACATAATTTGGGCACCTAAAACCTTTGTTTCATGGTTGTTGAGAGAGAATTTAGAAATTTTGAAAAATGTAGCACGATTGAAAAACTAAGATAGCGCTCAAGTAGCAAGATTTACTTGAGCTTGGGACCCCAAAAAATATGTATTAACTTGGTTTTGAACTATATAATCATTTTCGATTGCCAATTTGCACTAACATAACCCTAGTTTTATGGTTGGAAGTACCTTTGAAAGGCCAAAATTTTCCTCTTTTTCAGCATCTTGGTAATTATGAGATTTTTGTTATAGTTCACAAGTAGCTTAGGAACTAGGACCTAAAGGAGATTGTGTTGTTTTGAAACCCCAAGTTCTACCAATTGACTTTTACAAACATGAAAAACATGATTTATTCAAGAAGTTATAGACATTTTATGGGATTTTTGACAAAACAGCTTCAAATTTCAATGAAAATTTCAAGTTAGAGTTTTTTGTCAAATTTCTAATATAGCTTGTGTTTTGACATCATGAAAAATACCCTTTATTTTTTGACTTTTAACCAACCTATGGTTGAAACAAGGTGTAGAAATGTTATTTCTAGGTTCCCCAAAAAACTCCAAAGTTTTGGTGAGAAACAGGACACTAAAGTGTCCTCATGACACTTTAATGTCCAATTACAGAACTAGTGTTAAAGAGGTACAAGTGATGGTGTTATCCACCCGTGCGCTATCAAGTAGAGCTTAGATGGCAATCTAGAAAGACTCTGGATGGAGGATGTACGAAGTGTAGGAGGTGGTGGATACTCACAAGCATTGGATGCCTTAGCTCATGGAAACCATGTCCATATATAGTACTGTAGGTGGTAGACACGTATACAACGAGGGTAGTCACACTGCATAGACACGATCACCACCTGCATATCAAGAATACAATCCACCGATGACCACCGAGACCACCACCCATTAATGATGGACCTAGAATACGAGGAAATGCCCAGCTAATGCGTACCCTTGACCACTTCCTAATACCATCATCAATGGTCATAAAATAATGACTCCATCGGCATCTAAGTCGGGGTTCTCACTAAAGACATATGCACCATGGCTACTCCTCATAATGGAGGCCTAACAAATATGCATTATACATCAAAGTGAGATACATGTTGAGAGGCGGGCATTGAGTGTATACTAATTATATGACATCACCCTTGAGAAAGTCACTCTACAAAGCGATTTGGGATACCCAGCAAGATTGTGACCATTTGATCGTCTTGTAGTGATTCTGCTTTATTTTCACACATAAGTTCTCCATAGTGTAATATGACATCATTTCTTTATAAAACTTGAGAAAGTCACTTACAAAACGATTTGGAACATGCAACAAAATCGTGACCATCTAGCCGCCTTGTAGTGATTTTGTTTTATTTCACACATAAGTTCTCCATAATGTAATATGAGATCATTTATCTGACACCCTTGCAAAAGTCACTACAAAGAGATTTGGGACATCCAATAAGATTGTGACCATCTAATCGCCTTGTAGTGATTTTGTTTTATTTCACACATAAGTTCTCCATAATGTAATATGAGATCATTTATTTGACACCCTTGCAAAAGTCACTACAAAGAGATTTGGGACATCCAATAAGATTGTGACCATCTAATCGCCTTGTAGTGATTCTGCTTTATTTTCACACATAATTGAATCTCCATAATGAATGTAATCTGACACTATTTCTTTAACACCCTTGAAAAATTCACTTCAAAGCAGTTTGGGATATCCAACAAGATTATGACCATCTACTTGCCTTGTAGTGATTCTCCTTTATTTTCACACATAAGTTCTCCATAATATAATATGACACCATTTCTTTGACCCGATTGAGAAAGTCACTATAAAGAGATTTGGGATATCTAACAAGATTGTGACCATCTAATCGCCTTTTGTAGTGCTTCTACTTTATTTAACACATAAGTTCTCCATAATGTAATATGACACCATTTTTTTGACACCCTTGAGAAAGTTACGACAAAGAGATTTTAGATATCTAAGAAGATTGTGACCATCTAATTGCCTTGTAGTGATTATGCTTTATTTTCACACATACGTTCTCCATCATTTCTTTGATATCCTTAAGAAAGTCGTTATAAAGCGATTTGGGACATGCAACAAGATTGTGACCAGGTAATCACCTTGTAATGATTCTGCTTTTTGTTTCACACATAAGTTCTCCATAATGTAATATGACACCATTTATTTGACACCCTTGAGAAAGTCACTACAAAGCAATTTGGGACATGTAACAAGATTGTGACCACCTATGCCTTGTAGTGATTTTGCTTCTTTTTTTTACACAAGTTCTCCAATATGTAAATGACACCATTTCTTTAACACCCTTGAGAAAGTCACTACAAAGCGATTTGGGATATGCAACAAGATTGTGACAATCTAATCGCCTTGTAGTGATTTTATGATTTATTCTCACACATAAGTTCTCCATAATGTAATAGTAGCTAGATTGTGACCATCTAATCTCCTTGTAGTGATTATTCTTTATTTTCACACATAAGTTCTCCATAATGTAATATAACACCATTTCTTTGACACCCTTGAGAAAATCGCTACAAAAAGGGATTTGGGACATGTAACAAGATTTTGACCATATAAGTGCCTTGTTGATTTTGCTTTATTTTCACATAAGTTATCCATAATGTAATATGACACCTTTTCTTTGACACCCTTGATAAAGTCACTACAAAATGCTTTGCGACATCCAACAAGATTGTGACTATCTAATCACCTTGTAGTGATTTTGCTTTGAGAAAGTCACTACAAAGCGATTTGGGACATCCAATAAGATTGTGACCATCTAATCGCCTTGTAGTGATTCTACTTTATTTTCACACATAATTTCTCTATAATGTAATTTGACACCATTTCATTGACACCATTGAGAAAGTCACTACAAAGCAATTTTGGACATCCAACAAGAATGTTCTAATCGCCTTGTAGTGATGCTACTTTCTTTTCACACATATGTTCTCCATAATGTAATATGACACCATTTCATTGATATCTCTCACTAGTAAAAGTGATTTCTTTTTCATATCTCCAGAATTATTGGGCAAAAAGTGAAAATGAGCAAATGAGCTAAGAATACTCTAGTGTTCATATATATTAAAGAACTCACAATATGAAGTGTGGCCTAATTATTTTATCAAGTAATTTATATTGATTAATTAATAATATATTAATATAAAAAATATATCTAACTATCAAAAAAATTTGTTAATGGTGGCTCTCTTCTTGTTGTTCCAAACTCTTTCTCTCTCTATGGAAAAAAGGCGGGAAATTAAGTGTAGTGATTTGAAAAACCTCATCGCATTGTAGTGATTTTGTTTTCCTAGTCTTTTAGCAACATTATGCACCTAATGCTTCTACCGGTGTTGTTGTGATTTGGAAACTTTGGAGTCTAATTCTCCCATAATTCTTTCACTAGTGTTGTAGTGATTTGGAAGCTTTGCCAAATCACTACAATTTGATCGGGGTCATCATGTCCAGTTAGGATCCTTATTGTGTTGTAGTGATTTGGAAAACTTTGCCAAATCACTATAATGGCGATAGGGATCATCGTGTCCAATTGTTGGACCCTTATCGCGTTATAGTTATTTGAAAACTTCACTAAATCACTACAACACAATAGGATTCATCATGTCCATTCGTTGGACCCTTATCTCATTGTAGTGATTTTATTTTCCTAAGGCTCTCCTCCTATTGGTCCAAACTCTTTCTTTCTCTAGAGAAAAAAGACCTAAAATTGAGTCAACTATAATGCAATAGGGGTCATCATGTCCAATTATTGGACCCTTATCACGTTATAGTGATTTTGTTTTCCTAGTCTTTTGGCAACATTATGCACCTAATGCTTCAACCAGTGTTGTTGTGATTTGAAAAATTTGGAGTCTAATTCTCCCTTAATACTTTTGCTAGTGTTGTAGTGATTTGGAAACTTTGGAGTCTAATTCTCCCTTAATACTTCTACTAGTGTTGTAGCGATTTGGAAACTACAGTGCAATAAAGGTCGTCACCATGTCCAATTGTTGGACCGTTATCGCATTGTAGTGATTTGGCAAACTTTGCCAAATCATTACAATGCGATAGGGGTCATCATGTCCAATTGTTGGACCCTTATTGCATTATAGTGATTTTAGTTTCCTAGTCTTTTGGTAACATTCTGTACCAATGCTTATAGTTACTTTCTTTTAAATGGATCCATTTGAAATTATTGGTGAGAATACCTCTTGAAATTTTATTATTTATGGAAAGGTTACAATCTCAAGGTGATTCCACAACCCCTAAGATATGTGGTTCGATATACAAATAGATTAGGTCTTGGAAGCTTCACTCCTCTTTCTAATTTTCCTACCATCTAACTTAAAATAGAAATCCCTTGGTGCATCCCTACACATAAATTAGATCTATTTTCTAAGAAGAGCCAATGGCCAATATCTTTCAAGATTTACCCCACTAATGAGTTTGGACCTTGTGATTAGATTACATCTATGTGATGGGGAAGAGTGAGTTCTAGCATGCATGTCTTGATCCTCCAAGAATTAACAGATGCCTCTCCATAGTAGTTGCCATGTTCTGTAACGAAATCACAAATCAATGCTAAAAATTAACGGCTATCTTGGGGGGTGCACTACTTAGAAACAATATGTATCATGTGCGTTCAAGGGGTATTAAAAAAACCCCTTACCTGTAAAATTTTCATAAATAAAATGACCCCTTTTTCTTTATGGACTTATGGGTTTTTTTTTATATGATTAAAAAATCCCTTTTGTAAATGTACCTCAAAAATTTGAATTAAAAAACCCCTTCCTTTGTTTTCAAAATTCCTTTTGGAACACCCTAAAAAATGTGCTACAAATTAGGAAAAAATTTCTCTGAAATTTTTTTTGTTTTGAGAATGTGATGGAAAATATGTTTTAGAACCTCCTCTTCCATCTAGGAAGCTCGTAGCATACGCTTTTTCTGAAAAATATCTCTAAGAGGTCGTTCACGTACGTATAGCACCTAAGCTAATTAGGGCAAACAGACACCCGTTTGATCCAACGAAGAGTACGCCAAGCCTCTTGAGGTTGTAAGGGGCTGTGGGAAAGTATAAAAAGTAAAAAATAAAATAAAATTGTGATTACTCATTAAGGAGCATTTAGGCACTCTGACATAGCCGGGATTGCTAGAGATCACACAAGGACTCAACCCAATGGCTGACATCTTCAAGCCATTAAGATTTATGCCACCAATTCACCTCCCCATACCATTGGCCATGCCTATAACAAGCGTGTCATCTGGTTTTACACCCCCTATCACTTCGATTCAATCGGGCTTTGGTCCCTTGCCTAACATTCCCGCAAATCCTATAAGTACCAACCCTTTCCTGGATGCCCACACCTTGGACATACTGACTAGTCTAGGAAGGGGGGTGGCCCAAGGACTCACTGAGTCTCTTCCAACAAGAGCACTCAGATATGGCCTCAATGATTCATACAAAAATACGACCGTACAAATTTCCAAAATTATGGGCAAATATGACGGAACAATCGACCCTGTCACTTCGATTCAACCAGGCTTTGGTCCCTTGCCTAACATTCCCGCAAATCCTATAAGTACCAACCCTTTCCAACCCTTTCCTGGATGCCCACACCTTGGACATACTGACTAGTCTAGGAAGGGGGGTGGCCCAAGGACTCACTGAGTCTCTTCCAACAAGAGCACTCACATATGGCCTCAATGATCATACAAAAATACGGCCGTACAAATTTCCAAAATTATGGGCAAATATGATGGAACAACCGATTCATTCAAATGTTTGAACAGAGATGTGAAGCCTTTGGAAATCCCAACTGCCCCACTAGGGTACATGCGTTGAACTTATGCTTAGAGGGAAAAGCTAGTCGATGGTTCGTCGTATTGATGCCGATGATCAAGACCAACTTCAAAACCTTGAAATCAGTCTTTATACATGGCTTTTCTAGATAAGGTGATCGATGGAGTGTAGTAACACAACTCTATTCAATTGAGCGTCAACCAAATGAATCCATTAGAGATTTTATCCTTTGGATAAAACTCTTGAACTCACATTGTGAGTCATGGGAAAAATTAAACGACGTTCAATTAAGGAGATGTTTCATGATGGGCTTGAAGAATAACAGCTTACACAACTTGATCATTGTTTCCAATCCAAAAACATTCGATCAATGTTATAAAGAAGCAATACGTTTAGGTGACAACATCCTAGAAGATGATCATGCTACAAGGTGTTCCTCATCTAAACTAAGTGAAGCAATGGCAAAAGAAAGATCAATCTCGAAATCGACATTCTCAAAATTTATATAGCCTTGCTTAAAACATTACAATAGATATCTATAAGACAGGATGAAAACCTTCAAAACTAGACATCCTTAATGCCTCTAATAGTGAGGAGCAAAATGCCTTATGTTGAATGAAATCAATACGACCATCCCAATCCTCATTGTGTTGAATGAAATCAATCCCAATCCTCATTGTGTTGAATGAAATCAATACAACCATCCCAATCCTCATTGTGCATATAAATCTATTCTTCTATACTGCATATATTGTAAAACCTTTGACCATGATAGTAAAAAGTGTCTCGCTTCATCCACAATGGACTCAAAACCTCCATCTCCCATGCACCAATAGAAACAGTCCAAAGGGTAGAAACTGCTTAGGAAGCAATTAATCAGACACTCCAGTGTTTCTATTGTCGTGGACCTCACAAGGTGGCAGACTGCATAGTTTGGAATACTTCCATACCCATAGTCACTGACACCTCCTTGCAACCGATGTGGCATTGTTCACATGTTCCAAGATTTCCCAAGACGATTTCCTTCAATGCAACTTGTCTTAAAAAATACAACTCTTAACATCTTAAGTATACAAAACGGGCAATTGTCCACAGTACCCTTGAATGTGCTTAGATGCTTACAAGCCAAGGCATGACAAATAGTCAAAAAGAACGTAAAAGACAATACCTCAAAATGTCATGGGTAGAAGAACATGTTTTAAAATAGAACCTAAAAGAGAAAACAAAACCTTCTAAAACAGAACCTAAAAGAGAAAACAAAACCTTCTAAAACCAAGAAAAACAAAGGACAATAAACTGTCGAAACCAAGGTTGAATTAAAAGACAAGAAAAAGGAGTCTGTAGAGGACATAAACACAAAAGAGCCAATAGCTATACATGATGCAGAAGCTAAAAGAGAACCTAAAAGAGAAAACAAAACCTTCTAAAACAGAACCTAAAAGAGAAAACAAAACCTTCTAAAACCAAGAAAAACAAAGGATAATAAACTGTCGAAACCAAGGTTGAATTAAAAGACAAGAAAAAGGAGTCTGTAAAGGACATAAACACAAAAGAGCCAATAGCTATACATGATGCAAAAGCATCCACCTCAAAGACCACCACGCAAACCACAACACCCATATGTGCGACACAGGATACAAAAAACCTAAAAGAAAATTTGATCTCGTCCCCATGGGTAAACATAATGAAAAACTGACAAACCAAAGAAAGTCAAAGAATGAAACAAGTTCTAGTACATCACTAAGTGAGGATGAAACAAGTTCTTCCTCTTCGCTTAGTGCACTACATAGACCAATCAAGAAACTAGAACCCACCCAACCATGCCAAATGGATAATAATGATCACATGACATATGCGAAACGTAAAAAGCAAGCTCAAGAGAGCATGCTTAGCTTGGTTGAATGTCTTACACGATCATCGGTTGTGATTGAACCTCATAATGCCAAACCTCAAACATCAACCAAAATACAAAGCCTAGAGGAGTACCACTTTCCCTTTCAAGAGGAAGACATACTCTCTACAGAAGAGTCATTTGAAACAGACTGTACAAACGTAGGCTTGAGAAAGCACGTGAGGAATTTGGTAATTCCCTTCAAAGATTAAAACAGTCTCTCAAAACCTCATTTGGAGAAATGTTCTTCTCTCATAATAAAGCCAGCATCACATCAACACTTACACCTTTAATGGCTCAACCTAAGTTATACAAGGACATAACAAACTACATAAAATAGGAATGTCAAGATTCGTAAGTTTCCAAACAGCCCTCATTAAGAATTGTCAGAGGGCCAAGTGTGCCATTGTACACATTGGGTACTCTTGAAAAAGTTGAGACCCAAACAGAGGATGAAAGTGAATGGGAATATGAAACAGACACAGGATTTGAAGCTCAAACAATAACCGAAATACCCATGGTTCCTTTGGAAGATTCTATCATATGGTATGGTTGGATTTCCCTACAGGCAATGATGTTCAGTGCAAACGCGCAATGATTAGCCCTCGAGCAAGTCATCATAACATCATGACTATAGACACTTGGATGTCATTGGGACAACCTACACTCACCCCGACAAGCAATAGTCTTTCAAAAGGAACCAATGAACAAAACATTGAACTTCCAGGTTACTCTAGATATACTACTCAAATGGCAATATGGAATTTACATTTCATGTTACCCTAGATTCCCTTGAGTACATCATTGGAGGACCATAAGTGAATCGTTGTATTTACTAGATGAATCCATGCAAATAGTCACCTTGAACACTCCTGCCTGTAATGTACAATTGCTATTACGAGAGGAAGAAACCTTGTAGGAGATGGAACTTTCAACATATCTTACTGAAAAGATCCCTAGGATTTTGGTTGGATTGGAAATTTCAAATACAGAGCAGTCAATAAGAGTCTATATGACTCAATTCTTGTACTTCATGAAAATCTGCTTCTAAGAGCACTTAATTATGCATAAAAACATAAAAAGCACATAGCAAAAGAAGACAGGAGATCAAGTCCTAATCAACAATATTTGACAAGAATCCTGCCACACCAAGGGACATCATCACAAGCCAATTACTTCAAATGATGAATGTCGCTTCAATGAATCAAATGAGGAACTGAGAATCACCATCTCGTTCTGATAATTAAGTCTATGTTCCTCCGGATCCTTCTCTCTCTTCTCTCCCATTATTAACATCTCTTAGTGTCCCCACTAACAAAAATCACATGTAACCTTGCCGATGATTGCCAACATCAAAGTGGGCCAAAAAAAAAGAAAAAAAGAAAAAAAAGCTCACAAAATATAGAAATGCAATCATTCGCAAAAACCCCCCACCCCGTTAGGAATTCCCAATACACAACTAACCTCTTCATTCATTAACTAGCTTTTCTTATTTCCTCCGGAGGATTAAAGACCATTGAACGTCACATCAACGCCATCGACAAGCTTGTTCATTCTCCCCACACAAAGGTCTTCAATGCAATCACGCGGATGCATAAAAGAACTATTCTAAAAGTGTTAATTTCATTAAGAAGGAAATTTATGCATAGAAAGATGTATAAGAGATTTATTTCTATTTCGAAGGTATTATTCTCATTAAATTAGAATTTATGCATAGTAAAATACATAAAAGGATTATTATAAAAGTGTTATTCCTACTAAATTTATCTTTATGCCTAATAAGATGCATATGGAAAGTGATAGGGTGTGATAAGATGCATATGGGATGAGTTAGGATGTGATAAGATGAGTTAGGATGTGATAAGATGCATATGAGATGTGATAGGATGTGATAAGTTGTGTATGAGATGTGATAGGATGTGATAAGAGGTGTATGAGATGTGATAAGATGTGATAAGATGCATATGAGATGAGTTAGGATGTGATAAGATGAGTTAAGATGTGATAAGATGTGTATGGGATGACGTAAGAAGTGTATGTGATGGGATAAGATGTATATGGGTTGATAGGGCGAGAATGGATGTGATGTAAAAGAATAGATGTGAAGGCGTATGTGGTTATATGAATGGGAATGTGAAAGTAGATGTATGGATGTAGATACAGATGTGGATGTATGTATGTGGATGTGGATGTATAAATGAGGATGTGAAAATGGATGTATGTATGTAGATGTGGATGTATGGATGTGAATGTGGATGTGGATGTATGGAAGTGGATATGGATGTGTATGTATGAATGTGAATGTGAATGTGGATGTGGATGTGGATGTATGGATGTAGGTACGGATGTAGATCTATGTATGTGGATGTGGATGTATGAATGAGGATGTGAAAATGGATGTATGCATGTAGATATGGATGTATGGGTGTGAATGTGGATGTGGATGTGGATGTATGGATATATATACGGATGTGGATGTATGTATGTGGATGTGGATGTATGAATGGGTGTGAATGTGAATGTGGATGTGGATGTGGATGTATGGATATAGATACGGATGTGGATGTATGTATGTGGATGTGGATGTATGAATGAGGATGTGAAAATAGATGTATGCATGTAGATGTGGATGTATAGATGTGAATGTGGATGTGGATGTGGATGTATGGATGTGGATATGGATGTGTATGTATGAATGCGGATATGGGATTGGATGTATGATGTGGATGTACGAACATGGATGTGTATGTAGAATAATGAATGCGAATGTGTATGTGAAATAATGTGTCGTCGATATGAGTGAATGGATGAGAATGAGTACACATATGAATGGAATGTGGATTAAGTAATGTGGACTGAGGATTGTGGACTGAGGAGGGATAATGTGGAATAAGTAATGTGGACTGAGGAGGGATAATGTGGAATGTGGAATAGGTAATGTGGACTGAGGAGGGATAATGTGGAATAAGTAATGTGGACTAAGGAGGGACAATGTAGAAAGACGGGAGTTCGATATAGAAACTGTATTTTGTGACCTGTTTGTAAAAAATGACTGTTTTATGTCAAGAATGCTGGGGAAGCATTTTGACCGTCTTGTGATTAAGGACGTGGAGACCTAACTGATAAAGTTGCAACTGCTAATGACGGATTGTCAATGGAGGATGTCTCGCGTGTAGCAAGGTCGGTCGACAGCCTCGGTTCGATTTAAATGGTGAGCTTCCGGTACGGTGGATGAGGGACCAAGGAAGCGGCCTATGAGTGAAGCGCTAGGTGACCTACGAAGGATCCTAGAGGGTGCTGACTATACGGTGCTCGGGCTCTGGGCGTCGAAGATACCCACATGTGCGTCGTGGAAGATATTGGGATAAGGAGTAAGAGTTGTTTTCTGAAACCGGGCATGGATCTGGTTGATTGACCTTGACGGATGAGTCCATGGCTCTCTTATATGGATCTGTTGATTGATCTTGTTGATCTTCAACAAGGATTCCATCGTGATTTTTATATGTGAAAATATTACGGGGTACTATGAGCTAGGAACTATTGAAAAGGCTCCTGAGTGAACAGGTGGTGAGCGTTCTGGTTGCCAATGATGCCATAAGTACACCGATGAATGAATGATTAGAGATATGGATTCAACCAGAGATTTTGAGGATTGTCATCATAGTGACTTAATGGTGTCATTAAAGGATTGTTTTAAAGTTGGTTGATGCTGAGAAAAAGGCAATTTCATATTGCGTGTGTAAGTGGTGTGACTAGTTTTATGTTTGCATGAACTTCCGGCTAGGGGGCCTGGGAACTCTTTTCCCTGGTACCCGAGACAAAACCTAACCAAATTCCTAATTGGATCCCATCACTACAGTGGTTGGTGGGTGGTTGGCTAACCCATGGGACTGGATGGGGTTAGGCTGGACTGATGGATCCGTAAATCGAGACTCAATTTCTATTATTACGATAGATGAAGTAAATCCCGGATAGTAATTGTTCTATGGATAGGAATCAACGGCTGTGCCTCTTGATGGGGAAAAAAGAGTTGATCCCAATGATCCAAATCCAAGTTTCTTCCTTTATCTAACCGAGTATCTTTATAGGTGCAGTCAGATCAGCTTGATCAGTAATGGTCTTGACTACGTTAGAGTAAAAAGTTATCCTGGTGGAATCGCCCGTGCTTTCTGGGTAAAGGAAGTTTTTTCCGGGTTCGGTTTTGGAAAAACCGACGGATTTAGTCTCTTGTCCTGATATTCGTGTACGAGGCCCAGAGTGTGGGACCCTGCCCCGCGCAAGAAGTGCTACTTCCGCTGCTAGCACCCCGAATCCATTGCGTGGTAGGGACAGGGATCCTACACGAGCAATCTTAGTTATGGACGGGAAGCCAGTTCCTCCACACTCCACCGACCGCTTTGACCGCCGTCTCACCGCCGGTGCCCTCTGATGACTCTGAACGCCGTCATCACTATCGGTGCCCTCTCTGATGACTCTAACCGCAGTCATCGCTGGTGTGCTCGGACCACTCCGATCGCCGGTGCCCTCTGACTACTCCGACCACTCCAACCGTCGGTGCCCTCCAACTACTCCGACCATTTAGACCGCCGGTGTGCTCCGACCACTCCGACCCGTGGTGCCCTTCGATAGCTCCGACCACCGGTGCCCACCACCGATGACTCCAATCGTAGTCACCGCCGGTGCCCTCCGACCGCCAATGCTCTTCAACCCCTCTGACCGCTGGTCCCCTTCGACATCTCATACGTGCATGGCCAACTCCGATGGCACTCATGGAGGCAACACCCCTCTCCCTTTCCCAAGGCAGGGAGAGATCCTCTTTGAGATCCTGAGCACCATCTTCCTTTCCCCTCTCCCTTTCCCAAGGCAAGGAGAGCTCCTCTTCGAGATCCTCTTGAGCACCACCCAAGGAGGAGGACACCCAAGGAGGAGTTACGAGGAGCACTCTCTCCGCAACATAGACAATCAGGGACATACTCTCACAGAAGAGGACACTCTCTCGTGTATCACCCTGAGTTCTAGCAGAGTCCTTCTATCAGAGCAGCAAAGTCTCCCTTGTATCACTCATTTTTGGTATTGTGACGCTAGTGTTGTGCTCTGTTTGGTATTTTGTCAAGGCACCCTGCAAGACTTCCAAGATAGAGCTACACAACTGGAGAATGCTCGCCTCATGGCGGAGCGTAGTACCTCTTGGCTCCCAATTATCCCCGGCATGTCTTCGGCTCCTCTAATTGTTCCTCTAGCCTCGATGGTAACTTCTACATCCACTTCCATGGATGAGCTAGCCAAGCTCAAGAAGGAGCTTGAAGATTTCAAAAGGTCACAACAAGAGGATGCGGATGTGGCAGCGCTCCGGAAGGAGATTGAGTAGCTCAAGGTCAAAGATCCCAAGACAAGTCCATGGTGCCCAGTATGTAACTTGCAAGGCCATCTTCCAAATGATTGTCCCTCCAAGAAATATTTCTCATTTTGCTCGTGGGCCATGAGGACAAGGAGTGTTACTACCTCAAGGGACTTTGCCTTCTGCAACGACAACTTAAGCAAGGTGCCTCCCCGCTTAATCCCTTTGCCGAAGATTACATGGTGACCAAACCCAACACCCAATCAGCCCCCCAATCCCAAGCTTATATTAACCTCTTCCCCCTCCATGGCTACTTTTGTACGAACCCCTCCACTGCCCCAGACCACTTCATCTCAACAGGGAGCTCAAGTAGCCATGGTAGCATACACCAATGCCCCTCATCTCAAAGTAACCCTAACATACAACCCCTTGCCTATGCAAATTCCATATCAAGCAAGCACTGTCCCAACCTATCAGAGCAGTACCTCCCACCAGTGCTTGTCCCACAAACACCTCAAGTCTATCAAAACCCACCTCCGGTGGTCTATGTGGCAGCCCCTCCAATACCTCCGGCCGCTAACAACACATATGGGGCTCGGCCTAACCAAAGATACCCCAATCGCCGTCCTCCCAACAACCCCACCTGACCTCTTATATGCTACCATTGTGGGGGGAGCGGCCACATGCAAGCTCAATGCGCTGTACCAGAGGGCTCGCCCCCATGCCTCCATTTCCCGAAGAGCTGAGACCACTACACCTGGGATTGTCCTAGAACCCCATTGGTAAACATGGTGGAAGCTGTGGTGCCATCTCCCAAGGTTGACACTCCAATAGTGGCAGTGGCGCCACCTCCCACCACTGTTGCACTCCAATAGTGGCGGCCGTCACCCGGTCCCAAGGAGCCCCAAAGACACCAACTCCTCTCCCTAATGGTGCAATCTACCCATCCATTGTAGACCAAGCTTATAATAAGGATGCCATGGAGGAATTCATTCAAACACCACCCATGGAGAAGGAAGTGGCACCTACCTTGGTCATTCCCCCAACCACCACACCTTCAAAGGCGGATGAGGAGTCTACTCAACCCAAGGTTAGTAATTTAAGTTGGGAGGAAAAGTTGGTAGGAGTAAAGGTGGAAATTACCCTTCCTCAGTTATGTGGTTTGAGCCAGGAAATAGGAGAGCAACTGCTAGGCAGCTTGGTCTAGAGCATTGGATGGATCCGAAGGTAACTAGGGGTGAAGCCACATCTAGTAGTAGTGGGCGACGGCCCAAGAGACAGCAAGCAAGAGTATGCCTCACTGTCCTAGGAGTGGCCGATCACCAAAGCCCAAGGTTGACAGTCTCCGTGGGAGGAACTCAAATTACACGAGCCATTGTGGATGGTGGTTTTGGTGTTAACATCATGCCCGAAGCTACTAGGAAAGTCTTGGGTCTCCGAATTACTGAGCCAACTCCCTTCGCCATCTAAGTGGCAGATGAGAGAGAAGTGATGCCTGTGGGACTAGTCAGGCAAGTTTTGATCAGTTTTGAAGGATTAGTATGTGAAATGACTTTTGTGGTGTTAGACCTCCACCAGCTCAAGGGGCCTACAGCTTACTCATTGGAAGGCCTTGGTTGAGGGCAGCTCAAGTGATCCATGATTTGGGTCGGGACAACTTGCATATCCCTAACCCAGAGAGGACAGTGACCTTGCCCTTGGAAAAAGGCCCCAATGAGAGTGCTCAAGGTTCTGCCCTACATGACATGATTCCCATTTAAGAGGAAGGACCCAATGAAAAGGAAGAACAGGAGGAATGGCAAGGCTTACCAGTGGGATGAGGCCTAGAATCCATTCGGTTCAGAGGGAGAGGTGGCAGAACCTCTATGGAATTGGTTAAATTCCTATGAGGGGTTCTAGTGCAACATTATGGTGGACATAGTTGAGTCGGACCCCAACCCTATTCAAGAGCTGTCCCAAGAAGAGCTCTCAAAAGAAGCAAGAGTACGGGATTGGACAGAATCTTTGCTCACTCTAGCCTCCTCCTCTGTGCAGAGCAACAATGTCTCAAGTGTCTCAACAGGAAGAGATAGAGGTCATAGGTCTAGGGGAACCTGAGTTTTCTCGACAACCTCGCAAGAAGGTCTCTCAAGAGGAGTCAGTAGAGGCACCTATAACCCCTCCTAGATGCACCCGCAAGGAGAGGCGGGCAGAGCATCTCAAGGCTCGGGAAGAAGCCTTGCCAGTAGAAGAGATACTCACTGGCTAGACGAAGGAATGCACAATCAAAGATGGGTTTCCTTTGCCTTTCATAGAGTGTATTCTAGAGGATGTGGCAGGCCATGTGCTTTATTCTTTCATGGATGGGTTCAACGGCTATAACCAGATAGTGATTGACGAGAAAGATCAGCTCAAGACAACATTTGTTACAGAGTGGGGAACATATGCCTACAAGATGATGCCCTTTGGTCTTTGCAATGCCCCATCCTCATGTTGGATATGATAATTCACCTATGAAGATTGATCAAAACATACTCAAGGTGGATCAAAGCTTGTACAAAACATCATGAATATGAGAGACAAAAACTGGTATATGCAGAAAATTGCTCTGAGATTAACACAAGAAGACACTAATTATGATTAGACATGAACCAAACTTACATAATCACTTGATCACGACTTGTACCTTATTTAGAGACTCCTCTATCCTATTTTTAGTTGCATGAGTTGCATGAACCACATGCACCAACCATTTGTAGGCTTTAAACACCAACCACTGGACCACTAGCCTAACAACCACACATTAAATTGGACTAAGGAGTTGGGATTACATTTATCCAACAATCCCCCCTTAAGACCAACTTCTTACATGAACAAGACTAACATACCTCCTTGACATAATGAGTAAGAGTCCCCCCTTAACAACAACATAGGGTGGTGTACTCTCCTCTACAACTCGCCAAGTTGGAACAACATAAGTCTTGACTCAACCACATACATGACATAATTTAAAAAGCATACTCATCATCTACATCTTTTATACAAGACTAGAACAAAGATTTGTTTCTTCTTGTTGGTTGACTTCTTCAACCATATCTCCTCAGATGCAAGCATGGAAGCAATCTACAGCATGGTGTCCAAACAGAGAAAAATTGGCTATGGTGATTAAGAGATAGATTAGGATTTTTGCTAATCAACTAAACCTAATTGGGTCAAGCTCTGATACCAAATGTTGGATATGATAATTCACCTATGAAGATTGATCAAAACATACTCAAGGTGGATCAAAGCTTGTACAAAACATCATGAATATGAGAGACAAAAACTGGTATATGCAGAAAATTGCTTTGAGATTAACATAAGAAGACACTAATTATGATTAGGCATGAACCAAACTTACATAATCACTTGATCATGACTTGTACCTTATTTAGAGACTCCTCTACCCTATTTTTAGTTGCATGAGTTGCATGAACCACATGCACCAACCATTTGTAGGCTTTACACACCAACCACTGTCCACTAGCCTAACAACCACACATTAAATTGGACTAAGGAGTTGGGATTACATTTATCCAACACCTCATTCCAGAGGACCACCACCAAGATTTTCTAGGATTATTTTTTGGATGACCTCTAACTTCAGTGGGAAAAAAGGCATGCTTAGGGTGGTGGTTCTAGAGGAACACCTACCTCAACTCACTTTGGTGTTCTTGAAGTGCAAGGTATCCAGTCTCTGCCTTAACCCCTTCAAGTGCCACTTCCTTGTGGGTCATGGTGCCCTTCTGGGTCACATCATCTCGGTCGATGGTCTTTCCCCTGATCTAGACAAGATCATCGTTATTCTTAGGTTAGGCCCCCCGTCCAATCCTAAAGGTGTGTAGGAGTTGCTCGGGCATACATGCTACCAGCATCAGACATGTATGCAGATATTTGTTTTCTACTCAACCGTTTGCTCCACTTGGATGTTCCCTTCCATTGGGGCCTAGATCAAGAGAGAGCCTTCACTTTTCTCAAGTACATGCTGATGCATGCTCTCATCTCATCACTCCGAATTGGGAGTTGATCTTCCATGTGCACACGAATGCCAGTGCAAAAGCAGTAGGAGGAGTACTAGTGCAACCAGATGTTGATTTAAAGATGGATAGGCCTATTCACTATGCAAGCAGGTAGCTCAATCGGGCCGAGAGAAACTACTCCACCACAGAGCGGGAGGGTTTAGTCTACTCATTTCAAAAATTCAAGCATTACTTATTAGGGCATCACTTTGTGGTGATCACCGACCATCAAGCACTGAAGTATTTGTTGAATAAAGCCCAAGTCCTCGACAGGATCTGGAGATGGCTCCTTCTCTTTCAAGAATTTGACTTTGAGACTATGGACCATGTCATGGCTGGTCATCTGTCCAGAATCCCGAGTGGGGAACCAACCTCGGATGAGGGGATTTGTGATGATCTCCCGAACAGCATGATGTTTGCTGTGGATGCCACCCCTACTTGGTATGAGGACATAGTGATGTTGCTGCATAGCAAGGTTTCCCCAGAATGCTGATGCCAAGGCAAAAAGGAGGCTTTTACTTAAGAGTATGCCTTATCTGCTCATTGCCGGATAGTTGTACAAGAGGGGCAAGGATGAAGTGTTGAGGAGATGTGTCAACCCTCATGAGGTTCCCCTCATCATGGAAGATGCACATTCCGGACCAAGGGTGGTCACTTGTCTGGCCTTGTCACCGCCCGAAAGATCATGCAATCTAGTCTATGGTGGCCCTCCTTGTTCTCTGACTATAGAAAGTGGATGCAACAACGCGACATATGTCAAAGGTCTAGACCCAAACCAGATAGTAGGCACTACTTGCCTCTCCATACTACACACCCTGGGAGCCTTTCGAGAAGTGGGGCATTGATTTTGTGGGCCCCATCACCCCAAAGTCTAAACCCACTGGTGAGTACATTTTGGTGGCCACCCCACAGAGTATGCAATTAAATGGGCCAAGGCCAAAGCCACTCGAGACAACACCGCTCTTACAGTGGCCAAGTTCCTGTATGAGAGCATCTTTACCAGGTTTGGGTGTCCCATAGAAATTATTAGTGATAGGGGGAAACATTTTGTGAATGAAGTCATAGATACCCTGCTGGCACATTACGAGTAGAGGTCCTGTGCATACTACCCCCCAGAGCCAACAGGCAAGTAGAGAGCACCAACAAGGTCTTGTGCAAATCCTTGTTACGAGTAGCCAAGGAGCACTCTCACCAATGGGACCAAGCCCTTTTGGGGGTATTGTGGGCCTATCGCACATCCTACAAGGCAGCTGTTGAGATTCAAGCTCAATGTCAGCTTTTTCCAGTTGCACTATGTGCTAGCATGTTAGGTGGCATGTTAGGTAGTAACATGTGTGAGACATAAATGACCACGTCTAGCTGATCATAGTGTGTGGACAATAGCTAGGGTTAGGTGTGTGTGGACACAACACATGTAGTGTGTTGTAGCTTATGGATTATGGCTTTATGCATTGTGTGAGATGGGACATGGCTTCCCTCTATGGTTAGGGTTTGACTAATACATTAGGGTTTGCTCTTGTCTATGTATCTCCTCTCTCTTTACCTGTTTTTCATCATGGTATCAGAGCCTGGTGCTCTCTATTAGGGTTTATGAGTGAGTGAGAGAAGAGGGAGAAGAAGCTGTGAAGAAAAGCTATCGAGCTTGCCATTGGATGTGTGAAGCTTGGAGCACACCAATTTTCACGAGATCTGAGAGCTTGGCCTACCGGGTAAGGAATACTAAACATCCTTGAGCGGATTGTAGGTGCAAAAACACAAAAAACATCAGATTTGAGTTGCCCAAAGCAAAGAAAAAAATTTTGTTTTGCAAGCTCTCCATTGAAGCTTGATTGTGGTGAATGTATGAGGCAAATGGTTGCAAATTTGGCAAAGAATCATGTATCTAACAAAAGGGAATGTGTTTGCAACTCATGTGCAAGTCCTAGAATGAATTTGGAGAAAGTTTGATGCATTGGAGTGATTGGGAAATTACTGTTTTGAGGCCCTCACAGAAACAGAGAATAGAGGTTCAATTTTGATGCAATTGGAGCCGGTCTTTTGCAAAAATCAACACATTGGTGGCTTGGGTGCATGCCTAGGAGTGTTGGGAACTCACATATATCATCAATAGCCACAACCAACTCACCAAACCTCCCCAAGAGCAAGTGGCGCAGCCTGAAGGCCAGAAACAAGGCAAATTTTGCTAGTCTTGCATAAGTGGAGGTCAAATACAAGCTTGCATAAGTGGAGGTCAAATACAAGCTTGGTGGTTGATTAACTTCAAAATTTTCTCAGCAATGTTGTGATACACGCCACAAACAAGTTTTGTTTCTATGTCTAGGCCAACAGAGTCTGAGAGTAGCACTATACCTCTATGGTCAGGACGCTTGAGACATGAGAGTGTGAGCACTTGTGGATAAAGGGAAAAAGAAGGTTCAAGGAATTGGCATTACAGGTTATGAGTCGTCAAGTTCAGAAAGTTTGGATGAGAAACTTGGCATACTAGGTTTATGTACACAAGGTAGGATAGATAAGTGCCTCCACATGCTAGAGTGACAGGTGTTCAGAGTGATCCGCATGCATTGAGATCCCAAAGGGTTAGGTATCCAATTGACAGGTTGACATATCGTGACGCAAGCTGTGTGACAGCCATTTTGGATTACTAGAGACACGCATAGTTATAGCGCCAGCTCATTTAGTCAGGTTCACATTATGGACGGACCCTTGTATGTTATAGTAATTGAGTACTAACCCATATAGTGTGTACTCTTATCTTTACGTCATGTTGGTTGAGTAGAGAATAAAAAGACAGAAGAAAATTCAGCTATCCATCTCTCCCTTGTGTCTTGCTCTCTCTCTTGTGTGTGTGTGTTTGTACTAGGGTTTGAGTCTCTCTCTCCCCCTCATTCTCTTTATGGTATCAAAGCCTGGTTCGTGTGAGAGCTAAGGAGGCAAGCAACAGGCAAGGAAGGAAGCAGTACTACACGGGTAAGAGGACCATCATCTCTTTTCCCTTCTTGGTTTAGGTACAACACCCCCTCAGTAGCTCTGGGAGCTACACATCTCAGATTGAGGAGCTGTCTTCGCAGGAGCGGAGCTACATGGTAGGTTTTTTCAGCCAAATTCGCATTTCAAGTGCATTACGAGCTCCGTTTCGTCACTGAAGGGTATTTTTGGCAGTTGTGTGGAAGTTATGGTAGAGAACTGTTTCTACTCGAAATCTGGTTATTACAGTCAGCAATGCATTTTGGAAGTGCAGGCAGGGTTTGCACATGTATTGTTGATACTGGTTGTATGTACATGTACTCTGGTCACATTTGGTGACGCACAGGCTGTGCTGAAGTACCGTTGCTGTAGCAGTTTACAAGAGATACTATTGTATTACACGTTGCATATAGAAGTTGTCTATTTGGAGGTTATTTGATTGTTGTTGTAGGAAAACATGTCTGACAGAATTAATCAGATTATTAGTGAGAAGTAGGATAAGAATAACTTCCATGCCTGGAAGTTTAGATTATGATGTTTGGTTTTGGTAAGTATAACTTGGAAAACTAATTATATGTGGTGAAATTATTCTTTTTACCTATCTGAGCCCTCCAAAAGAGTGTGGACGTCTACCAGCAATATGTGTGAAGAACATCTCTCACCTGCAAGTAAACAAGACAAAAAATGAGATGCATTTCGAAAGCACACACTTCTCAAAATAAATTTGTGATGGAAAGTACTCTTACTAGTCATGTCCATGATGTCATGTTTTCCTGACACCTCCCCCTCTTGAAGATGCTCTGGAGGGTCTCTCTCTTGATCTTCATTTGTGGGTCTCTCTCTTGAACTACATAGTTGGGTTGGAGAGCTAGTTTATGCAAGTTTCTTGAAAGCTGCATTTGGATAGTGTGAGGTAGGATAAAAATTAAGACAATGAAATAGTACAAGTATAGATGGATTAGTGAATGTTCATATATATAATAAACCTATAAACTTTAGAAACTTGGGCGAATCTTTGAATTTTTCTATCTTATATGGTAGTACGTAGTGTACTTTTAGTGAATTGGTCTCCAGAATCCACTAAAAACTAGAAAATTTGAGTGATTTTTCCTAAAAACATTTTTGGTGAAATAGCCCGATAATATCAAAGGCCCCTCTAAAATATCCCTAATAATCTCTCCTAATGTTTTCCTTTGTGTGAGGTGCACACTATGCTACATGAGGTCCACAGTGGATTATGGCTTATTCTATTATACAGTTGAGGTGTATGGATACATTAATGCAGATTAGGCTGGTATCATCTTAGACAGAAGATCTACTAAAACGAGTTTATGTTTCCTTTGGGAGTAGTGCTATTACATGGAGAATCAAGAAGAAACCATTGATAATTACCTTGTCTAGTAGAGTACATGGGTGCTACAATGGAAGCACCTCTAAAGTAGCTTGATTATGTAAGCTACTTGGAGATTTGGGGCTACATGTGGGCAGGCATATTCTCATCTATTGGCAACAACCTAAGTGGCATATATTTAGCAAGGAACCCAACATTTCATGCACGTACAAAACACACAGAGATCCGTTATCCCTTCATCCGAGAGAAGGTCTTGGAAAGAGATCTCAAGTACATCAGTATAGAGGAGTAGTATGTGATATTTTCACCAAGGCCTTGGGAGCAGAGAAGCTTTATAGATTCTGCACTATGCTTAGAGTCTTGGGGATAGAGTTGAGCTTTAAGGGGGAGTGTTGAGATGTCAAGCTCAACACAAGCTAACACTCATAACGTGCCTGGGTGACTATTCCACCTTTACACTACATACGTGTTTGTACGTGTTTGGTAGCTGAAATGATGGATCTTTGCCAGTGATTCTATAGCTGAACTACACCTACCTAGTCCAACCAAGTTACGGCATACTTAATCTTGCTAGCTCACCTAGTTAGCATGTTCATATCATGGACCGTTTATACATACTACTCTAGTACTTATGTTGGTTGTCACTTATCTTTTTTAGATCTTTTTGACAGTTAAAAGTAGAAGAAGAGTTCAGCCTTCCATCTCTGTGTGTGTATCCTCCATTGTTGTTGTGAGAGTGTGTTTTCTTAAAAGAGCTCAATATATCTATCTTCCCTTAATATTTTGAGTCCATGATGAGGGTTGGTATCTCTACATGCTACATCATTAATACTATTTGTTTCCTAAACCAATAAAATAAATTCAAGATTAAACACTCTCTCTCTTGCTCACACACATTGTCTTCACATGACTAAGATAGCTCATAAACATTAACTTCACACATGAAAAGAAACATGATCTTTCCTTCTACAAAATATGTACGTATAATAATCTAAGTACTTAAATAAATTAGATCAATTATCTGAGTGCAAAAGTATTTAAGTATAATAATATCTGAGTACAACAATATATGAGTACCCAAGTATGTACTACTCCTCCGTGTCAATGTGCTCCTTAAAAATACAGTTCGACTACACTCCTAGCTCTCCCCTAATACTATTTATTAATCCTACTATGTTTCCATGCACATAAGGGTGACCATCTATGAAATTGCAATATTGACTTGAAACCATACTAACATATGTGTATTCTCAGCAAATTGATGCTACATTGGAGCACATCCTGTAGATGTCCATGCTCATCACATAGTGAGCAAGTTGTTGCAATACTCCCCAAGAATATTTAAAGGACCACAAAAGCTCACCAATTTCACTACACCTCCTATGGGTAAATTTAAGTCCTGAGTAATGTATAGACCATGACTTTGAAAAGAGATAGAAAGAGAAGAGAATAGACACAACAAACCCTAAATGCTCTCATTTCATCAAGTAGATAAGCTCCATATCTTTTGTCCATTCTCTTCCACAAAATAGCACACACTTAATGATAAGTTCACACTAAAATAAACCTAATTTCCACACACAACCAATTGGGCACGGCCATTATTATCCACACACACGCTGCTAGTCTAGTGTCTACACACTAATACTATCCACTAGTTTTTCCGATGATATTGCATTCTCAACACTCCCCCTCAAGCTCACCATGTCCATCTCATGTAATCCAAGTCTATCTCTGAATTACTCATACTTCTCTTTACCAAGTGGTTTAGTAAATATATATGCAACCTTCCCTTTAGTCTTCACATATGTCAAGTCTATCCGACCATCAAATACTTTCTCCCTAATGAAATGATAATGAATATTTATGTGCTTGGTCCTTGTATGATAAACCAGATTACTAGCCAATTGAATATTGCTCATGATAAAATGAATCTCTATGTGTTTGGTCCGCGTATGATAAATCGGACTACTAGCCAACTAAATATTGCTCATGTAAGATTCCTCCCTCTAGCTTTTGAGGTGTAGAGGTGTAAGAACCTCCCCTTTTTATCTTATAATTATTCCCCTCTCTAAAATAAAAGAAAGATCATGTTTTACCCTGTTTTGGCCTAGAGAGAGAAAATGTCTAGAGGGAGGTAATTCAAAATTGAGATATTTTTGGATATAAAAATCCTCCTAGTGTTAAAAATGATTTCCCCTGAAACAAAAATTCAAAAAGAACTTTTCAATGTGCAATTGGAATTAATTGAAATTAGGTAAAAAGGACCTTATCCTGAGGGTCCAGATTTTTTAAAAATTTTGGATTAAGGTTCCTATGGACCAATAAGATTAATCCAAATGTAGGGAGGAGATAAATTGAAGAATAAAATAAAATCTCCCCAAAATAAGTAAATACTCACATAAGATAAAGAGTTGACTAAGGACAAGGTTTATTAGTTAAAAAAGAATAGATATTTAGAGGAAATGATGCATTTTTGACACCTCAGTGTGTGTGGGGAATTTCCCTCATGAAGGAGGCACCTATTTCACATGTGTGGATGAGTTTTAAACTCATAAATAATGAGATATTTTCATCTCTTCTCTCTCCTGTTTCAACTAGATCCAAAAAGTAAGCTAAACTGACCCAAAAATGGTCAAAAAGTGACCAAATTGATCTGGAAAATTCTAGAATCAGTTTGCTTGGTTAGAGGCTCGCTTTTTCCTATAAATAGAAGCATCCCCCTTTGTAAAAGCTTAATGGTGTTTATGCACTGTTACTTTGCTTCTGTCTTGAGCCATTTAACATTGAATTTCTTGATAATTCAATGTTTAAATTTTGTGAATAGAAGTGATGAGAATATGAGGCCAATAGATGTGATGAGATAAGATGTGAATCAGATAGATGATTGGATGGATGGGTGTGATGTGAAAAGAGGTGATGAGATGTGAGGCGAACAGATGTGATGAGATAAGATGTGAATCAGATAGATGATTGGATGGATGGGTGTGATGTGAATAGAGGTGATGAGATGTGAGGTGAATAGATGTGATGAGATAAGATGTGAATCAGATAGATGATTGGATAGATGTGATGTGAATCAGATAGATGTGAATCAGATAGATGTGAATCAGATAGATGATTGGATAGATGTGATGTGAATAGAAGTGATGAGAATATGAGGTGAATAGATGTGATGAGATAAGATGTGAATTAGATAGACGATGATTGGATGAATGGATATGATGTGAATTAGATAGATGTGAATGGATGGATGGATAAGATGTGAATTAGATAGATGATGATTGGATGAATGGATATGATGTGAATTAGGTAGATGTGAATGGATGGATGGATGTGATGTGAATAGAAGTGATGAGAATATGAGGTGAATCGATGTGATGAGATGTGATGTGAATTAGATAGATGTGAATGGATGGGTGTGATGTGAATAGAGGTGATGAGATGCGAGGTGAATAGATGTGATGAGATAAGATGTGAATCAGATAGATGATTGGGGATAGATGTGATGTGAATAGAAGTGATGAGAATATGAGGTGAATAGATGTGATGAGATAAGATGTGAATTACATAGATGATGATTGGATGGATGGATGTGATGTGAATTAGATAGATGCGAATGGATGGATGGATGTGATGTGAATAGAAGTGATGAGAATATGAGGTGAATAGATGTGATGAGAATATGAGGTGAATAGATGTGATGAGATGTGATGGGAATTAGATAGATGAGAAGAACGG
This sequence comes from Cibotium barometz, assembly GCF_041138505.1. Taxonomy (NCBI): domain Eukaryota; kingdom Viridiplantae; phylum Streptophyta; class Polypodiopsida; order Cyatheales; family Cibotiaceae; genus Cibotium; species Cibotium barometz. The sequence goes on from NC_141110.1 coordinate 8,642,086, forward strand.
ATGAATGGATGTGGTGTGAATAGAGGTGATGAGAATATGAGGTGAATAGATGTGATGAGATAAGATGTGAATCAGATAGATGATGGTTGGATGGATGGCTGATGAGATGTGATGTGAATCAGATAGATGGGAATGAATGGATGGATGGATGTGATATGAATAGAGGTGATGAGATGTGAGGTGAATAGATGTGATGAGATGTGATGTGAATTAGATAGATGGGAATGAATGGATGGATGGATGTGATGTGAATAGAGGTGATGAGATGTGAGGTGAATAGATGTGATGTGAATCAGATAAATGTGAATGAATGGATGAGATGTGATGTCATGTGAGTCAGAATGTAAATGAATGATATGGGATGTGAGTGAATGTGTATGTAAATAATGGATGTGAATGAGTATGTGAAAGAATGGATAAGGATGTGTATGTGAAGAATGGATGTGAATGTGTATGAGAAGAATGGATGTGAATGAGAATGTGAAAGAATGGATGTGGATGCATGTGAAAGAATGGATATAGATGTGTATGTGAAAGAATGCAATGTGATGTAAAGAGATGAGATGTGACATGAATATATATGGATGTGAAGTGATAGATATGAATGTATGGATAGATGCGAGTAGTCGTACATGTGAACGATTGGATGGATGTAGATGAATGAGATGAGATGTGTATGAATGAGATATGATGTGGATAGAAGTGATGTGATATAATGGTGATGAGAATGAATGTGATGGATATGAATGAAAGTGAATGTGATGGATATGAATGAATGTGATGTGATGGGATGTGAATGAAAGTGAATGTGATGGATATGAATGAATGTGATGTGATGGGATGTGAATCGGGATAGATGTGAATGAATGAGATGTGAGGTAAAATAAATGAGATGTGATGTGAGTGAATGTGATGTGGTCTGAATGGATGAGATGTGAGTGAATGTGATATTGTAAGGTTCCCCCCTTCCACAAATAGGAGAAACACTTAAGATAGTCCACTAAGTCTTAACTTGGAGAAAATTTTCTATTCATCGACACCTTGACCATGTAGAGATTCAAGGATACGATTCATAGGTAAGACCTAGTTCTATCCCGCAGGGGGAGCGTGGTCTTCTAAAATCAAATCACCCATAGGGTAATTGATCACATAAATTGGGCAACTACAAGACTTGATTTCTAGAGGCAACGCTTTTTTCCTCATCCATGCAAGGCACAGCCCGCTGGCCTAGTCTTCTAGAATAGAGTTGCCCGAGAACCTATTTATCTAGCGTAGGGCTTTCACTTAAGCTGTTGGAAAGCTACCCGACTAATCGGGTCCACCCGTCCGTAGGATGGTGCCGTCGGGGCATTCCATCCTCCCACTTTCCACCCTACTCACGCGTCAATTTGTTTTCTAATTAATCCTACCACACTGTTTGACATAAATAAACATGTTCCTTAATTAAGGCCCTTTTCACAAGGTTTATTAAAACAGCCTTTTTTCACAATACAATAATGCCAAAGACAAGATTTATGAAAACAAAGTTTTAAACATGAATCAATTTCATACGAGCCAAACTGGCTCTCTTATTCTTTTTCTTTATACCACCGATGATCTAGAATTCGGCCTTCTAGCCTCCACATGCTGGGCAAAACCCTACGGGACCATACACCTCATCGTCGGCCACTGGCGAGGACTCAAGCCGGCCTGTCGCCCTCTCAGGCTCCATCGCTTGATCCTCCCGCCCCTCAGAGGGATGTCTGCGTACTAGGGTGGGCTAATTTACCGCACTAGCCTGGGCCCTCAGAACTAGGCAGCATCATCACAATCACTTGCCTCAATCGGCAAACCTCATTCTCCCGATGGTATGAGGGATACCATGGGCCAACTCCGGGCCTTACTAACGTCTCCGCCGTCCGACTACACCGGCTACACAAGCACAAGAATGGGGCAGCGTCAAGGCAGGGAGAAGTTGTACCTATACCTTAATTTAACCAAGATAACAATCCATTTACTCACTAAACCATATGACTAGGATCCATGTCACCTTCTTTAAGAAAATAATCTTTTTTCACAAAGATTTTAGCATTTCAACTTGAGATTGCGATTATTAAGGCATATGCTATTGCTTAAAAGAATACAAACTTTAAATGGTAAATCAATCAAATAGATCACTGTAACAATCAATAGAGAAGTCGGGGCCATACCAACCCCTAAGAATGATATATAATTGAAAAACAAAATATGTATATATACCTTATAAAAATTTGTCGTTTATCGTTGTCCTTGCTTGTTAACAAGAGCTTTAGAATAACTTGACATATGAGAATAGAGTCTTCTAATACCTTGACTTATGATTGAAATCATCCAATCATTCCCAAGCTTTATCTCTTCTTACTCGTAGTGTGACTCTTCTCTCTTTCTAAGGTTTATGACAAAATAGCCTCTTCTTACAGGGCTACGGCATACTATTCTTTCTCTAAAAGAAAAGCTATGGATTTTAGGTCTCTTCCTCCGAAAGACCATAGCAATCTAAGCTTATTTTCTGAGATATTAGATAAGAATGAAGGGATATATGCATCTCAAACTCTAGGATTACCTTGAGGCTACTTGCTGCCTTCTCACAGTTTTCTCTGTGTAGAGATTCTGACAAAAACAGCAAACTGTTTCGACCATAACTCTCTGATTAAAACTCAGAATATAGTCATATAACCAGCCAAAAGAACGGGAAGGCATCTGGTCTACAAGCCAACGCGGACAGAATAGGCAAAAACGTGTGTATATAGCTACAAACGTGCCATCTTTGGAAACACGTTGTTTTTCCACATTTTTAGTATGCATGGACTCTAAATGTGTAAAAGTACTCTAAATATGACCTCTTATCACCTAAAATCGAAATTCTTTTTTTGGGGATACTTATCTCTTAATAGAACTATTCTTATGTTCTTATTTCTTTTAGGATTTTTGGAGCTAATATTTTTATTCTAACACTTTTCTAATGTTTCTAGCCTTATTGTCTCACTCTTTCTAATTACACTCTCTTTTCTTATTGAAATCTATATTAAAAGAGACACATACATACATGGCTTGGGAGGGACCTTACAATCTCCCCCACTTAAAAGATTCGAGATGTCCTCATCTCGCGAGGTAGGGAAGTATCTAAGTAGATCCTCCTGTCTCTTTCAAAGCGGTGTCCCCACTAGTTAAAAATCTTCTTTTATCTAAACATTGTTCCGAGTCCCTTATTTCATGTATTTGGCTTGTTTTATTTTACCTCCAAAAGGTCTTTATTATTCTAGAGTTAATTGGCCTTATTATCCTAATTTCTTGCATCCACATACCTCTCATATGATATGAACCTTAGAATTCCTTATTCTATACCCCCATGTAATATGGTACTTAACAAATTATCATAGAAAAACGTAAGGAAATCAGTTCTTTACACAATCTAACCTATGATAGCAATTTCATAATCTTAGTATCGTCTTGTAGAATACCTCTATTCATCATGCACATTACTTCACATAAATCTTGCACCAATCCTCTTCTATTTACTCATAGAAATACTTGTTGAATTCGATTATCTTTAACCCTGCTATCCCTATTTCTTGACCTTATTTTTTGCTCTAGCTCATGATTCCTTGTAGCCAGGGATGGGCTTGATGTTTCTGTTGAATTAGGAGACCTCTTCTTAATTAACATGGAAGGACTCATGTCCTTCTCGAAACTTTATCACAGTCTCTGGCTATAACTATGGCTTCTGAAATAGAGGATGGTTTTACATTCTTGATGAGGTTATTCAAAGGTAGATTAAGCTTCCAAATGAATTGATGGAGAAGAGTTACCTTATCCATCTCTGGATCAAATCGGAGAAGTTTAACAAAAGTTTGGTGGTATTCTTTTAGGGTCTTCCTTTCTTGGGTTAGCTCTAAAAATTCATTCATTTTATCCTCTTGAAATCCTGGAGGACAAAACCTTTCACGAAGGTGTAATTTCATGGCATCTCATAAACTGATTCTAGCTCCAGTGGGTTAAATTGACAACAATGCTTCTAACTTTTTAGCTCCAATCGTTAGATTGACAACAATGCTTCCAACTAATTTGGCATTTCTTACGATTTTTAGACGCGAGCAAGGGTGAGCTTGCTTCTTTCATTGTATCCATTAAAAGTTCAAAACTATCAAATACTTATCATAGCACCACATTTGAAGGCAGTCAGGATTAATACATCTAAGATCTTCATTTTTTTGAGAATTACACATCTGGTATCTTGGGATTAACACATCTAAGAGCATGATTCTTTGGGAATTACACATCCGAGATTCACGTTGTCTCAGATGGGTTCTAGATCTTGGATGATTGTCCTAGTGTAAAGCATCCAATGGATGGCATTCACACATTAACTATTCAAATCTTCATGGAGTTATAATCTTAATAATTTATAATATGCAAGTTAATGAGATATATCCTGAAAATTTCTCTAAACAAGTTTCGGTCTATCTTTCTAGTCATTCAGTCTCTCACTAGTTTCTTCATTTAATCACCCTATGTTTTTCCTCACAAAAGGTTTTCTCCCTAATCTAATTTCTCAAATTTATTGTACAAATATCTTGCGTGTGCATCCCCAAGATACAAGAACAATTTCATAGGATGATTGTCTCAACATGTGAGGATATTCAAATCACTTATATGGCCAGTAGAGATGATTGATTCGTCCTCATATGATAAACAATCACTTGTTTTAATCCCTTGACAGTTAACCTTTGAAAAACAAATCCTAGGAACTAAGATCGGCTCTGATACCACTTGTAAGGTTCCCCCCTTCCACAAATAGGGGAAACACTTGAGATAGTCCACTAAGTCTTAACTTGGAGAAAATTTTCTATTCATCGACACCTTGACCATGTAGAGATTCAAGAATACGATTCATAGGTAAGACCTAGTTCTATCGTGGTCTTCTAAAATCAAATCACCCATAGGGTAATTGATCACATAAATTGGGCAACTACAAGACTTGATTTCTAGAGGCAACGCTTTTTTCCTCATCCATGCAAGGCACAGCCGCTGGCCTAGTCTTCTAGAATAGAGTTGCCCGAGAACCTATTTATCTAGCGTAGGACTTTCACTTAAGCTGTTGGAAAGCTACCCGACTAATCGGGTCCACCCGTCCGTAGGATGGTGCCGTCGGGGCATTCCATCCTCCCACTTTCCACCCTACTCATGCGTCAATTTGTTTTCTAATTAATCCTACCACACTGTTTGACATAAATAAACATGTTCCTTAATTAAGGCCCTTTTCACAAGGTTTATTAAAACAGCCTTTTTTCACAATACAATAATGCCAAAGACAAGATTTATAAAAACAAAGTTTTAAACATGAATCAATTTCATACGAGCCAAACTGGCTCTCTTATTCTTTTTCTTTATACCACCGATGATCTAGCATTCGGCCTTCCAGCCTCCACATACTGGGCAAAACCCTACGGGACCATACACCTCATCGTCGGCCGTTTGCGAGGACTCAAGCCGGCCTGTCGCCCTCTCAGGCTCCATCGCTCGATCCTCCCGCCCCTCAGAGGGATGTCTGCATACTAGGGTAGGCTAATTTACCGCACTAGCCTGGGCCCTCAGAACTAGGCAGCATCATCACAATCACTTGCCTCAATCGGCAAACCTCGTTCTCCCGATGGTATGAGGGATACCATGGGCCAACTCCGGGCCTTACTAACGTCTCCGCCATCCGGCTACACCGGCTACACAAGCACAAGAATGGGGCAGCGTCAAGGCAGGGAGAAGTTGTACCTATACCTTAATTTAACCAAGATAACAATCCATTTACTCACTAAACCATATGACTAGGATCCATGTCACCTTCTTTAAGAAAATAATCTTTTTTCACAAAGATTTTAGCATTTCAACTTGAGATTGCGATTATTAAGGCATATGCTATTGCTTAAAAGAATACAAACTTTAAATGGTAAATCAATCAAATAGATCACTGTAACAATCAATAGAGAAGCCGGGGCCATACCTCAACCCCTAAGAATGATATATAATTGAAAAACAAAATATGTATATATACCTTATAGAAATCTGTCGTTTATCATTGTCCTTGCTTGTTAACAAGAGCTTTAGAATAACTTGACATATGAGAATAGAGTCTTCTAATACCTTGACTTATGATTGAAATCATCCAATCATTCCCAAGCTTTATCTCTTCTTACTCATAGTGTGACTCTTCTCTCTTTCTAAGGTTTATGATAAAATAGCCTCTTCTTACAGGGCTACAGTATACTATTCTTTCTCTAAAAGAAAAGCTATGGAGTTTAGGTCTCTTCCTCCGAAAGACCATAGCAATCTAAGCTTATTTTCTAAGATATTAGATAAGAATGAAGGGATATATGCATCTCAAACTCTAGGATTACCTTGAGGCTACTTGCTGCCTTCTCACAGTTTTCTCTGTGTAGAGATTCTGACAGAAACAGCAAACTGTTTCGACCATAACTCTCTGATTAAAACTCAGAATATAGTCGTATAACCAGCCAAAAGAACGGGAAGGCATCTGGTCTACAAGCCATCGCGGGCGGAATAGGCAAAAACATGTGTATATAGCTACAAACGCGCCATCTTTGGAAACACGTTGTTTTTCCACATTTTTAGTATGCATGGACTCTAAATGTGTAAAAGTACTCTAAATATGACCTCTTATCACCTAAAATCGAAATTCCTTTTTTGGGGATACTTATCTCTTAATAGAACTATTCTTATGTTCTTATTTCTTTTAGGATTTTTGGAGCTAATATTTTTATTCTAACACTTTTCTAATGTTTCTAGCCTTATTGTCTCACTCTTTCTAATTACACTCTCTTTTCTTATTGAAATCTATATTAAAAGAGACACATACATACATGGCTTGGGAGAGACCTTACAGATATGGTCTGAATAAATGAGATGTGAGTGAATGTGATGTGGTCTGAATGGATGAGATGTGAATGAATGTGATGTGATGAGATGTGGATATGGGTAGATGCGAGTGGATGAGATCTAATGAGGATAAATTGAGGAAAGATGTGATGAGATGAAAATGATGTGATTGGATGAGAATAGGAATACTTATGAAATGGTTGTGGAATTAATTAATGTGGTTTAATGTGGAGCAATGTGGAAAGACGAGAGTTCGTTATAGAAACTGTATTTTTGAATTGTTTTTAAATGACTGTTTTATGTCAAAAATGCTTGGAGAAGCATTTTGACCGTCTTGTGAATGAGGTCGTGGAGACCTAATCTGATAAAGTTGCAACAGCTGACGGAGAGTCATTGGAGGATGTCTCGCATAGCAAGGTCGACCGAGGTCTTGAGCCTCGGTTCGATTAAAATGGTGAGCTTCCGGTGGTACGGTGGATGAGGGACCAAGGAAGCGGCCTATGAGTGAAGCACTAGGTCACCTACGAAGGATCCTAGTGGGTGCTGACCATACAGTGCTCGTGCTCTAGGTTGCCGACGATACCCACACGTGTGTCATGGAAGATATTAGAACAAGGAGTAAGAGCTGTTTTCTGAATTCGGACAAGGATCTGGTTGATTGACCTTGCTGGTCCTCAACGGATGAGTCCATGGCTCTTTTATATGGATCCGTTGGTTGATCTTGCTGATCTTCAACGGAGATTCCATTTTTGATATGTGAATATATTGCTGGTTACTATGAGCTAGGAACTATCGAAAAGGTCCCTGAGTGGATAGGTGGTGAGCATTCTGGTTTGCCAATGATGCTATAGGTACACCGATGGCATCATTGGCAATAAGGATTCAACCAGAGATTTTGAGGATCAGTGACACAATGGATTAAACCAAATATTTTGAGGATTATGATCAGTGACACAATGGATTCAATTGGAGATTTTGAGGATTATGATCAGTGACACAAACAATGGTTTCGTTAAAAGATTATTTTTTTAAAGATAGTAGAGGTGTAGCTCCACATGTTTGTGCCACTATGGGCATCTGGACAACATCCAAAACTTGTTGGACATAATCAAAGTGGCCGCTTTTTACTGCATAATGGAGGCATGTCCTCCCATTGGGAACATCAAACATAAGGATATAGCTCCCCAGGCCACAAGCCACTCACTCAGATTGGCCATGTGACACAGCATAATGCAAAGGTGAAAGGTGGCGATTGCAAGAGAGGGTGCCGATGGGGAGTGACGAGAGGGGGGCGGTGATGCATGGAGGGAAGTGAGGGCAGTGAGAGAGGGGGAGGGGGTCAGGTGAGTTGACGAGACAAGTGAGGTGAGAGAGGGGGGTGGGTCGGTGAGGGGCAAGGGGTGGGCACCGTTGGTGAGGGTTTTTGTCGGTGGGGTTGGGAAAAGGGGGTAAGGGGGGTGGTTGGTCAGTGAGGGGTGAAGTAAGAGGGGAAGCAACCTTTTGGTTTGTTTGTTTTTTATATATAAATATTATTAGTATATTTGGTTTTTTTTTGAGGTGGGGAATGGGGTGGTGGGAGAAGGTCTGTAGCGCCAACGAGCTCCATCAATGGTGCACAGCCGCGAAAGAGAGGAGGATGGAGGGCGTGATTGCTGCACAGGGGAGGGGGCGCTGGGGGGTCGGCGCACGAGAGAGGGGGCACTGCGTAGAGTGAGAGGGTGGGGTCAGGTGAGGTAATGGGGGGAGGGGGGGTTGGCGGTGAAGGAAGTGGAATGGAATGGCGGGTGACCGTTGTGCACAAGTTGGGGGCGGCGAGGAAGGTGGGGTGACGGGTAACCATTGCGCACAAGCTGGGGAGTGGCGAGGAAGGTGGGGAGCGGCGAGGAAGGTGGGGTGACAGTGAAGAAGAGAAGGTGGTGGGGTTGCCAGAGGGAAGGGGGAAGCCCAACGTAAAGAAGCTGCAATCGGCCAGGTGTGCGAGGAAGAGAGAGGGGGTGGGTGAGCGAGCAAAGGGGTGGGCTAGAAGACTGGCTCCACGACACAAAAGAGTGGCAAAGGGGTCGGTGAGGGGGATTGGGTTGGTGAGCACTGGAGCAAGTGAAGGGGGATGGGACCAGAGTGCCAAGAGGAGGGGGTTGGGCGGTGAGGGGGGCTGGGGGTTGTTGGTCGGCGAGAGGGGGGGACGGGTGAAAGGGGGAGTGGGGCCGGGAAGCTGCAGGATGAGGGTGAGGGTGATGTGAGGGGGGGTGAGGAGCACGATGGTGGTCGATGAGGGCGGTTGGGTCAAGAGAGAGGCGGGTTGGGGGTTGGTCGGCGAGAGGGAGAGAATGGGTGAAAGGAGTGGGGCCGGGGAGCTGTGGGTGAGGGTGAGGGTGATGCGAGGGGGGGGTGAGGAGACTTAGGAGAGGGATGGTGGTTAGTGAGGTGAGGAGAGGGATGGTGGTTAGTGAGGTGCGAAGGGAGAGGGAGAGGAGGTTGGTCCCGGCGGGTTGAGGGAGTGTTGGTGGAGTGAGCAAGAGGGAGAGAGACCGAGGGGGTGTGATGGTCGGTGGGTTGAGGGAGTGTCAGTGGGGTGAGTGAGAGGAGAGACCGAGAGAGGGGATGGTTGGTGGGTTGAGGGAGTGTCGCTCTGGGGTAAGCGAGAGGGGAGACCGAGAGAGGGGATGGTCGGTGGGTGAGGGAGTGTCGGTGGGGTGAGCGAGATGGAGAGAAAGAGAGAGGGGGATGGTCGGTGGGTGCGAGAAGGGAGAGGGAGATGAGGTTGGTCGGTGGGATGAGCGAGAGGGAGAGAAAGAGAGAGGGGGATAGTCAATTTCTGCGATGGGGAGATTGTTATTTTTTATTTTTTATTTTGAAAGGGTCGACGAGAGGGGGAGCACGAGTGAGCAGCCAAAAAAGGGGGGGGGAGGTGGTGATTGTCGGTAGGGTGAGGAAAGGGGGGTCGGCTCTGGGTTGGGCATGGGGGAGGTGGGTCGGGTGAGATGGAGCCGAGAGAGAGAGTGAGAGAGGGGCTTAGTGGTCAGTGAGGTGAGGGAGAGAGGGGGTGAGACTGGTGAGGGCTTGGTCGGTGAGGGGGACAGGTGGTCAATGGGGAGAGATAGAGTGGGAGAGGGCTTGGTCGGTGACGGGGACAAGTGGTCAATGGGGAGAGATAGACCGGGAGAGGGTGTCGGTGGGGAGAGAGGGGGTTGGTGGGGTGAGGGCGGGTAGTTTTTTTTTTTCCTGGATGGTGCAAAGGGGGCGAAGGATAAGATAGAGAGAACGCTAGAGAGAAAGAGAGAGGGGGGTGGCGTGGGTGAGGGAGAGAGAGAAAGAGAGATGGAGGGCGTGGGGTACAGGGGTGGTGCGAGGGAGAGGGGGGTGGTGGGGTGAGAAAGAAAGCGAGAGAGAGGGTGAGAAAGAAAGCGAGAGAGAGGGTGAGCGGGGGGGTGAGGAATGAGAGAGTGGGGGTGACGCGGTGGGGTTTTTTTTTTTGAGAGAGAGAGAGAGAGTGAGGGGCGGGGGGTGAGAGAACGAGAGAGGGGGGTGACGGGGTCATTTTTTTGGGAATTTTTTTTTGGGCGGTGAAGAAGGCCGAGGGGAGAAGTGAGAGGAGAGGGGGTTGATGAGGAAGGGATGGTGAAGCCACCCTCTAACCCTCTAAAAAAGGAGCAAAAAAAATGATACAAAAAATGTATATAAAAAATATGTACAATCCCTTGCCTTCTTATGCCCACTAGCTCGCTTGTCACCCTGAGGAAGCCAATACTTCTTGACCCTAGATCCATTCACCAATGGAAGGGCGGTACCTTGGAGAGTTTCTAGCTGTACCGCACCCATGGGCAAGATCTCCACCACTCGGAAGGGACCCTGCCAACAAGCATACACCAACTTCCTAGCCTTTTTCAAATATTTGGAGTTATAAACCAAATCCAAGTCCCTTTGGAGAATTGAGGAAGTCTCAAGTGTCGATCATGCCATGCTTTACGTCGAAGTTGCTCCACCTCTGTGGCCATCCGAGTGAGTTGATGGGTCTCTTCCAAGATTTCGAGCTGCTCCTGCCAAAAGCGAAGTATGTGGGGTGATAGGTGGCCACCCTATGCTGCCCCACTCTAGATGAGCATGCATTAAATTCAAAGGGTAACACTGCCTCAAGCCCAAAAGCAAGTTCGAAAGGAGTGTGTAAGGTGGTGATGAAAAATAGGTAGAGGGAGAGGAGACACACACACAGGAGCAAACCTTAATATTTAGCTAAACCCTAACCATAGAGGGAAGCCATGTCCCATCTCACACAATGCATAAAGCCATAATCCATAAGCTACAACACACTACATTTGTTGTGTCCACACACACCTAACCCTCGCTATTGTCCACACACTATGACCAGCTGGACGCGATCATTTATGTCTCACACATGTTACTACCTAACATGCCAGCACATAGTGCAACTGGCACAAGCTGACATCGAGCTTGAATCTCAACAGCCCCTCTCAAGCTCATGGTGTACTGCCATAGATGAAGATGTATGAAAGATCCCTGCCCCCTCCGCGCAACGGACTCGTTGCTAGCAGCGGAAGTAGCACTCCTTGCGCGGTCTCGGGGCCTCGCCCATAGATATCCGGATAGGAGACTAATCCCTCGGTTCTTCCAAAACCGAACCCAAAAAAACTTCCCTTGCCCGAAAAGCACAGGCAATTCCTCCATGATATTTTTACTCTAACGTAGTCAAGGTCATTATTACTGACCAAACTGATCCGACCGAACCTAAAGTCACTTGGTCAGATCAAGGAAGAAACTTGCACTTGGATCATAGAGATCAACGTTTTTTTCCCCATCGAGAGGCACAGCCGTTGATTACTTTTCTCCATAGAACAATTATTATCCAGGATTTACTTCATCTAGCATACTACGACAGAAATTGAGTCTCATTTTACAGATCCATTAGTCCAGCCTAACCCCATCCAGTCCCATGGGTTAGCCAACCGCCCAACCACTATAGTGATGGGATCCAATTAAGAATTTGGTTAGGTTTTGTCTCGGGTACCTGGGAAAAGAGTTCCTAGGCCCCCTAGCAGGATGTTCATGCAAACTTAAAGCTAGTCACACCACTTACACACCCAATATGAAATTGCTTTCTTCACAGATTCACCCATCTTTAAAACAATCATTTAATGAAGCCATAGTATCATTGATCACAATCCTCCAAAATATCCGGTTGAATCTTAATTTCTAATCATTCCTTCATCGGAGTAACTATGGCATCATTGGCAACCAGAACGCTCACCACCTATCCACTCATGGGCCTTTTTGATAGTTCCTAGCTCATAGTACCCGGCAATATATTCACTTATAAAAAATTCAAGATGGAATCTCCGTTGAAGATCACCGAGATCAACCAACAGATCCATATAAAAGAGCCATCATTGGACTCATCCGTTGAGGACCAGCAAGGTCAATCAACTAGATCCATGCCCGGTTGAGGACCAGCAAGGTCAATCAACTAGATCCATGCCTGGTTTTAGAAAACAACTCTTACTCCTTGTTCCAATATCTTCCACGATGCACGTGTGGGTATCTTCGGCAACCCAAAGCCCGTGAACCGTATGGTTAGCACCCTCTAGGATCCTTCGCAGGTCACCTAGCGCTTCACTCATAGGCTGCTTCCTTGGTCCCTCATGCACCGTACTGGAAGCTCACCATTTAAATCAAACTGAGGTTGGTCAAGACCTCGGCCAACCTTGCTACGCGAGACCTCCTCCATTGACTCTCCATCAGCTGTTGCAACTTTATCAGTTAGGTCTCCACGACCTTATTCATAAGATGGTAAAAATGCTTTCCCAATATTCTTGATATAAAACAGTCATTTACAAATAGGTCACAAATACAGTTTCTATAATGAACTCTCGTCTTTCCACATTGTTCCACATCAATCCATATTACTTAATCCACGTCCAATTCATATGTGTACCCATTCTCATCCAATCACATCATTTTCCATCTCATCACATCAGATTCATTCACATCACATATCATCCATTCACATCCCATATCATTCATTCACATCCCATATCATTCACATGACATCACATCTCATTCACATTCTGATTCACATGACATCACATCTCATTCATTCTCATCCCGATTCACATCACATTACATCTCATCCATTCACTCACATCGACATCACATCCTTTCACATACACATCCTCATTCATTCTTCCACACTCACATCCATTCACTCACATCGACATCACATCCTTTCACATACACATCCTCATTCATTCTTCCACACTCACATCCACATTTGTACTTCCACATACACATCCATATCCACTCTTCCACGTACACATTCACATCCACATCCATTCTTCACATACACATCCGCATTCATACATCCACATACACATTCACATCTATACATCCATATCCATTCTTCCACATACACATCCACATTCATTCTTCCACATACTCATCCACATCCATACATCCACATCCACATCCACATCCATGTCCATACATCCACATCCATACATCTACATCCATATCCACATACACATCCACATCCATACATCTACATCCATATCCACGTACACATCCACATCTACATCCATACATCCACATCCACATATACATCCACACATCTACATCCATATCCACATACACATCCACATCCATACATCCATATCCACATCCACATCCACATCCATATCCACATCCATACATCTACATCCATATCCACATACACATCCACATCCATATCCACATCCACATCCACATCCATACATCCATATCCATATCCACATCCACATCCACATCCATGCATCCACATCCATACATCTACATCCATATCCACATACACATCCACATCCATACATCCACATCCACATCCACATCCATATCCACATCCATACATCTACATCCATATCCAGATACATATTCACATCCACATCCATATCCACATCTATACATCTACATCCATATCCACATACACATCCACATCCATACATCCACGTCCATACATCCACATCCACATCCATACATCCACATACACATACACATCCACATCCATACATCTACATCCATATCCACATACACATCTTATCGCATCCCATTTACATATTATCACATCCCATACACATGTTATTCCCATTTAATAGCTTTTTCTAGATTGATACCGATAATATCGGACTTTTTTTAAATTTTTGCCAATTGCTTGGCCTAATTAAAGATTCTTTTTCTGACAACTATTTCCATATTCCTTCTCAATTCCTCAATTGAATTATATTCAATATTCTTCTTTTGAATAAAAGAATTCATGGGATTTGTAGAAATCAATTCTACCCATATTTCCACTTTTGGTAAATAATCATAAATCGAATTATACTAAAAATTTCTCTTCTTCCCATTTAATTTCTTGGATCCCAATTACGATGGGAATTCCTCTTTTTGCATTTAATTATTTACATTCCAATGTCATGGGAATTCCTCTATTCCCATCAATTATTTCTCATAAAATAAATTTATCTAAATTAAAATATCCATTATTTCGATATGCTATAAATTTCTCTTTGCCCGTCTAAATGATGGAATTCCAAATGTCATAAGAATTCCTCTTTCGACATTTGAATATTTCTCATAGATAAATAAATTTATCTAGAAATTCATCTTTGAATTTAAATAAATTATCCCATAATTCCAATATACTAGGAATTTCTCTTTTCCATCCAAATGATGGAATTCCAAATGTAATAGGAATTCCTCTTTTAACATTTAATTTCTCATAGCTAAATAAAATTATCTAAAAATTTATCTTTAAATTTAAATGAATTATCCAATAATTCCAAAATGATAGGAATTTCTCTTTTCCCATCCAATTGATGGAATTCCAAATGTAGTAGGAATTCCTCTTTTATCATTTAAACTTATCTATGCAAAAAGATAAATTTAACTGAATTTTCTCTTGAAAATTAAATAAAAATCTTTATTAATTCCTTTACACTAGGAATTACACTTTCCTTATTTAATTATTTGAATTCCAATATGGTGGGAGTTCTTCTTTCATCATATAAATTTATCTATGCAAAAAGATAAATTTAACTAAAATCTTTCTTTAATTTTTACATAAAATATACATTATATTAGTACTCCAATTTTTTCTCTTAATTCTTTGGAATACATGGATTGCTATTATCATGGGGGGATTACTCTTTTAACATAAAAAAAAAATTTACTTGAATTTCTCTTTTTCCTAATTTATAAATTAAGCATAAAATCAATTTCTCCATGATTTCAATGAGAATCATTCAATTAATCTAGGATGATAACTCCTAGAATATGGTAGGAAGCCCTCTTTTCATATTATATGAATGAAAATGTTTTATGTGTACTTCCATTATGCATCTTTCTATGCATAGAAATTAAATTTAATGAAAATAACACTTTTATAATAAAAGCGATCGGGTAATGAGAGAAAGTTTGGTTTGTCCTCTTTTTCACTTTTGGTTTCAGCCATGATCTTTCTAGCCTCGCCTTCTGCTTCTGTGCCAAGGCTTAATTACGTTTTTTATGCCCAGATCTTGTAATCTTGGGTGTTTCTAAATCCTAAAGAATAACTTTCTCCTTCTGTCTTTCTTCTAGTTACAAAAATTTTGCCATAGCTCCGCTGCTATTACTGATAATTATCAATTTAATTGAAAGAATGAAGTTTAATATTATTGATATGATTAGAATGACCACTAATTGGATCATTATCCAATTATGGATTGATTCATAATTTCTCTATGAAATAAATATCATAAAAGCATTAAAAAGCCATTATTTTGGCCTCCAATTAGACAAGCATAGAAATTACTTTTGGATTAGAGAAATGCTTCATGAGAAGCTTCATTTGGATTGAGAATAGATCATAGGAATGACCTTTCTTTGGGGGGAGAAAGAGAAATGCTTAAAAAGCATTAAAATTAAGCATAAATAGAAATTTATGTGTTTCTTTATTACAATTCATAAAAGGACTTCAATAGTAATCAAAAGCCATTCAAATTAAAGCTTCTCAAGCTTGAGAGGGGTTGAGAAGAGAAGCATTTGGAGTTTTAATAAGAAAAAGACAATAATCCACACTTTACCTTCTAATTTACTTGATTCTTTGATCTCACAGTAGAGGCCCCCAACCAATCAATTGGTTTGGTATATTGTAGGAGTCACCAAGGAAGATTGAAGAGAGAGAGAGAAGCTCCAATCTCTTCAATTTTGTAGAGGTTTTTAGAGGATAATAGAAAATATCATTATTTTAGCTAATACTGGCATAGTATAGTTCTCATAGTTTTGGCTAAGGATCTATTTATAGGTGAGGGAGGCCTCTAGCCAAGTCCAACTAATTTCTAGAATTTTCTTGGTTCAGTTTGGTTGAATTTGGATAAGATTGGGACCTAGTTTGGTTCCCTTTTGATCTGGTTTGATCCAAGAGAGAGGACAGATAAAAATATCACAATATTTTTGAGTTTAAAACTCCACCACACATGTGAAATAGGCGCCTCCTTGAAGGGCCCCCTTTTCCTTACACGTGTCAAAAATGAATCATTATACCCAAAATATCTCATTCTTATAGTAATACTCATAGTTTTTTACTAATAAACCTTGTAGTCAGTCAATTCTTCATCTTATGTGGGCATTTACTCATTTTTGGGTATTTTTCTTTTATAAATTGGATTTATCTCCTCCCCACACTTGGATTGATCCTATTGGCCCATAGGAACCTTAATTAGACCATAATCCAAAAATTTGTGAAAATCTAGACCCTTAGGCTAAGGTCCTTTATACCCATTTCTAATTAATTCCAATTGCACATTGGAAAGTTCTTTTTGAATTTCTGTTTCAGGGGAAACCATTTTAGACACTAGGAGGATTTTTATATCCAGAAATATCTCAATTTTGAACTACCTCCCTCTAGACATTTTCTCTCTCTAGGTCAAAACATGATAAAACAGAATCTTTCTTTTATTTCAGAGGGGGGAATAATTACAATATCAGAAGGGGAGGTTCTTACACTTGTACACCTCAAATGCTTGGGGGGGGGGGGGGAAATCTTACATCCTACCCCATTTAAAGCGAGATGTCCTCATCTCGCAAACTAGAGGACAACTCTTTCCCTTAAGATCCAACTGATTCTGGGGTTCCTTATATTCTGGTCAACCAAACAAAATCCTGGGATAAATATCCCTTATATAGAACTCATCATTAAATAACAATTCATTCAGATCATATCATTCATATCTTTAACACAATAATGGTCCATTAGATCGAAAAATTTCTTTTAAACATTCTTCCATGGGAATTTCAGTCAAGCAAGTTCTCAATTTGTCATCCTATTAACTTGATCCATCGGGTCAAGTGTTAACAATAGCAATCTGACAGCACAATCCACTAATCTCATAGTGATTTCAGTCAAGCAAGTTCTCAATTTGTCATCCTATTAACTTGATCCACCGGGTCAAGTGTTAATAGTAGCATTCTGACAGCACAATCCACTAATCTCATAGTGATTTGCTGAGGTCATTATCATTATTCCAGTTACGAACATTATCACAAGGACTTGTCCTATTCATCCTCATTATGGTTTTGCTCAGCTTATCACTTTTCAACCAAAATTCAGGAATCATCTTTTTCCAATCAAAATCCAAATCAATTCATCAATTCTCAACCAGAATTTTAAAATCGTATCAACCACATTTGAATTCATCATCTGGATAGCATTTTTGCTTATAATTTCAAGGTCTTAGATTTACTCGTATATACTACCAGTAAAGAGTTACAGTTATACCCTCGGTATTTACAGGTAGTCACGGTCCTTTTTTGGAATTATAAGGTAAATACCATCATGTCTAGGCCTCAAGCAAGTCAAGGATTCCATCATACAATCGCGGTACTTGCATCTGAAGACCCAATTACCAATTTACGAATTTCAGTCTGAATATCAATTTGTATGAATTTCATCACGCAATTCCAACCTTTTACTATTACTTCATAAATTTTTGACATTTTTGGCTTCTCACTTGGTCCACTATAGCCGCATAACGGATTTGGGATTGCTAGAAGCGGAAGTAGCACTCCTTGTGCAGTGCAGGGTCCTCTCACTCGGGGCCTCGCCCACCACAGAAATCCGGACAAGAGACTAATCACTCGGTTCTTCCAAAACCGAACCCGGAAAAACTTTCCCTGCTCGAAAAGCATGGGCGATTCCTCCAGGATATTTTTACTCTAAGGTAGTCAAGGTCATTACTGACCAAACTGATCCGACCAAACCTAAAGTCACTTGGTCAGATCAAGGAAGAAACTTGCACTTAGATCATAGAGATCAATGCTTTTTTCCCCATCGAGAGGCACAGCCGCCGTTGATTCCTTTTCTCCATAGAGCAATTACTATCCGAGATTTACTTCATCTAGCGTACTACAACAGAAATTGAGTCTCATTTTATGGATCTATCAGTCCAGCCTAACCCCCTCCAGTCCCATGGGTTAGCCAACCACCCAGCCACTGTAGTGGTAGGATCCAATTAAGAATTTGGTTAGGTTTTGTCCCGGGTACCAGGGAAAAGAGTTCCTAGGCCCCCTAGCCGGATGTTCATGCAAACTTAAAGCTAGTCACACCACTTACACACCCAATATGAAACTGCTTTCTTCACAGATTCAACTATCTTTAAAACAATCATTTAATGAAGCCATAGTATCACTGATCACAATCCTCCAAAATATCTGGTTGAATCTTAATTTCTAATCATTCCTTCATCGGAGTATCTATGGCATCATTGGCAACTAGAACGCTACCACCTATCCACTCAGGGGCCTTTTCGATAGTTCCTAGCTCATAGTACCCGGCAATATATTCACTTATAAAAAATTCAAGATGGAATCTGTGTTGAAGATCAGCAAGATCAACCAACAGATCCATATAAAAGAGCCATGGACTCATCCGTTGAGGACCAGCAAAGGGCAATCAACCAGATCCATGCCCGGTTTCAGAAAACAACTCTTACTCTTTGTTCCAATATCTTCCATGATGCACATGTGGGTATCTTCGGTGAGCCAAAGCCTGAGCACTGTATGGTCAGCACCCTCTAGGATCCTTCGCAAGTCACCTAGCGCTTCACTCATAGGCCGCTTCCTTGGTCCCTCATCCACCATACCGGAAGCTCACCATTTAAATCGAACTGAGGCTGGTCAAGACCTCGGCCGACCTTGCTACGCGAGATGTCCTCCGTTGACTCTCCGTCAGCTGTTGCAACTTTATCAGTTAAGTCCACGACATATTCACAAGAGAGTCAAATTGCTTCCCCAGCATTCTTGACATAAAATAGTCATTTACAAACAGGTCACAAATATAGTTTCTATAATGAACTCTCGTCTTTCCACATTGTTCCACATCCATCCATATTACTTAATCCACGTCCAATTCATATGTGTACCCATTCTCATCCAATCACATCATTTTCCATCTCATCACATCAGATTCATTCACATCACATATCATCCATCTCATCACATTAGATCCATTCACATCATTTTCTCATCCAATCACATCATTTTCCATCTCATCACATCAGATTCATTGACATCACATATCATCCATTCACATCCCATATCATTCATTCACATTTTGATTCACATGACATCACATCTCATTCATTCTCATCCCGATTCACATCACATTACATCTCATCCATTCACTCACATCGACATCACATCCTTTCACATACACATCCTCATTCATTCTTCCACATTCGTACTTCCACATACACATCCATATCCACTCTTCCACGTATACATTCACATCCACATCCATTCTTCACATTCACATCCACATCCTTCCTTCACATACACATCCGCATTCATACATCCACATCCATTCTTCAACATACACATCCACATTTATTCTTCCACATACACATCTACATTCATTCTTCCACATACTCATCCACATCCATACATCCACATCCACATCCACATCATCCACATCCATATCCATATCCACATCCACATCCATACATCCACATCCATATCCACATCCATACATCTACATCCATATCCACATACACATCCACATCCATACATCCACATCCATACATCTACATCCATATCCACATACACATCCATACATCTACATCCATATCCACATACACATCCACATCCATACACCCACATCCATACACCCACATCCATACATCCACATCCACATATACATCCATATCCATATCCACATCCATACATCTACATCCATATCCACATACACATCCACATCCATACATCCACATCCATATCCACATCCATACATCCACATCCATACATCCACATCCATATCCACATCCATATCCACATACATACCCACATCCATATCCACATCTATACATCCACATCCATACATCCATATCCACATCCATACATCCGCATCCACATCCACCCACATCCACATCCACATCCATACATCTACATCCATATCCACATCCACATCCATACATCTACATCCACATCCACATCCATACATCTACATCCATATCCACATAAACATCCATATCCATACATGTACATCCATATCCACATCCATACATCTACATCCATATCCACATACACATCCACATCCATATCCACATCGATACATCTACATCCATATCCACATACACATCTCATCGCATCCCATTTACATATTATCACATCCCATACACATGTTATTCCCATTTAATAGCTTTTTCTAGATTAATACACCGATAATAGGACTTTTTCTAAATATCTGCCAATTGCTTGGCCTAATTAAAGGTTTTTTTTCTGACAACTATTTTCATATTCCTTCTCGATTCCTCAATTGAATTATATTCAATATTCTTCTTTTGAATAAAAGAATTCATGGGATTTCTAGAAATCAATTCTACCCATATTTCCACTTTTGGTAATAATCATAAATCGGATTATAATAAAAATTCCTCTTCTTCCCATTTAATTTCTTGGATCCCAATTACGATGGGAATTCCTTTTTTTGCATTTAATTATTTACATTCCAATGTCATGGGAATTCCTCTTTTCCCATCAATTATTTCTCATACAATAAATTTATCTAAATTAAAATATCCATTATTTTGATATGCTAGAAATTTCTCTTTGCCCGTCTAAATGATGGAATTCCAAATGTCATAAGAATTCCTCTTTTGACATTTAAATATTTCTAATAGAAAAATAAATTTATCTAAAAATTCATCTTTGAATTTAAATAAATTATCCCATAATTTCAATATACTAGGAATTTCTCTTTTCCCATCCAAATGATGGAATTCCAAATGTAATATCTTTTAACATTTAATTATTTCTCATAGATAAATAAAATTATCTAAAAAATTCATCTTTAAATTTAAATGAATTATCCAATAATTCCAATGTGATAGGAATTTCTCTTTTCCCATCCAATTGATGGAATTCCAAATGTAGTGGGAATTCCTCTTTTATCATTTAAACTTATCTATGTAAAAAGATAAATTTAACTGAATTTTCTTTTTAAAATTAAATAAGAATCTTCATTAATTCCTTTACACTAGGAATTACACTTTCCTTATTTAAATATTTGAATTTCAATATGGTGGGAATTCCTCTTTCATCATATAAATTTATCTATGCAAAAAGATAAATTTAAATAAAAATTTTCTTTAATTTTTACATAAAATATACATTATATTAGTATTCCAATTTTTTCTCTTAATTCTTTGGAATACATGGATTTCCATTATCATGGGGATTACTCTTTTAACATTAAAAAAATATACTAGAATTTCTCTTTTTTCTAATTTATAAATTAAGCATAAACATAAAAATCAGTTTCTCCATGATTTCAATGAGAATCATTCAATTAGTCTAGGATGATAATTCCTAGAATATGGTAGGAAGTCCTCTTTTCATATTATGAATGAAAATGTTTTATGTGTTTATTTTACAGAAATTTTACCATAGCTCCGCTGCTATTACTGATAATTTTTAATTTAATTGAAAGAATGAAGTTTAATATTATTGATATGATTAGAATGACCACTAATTGGATCATTATCCAATTATGGATTGATTCATAATTTCTCTATGAAATAAATATCATAAAAGCATTAAAAAGCCATTATTTTGGCCTCCAATTAGACAAGCACACAAATTACTTTTAGATTAGAGAAATGCTTCATGAGAAGCTTCATTTGGATTGAGAATAGGGCATAGGAATGACCTTTCTTTGGGAGGAGAGAGAGAAATGCTTAAAAAGCATTAAAATTAAGCATAAATAAAAATTTATGTGTTTCTTTATTACAATTCATAAAAGAACTTCAATAGTAATCAAAAGCCATTGAAATTAAAGCTTCTCAAGCTTGCTCAAGAGGGGTTGAGAAGAGAAGCATTTGGAGTTTTAATAAGAAAAAGACAATAATCCACACTTTACCTTCTAATTTACTTGATTATTTGATCACAGTAGAGGCCCCCAACCAATCAATTAGTTTGGTATGCTGTAGGAGTCCCCAAGGAAGATTGAAGAGACAGAGAAGCTCCAATCTCTTCAATTTTGTAGAGGTTTTTAGAGGATAATAAAAAATATCATTATTTCAGCATAATACTGGCATAGTAAAGTTCTCATATTTTTTTACAAAGGGCTAAGGATCTATTTATAGGTGAGGGAGGCCTCTAACCAAGTCTAACTAATTTCTAGAATTTTCCAAGTTTAGTTTGGTTGAATTTGGACCTAGTTTGGTTCCCTTTTGAATTGGTTTGATCCAAGAGAGAGGAGAGATAAAAATATCACAATATTTTTGAGTTTAAAACTCCACCACACATAGGAACCTTAATTTTTGGGCATTTACTTATTTTTTGCTATTTTTCTTTTATAAATTGGATTTATCTCCTCCCCACACTTGGATTGATCCTATTGGCCCTTAATTGGACCATAATCCAAAAATTTCTGAAAATCTAGTCCCTTAGGCTAAGGTCCTTTATACCCATTTCTAATTAATTCCAATTGCACATTGGAAAGTTCTTTTTGAATTTCTGTTTCAGGGGAAACCATTTTAGACACTAGGAGATTTGTATATCCAAAAATATCTCAATTTTAGACTACCTCCCTCTAGACATTTTCTCTCTCTAGGTCAAAACACGATAAAATTTTCTTTTATTTCAGAGGGGGGAATAATTATAATATCAGAAGGAGAGGTTCTTACACCTGTACACCTCAAAAGTTGGGGAGGAGGAATCTTACAATGTAGATGAGCTTGGGCTATCAAAGCTTTCAACACTCCCCCTCAAGCTCATCCCATGTACTCCCAACATAGTACAGAAGTACTCAAACTTCTCCTTGCTAAGTGGCTTTGTAAATATGTCGGCCACCTGCTCTTCAATCTTCACATACTGCAAATCCATTGTACCATCCAACACTTTCTCTCTGACAAAATGATAGTGGACCTCTATATGTTTCATCCGCACATGAAAAATTGGATTCTTGATGTTGCTCATGTTGTCACAATGAATGACAACCTTGCCATCAATAGGCTCACCCAAATCAGCCAAGAGACTCTTTAACCATACTCCTTCACATCATGTAGCTATGGCTGCACCCCTGTATTCAGCCTCTGTACTAGATAAAGTAACAATAGGTTGCTTCTTACTGCTCCAACTCACCACTGCACTTCCAAATGTAAAGGCATAACCACTAGTAGACCTTCTGTCATACGAGCTACCGGCCCAATCTGCATCTGTGTAGCCATGTACATCCAAGCCTTTACCATGCTCATAAAGAAGACCATAATGTGCAGTGGTCTTTACATAGCGCATAATGCATCCAAATGAGGTTTTCTGGGGCTTTGCATAAATTGGCTTACCAGTCCCACAACATAACTGAGATCCACCGATCGTGTGATAGTCATGTAAATTGGCTTACCAGCCCCACAGCCCCACAGCATAATTGAGATCCACCGGTCGTGTGATAGTCATGTAAATAAGACTATCAACCATCTTTCTATACATAGATGAATCATCCAACTCTTCACCAAAATCAGCCCCACAGCTTCACATTCTACTCCAAAGGTGTACTCATTGGCTTCCACCCTGTCATCCCATATTTTTCTAGCATATCCAATGCATATTGGCGTTGCACTAACCATGTCCCTGCATGGACTTTGATCACTTCAATCCCAAGAAAATATCTTAATTCACCCAGGTCTTTCATGTCAAACTGCCCACTCAATGCCTTCTTGACATGCATAACATCTGTAGCATGATCTCCTATGACAATCAAGTCATCCATATATATGACAAGCAAAACAATCCCATGATCTGTTTTCTTCACATAGAGTGAAGAATCTACTAGAGAAACCTGAAATCCAAGGGAGATAAGATATTAGCTTATCTTATCACTCCAAGCATAAGGTGCTTGCTTCAAACCATATAATGCTTTCTTTAACCTGCATACATGAGTGGGGTACCTCGGATGTACATATCCTTCTAGTTGTGCCATATATAAATGTCCTCTTATAAATCACCATTTAGAAATGCATTTTTCACATCCATTTGATGCATTTCCCGACCATTTGCTATAGCCATAGCAATGACTACTCTCACTATTCCCATCTTTGCAATTGGACTAAATGTTTCATCATAGTCCAAGCCTTGGGTTTGTGCATAACCCTTAGCTACCAACCGTGCTTTATGGCGCTCAATGGAACCATCTGATTTACATTTTACCTTATAAACCCATTTGCAGCACCAATGACATTTTTGCCTTGTGGTAAGGCAACCAAATCCCAAGTTTCA
Organism: Cibotium barometz; assembly: GCF_041138505.1. NCBI lineage: Eukaryota > Viridiplantae > Streptophyta > Polypodiopsida > Cyatheales > Cibotiaceae > Cibotium > Cibotium barometz. The sequence goes on from NC_141110.1 coordinate 8,666,779, forward strand.
TTATGAACCAATGCGTCCATCTCAACATCCATTGCCTTCTCCCATACATGCTTCCCAATAGCTTCTGTATAGCATGTAGGTTCCACTATCGGCCGCATATCACCCATAATCTCACCAACCATGCCAGTGGTGTAGATGCAGAAGAAATCATCAGGTAGGTCATCAATGTCTGCCCCTAGAACTATTTGAGCTCAATATCTCAACAAGAATGACACACACAGGTGTTCCATATCCATGAACTCAATCAAATAAACTCATTCACCATAACTAAAACATCAAAACCAAAAAAAATGCATTTATTCAAAGAAGATACAACCCAAATTCTCCGACTTCTTCAAATAGGTTTAAAAAACACATCAATGTCTCAACATCCCTGAGACTAGGGCCAAAACATACAAGAAGAAAACACTAAAAAACTTGGGAATCCTTTAAAGGTAGACCCCAATGACAACTCTTGAAAGCATCCTCTTCACCCACGGCTTCAAACACCATTGAATTCACTGTCACAAACAACATGTCTTTATCAAACACACGCAAACCATTCTTCATCTGCTGACAGACAACAGCTATAGTAAAGCAGGTATTGGATTGGGCCAAGTCTCTAACAAAGACGCCACTTAGAGATCTTGGGGAAACCACATCCTACCTGATCATCTTGTCCTCAGCACTCCCTCTGCTCTGGAAAAACCAAAACCACTCACATTGTTTACTGCTAGTGTATGTAACCAAAAATAAATGCAGGGCCTCAATCCTGCAAACTTCAACAAAGCAAATTGACCTTAAGGAAACCTATCCACCACTACCGTCCTTCTCCTCTCTCGTGGAGTCACTCTATCCCTTTCTCCTGCCAAAAAAACTAAATTGTTCTCTTCTTCAACTTGTCGCTGCCTTGCTTTCTTCTAGAATGTAGCACCACCCAATTCCTTTGATTGCCCATACACTTTCCTTTTCTCTTCACGACTACGTGTCTCCGCTTGGTTGCCACACGTTGCTTCTCTTCACACCATCATATATACATTTCATCTACCTACACACCATGTTTGGTTTGGGCTTGGGATTCATGTCACAATGTTGTGAGGGGAAATTTGATGATGCCTAAGGGATCAGAGCCCCAACTAAAAGCTCATGGATGTTGTAAATATGGGAAAGAGTACCTTTAGGTAGTTTTTAGATTCTTATAGATTGATGCTTGAGAGTAGATGAGTGAAATGCATGTAGTAGGGAGTCATGGAAATAAGCTGTGTTGTTGGATGATATACATGATGTTGATACATGGATGTACATCTGACATCCACATGGAGTCTATTCATTTAGTAGCATGGGTTGCGTTAGGAATACAAGTCTAGGAGATCATGGTTCTAAATAGCCATAGATTGTTTATCATATAGGGATGATGAGATAGGTGAGTGTATATATGTTGTTGTTAAAGATGTCTCATGTTTTATCATGTGAATAAGTATGGTGTGTTTCCTAAGTTTTTTTAGAGTAAAGGGGATGAGGGTGAGTCTGAGAAGGAAGGATATGAGTTGAAGCTAAGAGATCCAGAGGAAGAGCTTCATTTTGATGTTGGGTCCATCAGGTATAATTATTTTTTTACTGTTTTAACCTTCATAGTTGTAGTGGGTTGGGTTATTCCATCATTACGTATGATAAGATGCCATGGGTTGAAACATTGGTATATACATCCCCCATCTATACATGGAGGGATTACACTTGGAAAAATGGGGAGGTACCACCGGTTAGGGAAGGGGCAGGAAACTGGCAATTCAAAATAGTAAGTACATGATGTCTAGATGCAGGGGATGCACATCAACGTGGAAATTTGTGGAAAAAGTTGGGTTTTTTGGGAGTTACACGTAGAGATGAGAGAGAGCTAATTCTAGGATGCTGTTGGCCAATTTAATGAGAAGATGCTTCTAGATTGGTGGTAGAATACAAAGAATAGAGAGAAGAGAAGAGGGAGAGAGATGGGATGATTGGATAATTAAAGATGCTAAGCAGTAGAGGAGGATAGAGAAGAAGTGACGAGTAGAAATGGGGGTTAAGGGGGAAGGATCATGATGCTAGGTAGCAGAGAATGGTGAATTGAGTCTTGGAAGGCTCAATTCAAGTTAAATTGGAGGAGTAGCTTCAATTTTAGAAGTTGTAAATGGGAGTTGCAGAGTTTTTTTTAGAATAATTTGAGTTTGTGGGATGCTGAGCCAGAGCAATGGGGGAGATACAGATTGAGCCCAAGCGAGTCAGGGCGTCAGAGCATCTCAAATATCTACCTTGTTGGAATTTGGTTCTCCCTCAAGCTCTCTGTTGTTGGTGAATGGAATTGTGGCCTAGTTGTTACTTGCTACTAGAAGCTCATAAACAAGGACTTCATCTTCTTGAGCTTGATCAAGTTGCTCATCTTCAGAGAAGCATAAACTACCATTGTTTTTTCCTCTTGCTTTTGTAAGATCCATAAAGGAGTGTCTTTTGTAAGTTCTCCCATGCATCAATGTGTTAAGTGAGAGTTCTAAGTGTTTAGTATCTAATTGTTCAATGTTTGAAAAATGGATTGTTGTTGATTGTGAATTTTGTGTCCTGAGCTTGTGTATATCTTGAGCAAGAGGGATCAGACTCTGATTATATTAGTTCATCTTCATCAATACAAAGGGTTTGATTAGACTTTAGAAATTAAGCATGCATTTCTATCAAGCACTAGGTCTTTGAATTCTATGGTTTGTTCAAGAGAGATCAACAATGGATAGCTTGATGTGAATTAGGAAATGTCAAGTTTATGCTCGAGAGGTTCAAAGGAGAAGGGGGAAATATGTTACCCGAGTAGGATTTTTCGAGCGAAGGGAAAGCCGAGCGAAACCCGTCAAACCACCTCCACACAAAAAAGATTACTCGAGGATAGTAGCATGTAATCCAACTAATGACCCCTCCCACCACAAAACATAGTAACTTAAAAGATGATACATTCTAGCAAAGAAGCCATAAAAAAAGCCACGTCAACATCATACTTAGATTATGTTGGCACATGGCACCATCCTCCACCACTTGCTTTATACAACTCCAAAGAGTAGCATCACATTCCAAACAAGCACAAGCTAGCATAGAATTGCATTCTAGTTAAAAACAACAACATTAAATCCTATCAAAACCGCGGCCGAATCAATACTTACTTAAAAGATTCTATAATCCAGCAACCAAAGTGCACCAAGTTGAGGCTAATTACAAAAATAGTCATCACATAAGACATCAAAAAGGCCAAATCAAGAGCACATGTATATTATGCTATCACATGACATCCTCTACCACTAAATGCTTGAAATAAATCCACCTTAGTTAGTGTTACTTGGTGCATGAAATCATGAGCTATTGAATCCAATCCCAGAAATTGCAAGTAAACAAAGTACAAGTGCATGCATGGTATGTATGTCAGGTGCTTGCCCTTTGGTTTTTGAAAGCATTCACAAGTGCACAACACATAAAGTCTATTATTGATACCAAGTATCTCACACCCATTGATCTAGACCCCTCACTACTACTAATGTAGAAGAAGTGGGATACATTGCACAATATAATGGCCTCGCAAACAACCTATGCAACCAAGGTCCTTCCCTTCTCTACATTCTCACAAAAATCATTAGTTAGTAGGGCTCTCCACTTAACAATATTGCCATCCATGTATTTTGGATGAAAAGCACTTGGAATGTTTACTGCATTTGTGTTGGCTTGAGATGTTTGTAGAGGTGGTCCTCCACTTTGATGAAGACAAATCCATTTGCTAGGAGAATTTGCACCTCCACGCAAGAGTGAGTGGGAGCCAAGTTACAAAACCATACAAACCCCTCCACTACATCACCGGGGTATTTTTGTCAACCCTAGAAACATGGTGGAGGCACTTCATCATTTGTGTCTCCATCCTCCCTCATTGATGTACATTATTCCACATCTTCCACTCTATCTTGCCAAATGCCCAAAGCAAGCCATTTTTTTGCCTAGCTCTATCTGTCAAATAGCCCACATTATTTTTAACACTTTTGTTTTGATATGGCCACGTTTCGGTGCACCTTGCTACTTGTTCACTGTAATAGTCATGTATTCTGGCCTATGGCTATCTTCTTCTAAGATGACACATGGATCTACATATGCCGTTATTTTTTTACGATACCATTGTATATTTACATGTTGGATATCAGGAGAATTCATCCCCATGTCCTTATTTGCTAGTTGGTTTCATTACCACAAGGCTACTCCAAAATTGGCCTGGTTCTAGAATGCAGAATCCATGCTAAATCACCATTGCATTGATGAGTGTGCTAGACCAACCATTGCATTGATGAGTGTGCTAGACCAACCATTCTATTACATGTAGAAGTACCTGCTCCACGATTATAAAATGTATCTACCATTTCTTTCATCCCTGGTCCATTTCCTGTGTGTATCCCTTTCAAGTATGCACTGTGTTTAACACTTTGCAGAACTGCCATTTCCATGTCTACACCTATTGCCTCATAGCATAAAAGCTTGCTCTTATAACCCACACTCGCTCTCATGCTTGCATGTTTAGCCTTCGAGAGGTTAGTTGTGGGAAAAAAAACACCAGACTCATCTTGAGTCACAAACCAAGATCCCCAATGGAATGCCCAAATATCCCACCAAGCTACCATGTTTCCAACACTAGAATCTCTCTTGGTATTGTCCCCCGACCGCCAAAATTTCTTGATTTCAATTTTGCAATTCTCAACCACTACTTCAGACGAAAAATTCCTCCATGTCCTACATAAAGCTTATGGCCCTCATGAAAAGGGGCCTATATACATTTTTTTGTATGACACACCATGCTCTACTTCTAATGAAAAATAAAAGTTCTTTCATTCTCATGCACCCTATTGTTTGACCCTCCAAAGTAAACAACATGCATTGCAATACCTATTTTGCATTGGCCTCGTCTGCCCCCATGAATCCCAAAAATTATGGTTTCTCATAGCCATTCTCTTGCACCATTTGATGCAGCATCTTGTACATACCTGTCCTCTGCGTTAAACTTACATGTAGACATTGTCAAAATCTCACATAAGGATCATACACATGGATAGACAAAGTTGGCCAACCAAGGACTCTGTGGACGTGGTCAAAATGCACCCGCATATCTTGCAGATTTCCCCCTTGTCTCATCCTATTGACCAAGTCAAGGCCACTTCTAGGACTTAAATTGACATTTTAAATACATGTGACTGATGCTGGTCACTCAATTGTCCTGGGGAAAGCACACTATGGATAAATGGATATCTACATCTGTTTTTTAAATCCAAAAACCGAGGCCTCAAGACCCTTTGATGTAATGCTTTTGGCTTTTTTGGGATACTTAAAGCATCTTTCTATCCTCATTTTTTTTGAAAATGGAGTGACATACTCAAGCATCTCTGCAAATTCATCTTCACCAATCAGTAAGCTACTTGGTTTCATATCCCCCATTAGCATGTTTAAAAGTGACATCTTGAGCCACAATTGTCTCTAATTGTTTTGCTGTTGTAAAGGGATTAATTCCAGCACGAGACAACACCTTCTCCTCATTCTCTTGTTCAACACTCCTGCGAAGACCCACCTCATAAGGATGATTATAATCACCAAGGTGTATAGCACATAGTTTAGTATAGTCATGGTCTCTTGGGAGACAACAATAAATTATAGCAGGGCATGTGGAGATGCACTCTGGCATTTGTGCACAATGTTTACATGAAATGTTTCCAAACTATGGACCAATCAACCCCACATTGTAACTCCATTTTAGTCTTCCTTTCCACTATGTTTCATTATGATAATGTAACCTGGAGTAGTAAGAGAAATTAATATTCATGCAACGTAAATGGTTAGAGCATCTACACAAATGCACAACACAATCAAAAAAATCACTACTTCATGTGATATACTCCACCCAAGAGTGACCATCATTCTTTTGTTCCATACCAGACATTGCAGACTTCATACCACAAGGAGGTAGTATAGCAATGTATCCATCATACGATGTTGGAAGCTCCACCACCCTCTAAATATTTCTTACATTGTGCAAGGCTACATGCAAACTATTGTTCAAGGGAAGAAGTTCAATCATGCTTAAGATACTTTTAATATTGCCACCAACAGCTTCATTAACATCCTCCACACCAATGGGTGTTACATTACACCACTATAAATAAAAACCTTCTAGAACTAGTGAGGTTTTGCATCCAGGATGAAAACGTCTTCTCCATCAGAAAGGATCACTGGTTCCAACTTTATAAGCTCATGACTCAAAGAGACTGGTTTCAATGCCATTGGTTTTCCCTGTAAATCAAAATATTCCTTTAAAAGGTTAAGCTTGAGCTCCTTCCATCTACCTTCAAAAACTAGCAAAAGTTTCTATCTAGGCAAAGTCCCATAAATAGTGATGTGTTTGCTCATTGTACTAAGTGGAAACTACAAGAACAAGGTCACAAGAACAAATACTGAGATGAGGTCACTGAGTCTAGAGGGTAATGAAGAAAAAACACAAAAATACATGTCAAGAACAAAATCCATTAAATTATTTTCGTATGCTAGTTGTTTAAACACGTGCAAAAACCAAAAATTTAAATTTATGATCGGTCGTCAAAACAAACAAAATAAAATTCCAAAAATAATATTCAAAGATATAATGCCAAAAAAATTATAATACATAATGATGTTAAATAATGAACCATCTATTAATACCACCGCCTATATTCAATGTAATTGATTATGAAATATATTTTCCAAGAGACACATATATACCAAGTCACACCTAAAGTTGGTTGTTTAACCCTCTTTTGGGACAAAGTTCATTGGACCGGTCAGTAGAATGCTTCGTGCACTCACGCCCCAAAAATTTATGCGGTAATGTTATTTATTTTTTGTTTTCAGTTTATATGAATGTGTGCATATGGCTAGGTGTGTTTGAGGGAGTGGATTTATTTGAATTTGTTTTTATTTGTCTATGTGTGTAAACAAATGGCAGGTGAAATGACCTCAACTTTTGTCATTATTGGCAATAATTTTTTAGAGGCACCTTCTCCACACGTGATTACATCCAGATCATCACAAAAAACAAGGGAGAAGATATTCACTGACAAAGGAAAGTTAATACCGAGGAACAAACTCCAAAAAAGCATTCTTATGTGGTATTGTTGTTTATTTTTTGTTTTCAGTTTATATGAATGTGTGCATATGGTTAGGTGTGTTTGAGGGAGTGGATTTATCTGTCTTTGTTTTTATTTGTCTATGTGTGTAAACAAATAGCAGGTGAAAGGACCTCAACGTTTGTCATTATTGGAAATAATTTTTTAGAGGCACCTCCTCCACACGTGATTACATCCAGATCATCACAAAAAACAAGGGAGAAGATATTCACTGACAAAGGAAACTTAATACCAAGGAACGAAATCCAAAAAAGCATTCTTATGTGGTAATGTTTTTTTTTTGTTTTTAGTTTATATGAATGTGTGCATATGGTTAGGTGTGTTTGAGGGAGTGGATTTATCTGTCTTTGTTTTTATTTGTCTGTGTGTGTAAACAAATGGCAAGTGAAATGACCTCAACTTTTGTCATTATTGGCAATAATTTTTTGGAGGCACCTCCTCCACACACGTGATTACATCCAGATCATCACAAAAAACAAGGGAGAAGATATTCACTAACAAAGGAAACTTAATACCAAGGAAAGAAATCCAAAAAAGCATTCTTATGTTGTAATGTTATTTATTTTTTGTTTTCAGTTTATATGAATGTGTGCATATGGTTAGGTGCATATGGTTAGGAGTGGATTTACCTGCCTTTGTTTTTATTTGTCTGTGTGTGTAAACAAATGGCAGGTGAAATGACCTCAACTTTCGTCATTATTGGTAACACTTTTTTAGAGGCACCTCCTCCACACGTGACTACATCTAGATCATCACAAAAAATAAGGGAGAAGATATTCACTCACAAAGAAAACTTAACACCAAGGAACGAAATCCAAAAAAAAAGCATTCTTGAGCAGCCAAATAATAAGTAGCAAATATTTTATTATGTTTTTTTAAATATATACGATCACAAATATATATACATGTATTTATGTTCATATGTATATGTGTATAAAAAAAATGTATGTTTGTAGGGTTCTATATGTGAATGTACAAATACATATATATGTGTGTGAGTGTGTGTACAACTATAAAAAATCTTTCAAATATATATATATTTCAATGAGCTTTAAATTAAACTTATAAAAACTCCTCAACCAAAAAAATCTGCTATACAAGTATGTCATAAAAGCTTAAAAGCTTAAAAGTATATTATAAAAGATTTTAAGCTATTTAATCTCAAAGCTTAAATATCTATTTGATCTTAAAGCTTAAATTGCTATTTAAGTTTAAATATCTATTTAAGCAATGTAAGATTTTTTAGCTTAAATAGCTATATAAGCTTTTAATCTCAAATAGCTATTTAAGCTTAAATAGCTCTTTCAAAACGTATAAGGTTTTGTAAAAAGGCTTTTTTTTCCAAACTTTTGTTTTGCCATAAGTTTTTTTAGCAAACGTTGGTCGTCTCCTATGCTCGTTCCTACGCTCACCATGCCCTGCGAACAGAAGCTGCCCCCACGTGCCCCCTACAAGTACATATCGAGGTCTTTTTGAAAGCTCTTCTTTTTTTCCTTATGCGCAAGAAGCCCCGTCGGCGTGGCCTCCTCAAGCTAACCTTTAAAAGAGATTAAAATATGTTGCTGGGGTTTAAAATACATATGAGAAATTGAAGAGTTGTTTTTTTCCCTTACACGTAGGACGCCATGCCGGTGCGGCCTCCTCAAAAGGGATTTAATTTTTGTTTTCCAAAAATGTCGAGACTAAATCCTTGGTAGGATTTGCCTATTGTTGAAGCCAATGTGCATGTTATTTTGGGTTTTTTTACCTACCTTACAAGGCTATTCTATAGGCCTTTTCATGCAAAAAATTGAATAGATGTGATAAGATGTGAGATGAATAGATTTGATGAGATGTGATGTGAATCAGATAGATGTGATAAGATGTGAGGTGAATAGATTTGATGAGATGTGATGTGAATCAGATAGATGTGAATGGATGGATGGATGTGATGTGAATAGAGGTGATGAGATGTGAGGTGAATAGATGTGATGAGATGTGATGTAAATCAGATAAATGTGAATGGATGGAAGGATGTGATGTGAATAGAGGTGATGAGATGTGATGAGACATGATGTGAATCAGATAGATGTGAATGGATGGAAGGATGAGATGTGAGGTGAATAGATGTGATGAGATGTGATGTGAATCAGATAGATGTGAATGGATGCATGGATGTGATGTGAATAGAGGTGATGAGATGTGAGGTGAATAGATGTGATGAGATGTGATGTGAATCAGATAGATGTGAATGGATGCATGGATGTGATGTGAATAGAGGTGATGAGATGTGAGGTGAATAGATGTGATGAGATGTGATGTGAATCAGATAGATGTGTATGGATGGATGGATGTGATGTGAATAGAGGTGATGAGATGTGAGGTGAATAGATGTGATGTGAATCAGATAGATGTGAATGGATGGATGGATGTGATGTGAATAGAGGTGATGAGATGTGAGGTCAATAGATGTGATGAGATGTGATGTGAGTCAGATAGATGTGAATGGATGGATGGATCTGATGTGAATATAGGTGATGAGATGTGAGGTGAATAGATGTGATGAGATGTGATGTGAATCAGATAGATGTGAATGGATGGATGGATGTGATGTGAACTTACAACAAACCATACCATATTTGGATAGCATGTCCAATGCATACTGCCTCTATGATAGCTAGATTCCCTTGGCCATCCTAATAACCTCAATGCTAAGAAAGTATCTCAGCTCACCCAAATCCTTCATGTCAAATTTCTACTTGAGGAGACATTTCACACTCTCAACTTCCTCTCCACTGTTACCTCCAACAATCAAGTCATCCACATAGATTGTGATGACCACAAGGCCCTTATCACTCTTCCGCACATAGAGTGAATGATCAACATCTGCCACATGGAAGCCAATGTTGATAAGCTATTGTGCTATCTTATCATGCCATGCTCTCGGTGCCTGTTTGAAGCCATATAAGGCTTTACACAATTTGAATACAAAATTAGGGTGATCCACATCTTCATAACCTGGTGGCTGATCAATATACACTTATCTTGCAAATCACCATGCAAGAATGCATTCTTAACATCCATTTGATATAAAACCCATCCTTTTGATACACCCACCACAGTAACAACTCTCATGGTTGCCATCTGAACGTCTCCTCATAATAATCAATGCCATAAGTTTGAGCATATCCTTTGGCAACCAATCTTGCTTTATACTTGCTAATACCTCCATCTGAGTTGTGCTTTATTTTGTACACAAACTTGCATCAAATAGCCTTCTTGTCCTTAGGCAATGGCACCAAGTCCCAAGTCTTCTTTGCATCCAATGCACTCATTTCTTCATTTATGGTTTTCTCCCAATCTGCATTCCTAACAGCTACTTCATAAGTCAACCTGTCAAAATAGGTTTTCTAAATCTCCCTGACCTGCGTTGTCCAATGATCACCACCTGCTGAAGTTTTTTTAGCTTCTCTTGCCTTCCTTACACCAGGTATTCTAATAGATGGAATCCCAAGCTCATCTTTAAGACTCTGCTCTAAGCCACTAGAATCTCCATCAACCAAAAAAATCCCTACAAAAATGTCAGGCATACCAAGAGGCTCACCAACCTTATCTTTTTTTTTATGTGATGTACCAACTGCATTTTTAGGACCAGTGTTTTGACACAGCCTGCCACTCCATGGTCTATCAAAACATACCCAACATAAGAGGACTCTCCAATTCCACTCAATGTGACTATGGTTGCTGACTTGCATTATGTGCAATCACATTTCTGTTTACTCAAACACATCTCTGCTTACCCTCAACTCACGTATGGTAGGGTTATAGCATATGTATCCCTTTTGCTCAAGGGAATATCCAATAAACACTCATTTTTCTACTTTTGGATCCAACTTCATACGCAACTTATTTGGCACATGCACATAGGCAATGCATCCAAAAACTTCCAAGAAGTGAGACATATCAGGTTTCTTACCAGTGAATTTCTCCTCTAGCGTTACATCATGTATGGCTGTAATCGAAGTCCTATTCATGATATAAATTGCTGTGTAGAAATAGCTTCATCCCAATATCTATAAGATTCCTCCTTAGCAGCCTAAATAATCAATAAGCGTTTACTTCAATCCCCTCTAATCATTCCCTATTTCAGAATACAAGAAAATATTGTTTTTGCCTAGTGAGGAAAAATTCTTGAGAAAGGTAATTCAATATTGAGATATTTTTAGATATAAAAATTCTCCTGATATCTAAAATAAATTTTCCTCAAACAAAAGTTCAAAATAAATTTTCCAATGTGCATTAGGAATCAATTAAAAATGATATAAGGGACCTAAGCCTAAGGGTCTAGATTTTTAGAAATTTCTAGATTATGGTCCACTTAAGGTTCCTATGGGCCAATAGGATTAATCCAAGTATTGGGATGAGATAAAACCAAAGAATAAAAGAAAATACCCAACAATGAGTAAATGCTTACATAAGATGAAGAGTTGAGTGAGTACAAGGTTTATTAGTTAAAAATTAAGAGATATTACTAAAAAATGAGATATTTTGAAAAAATGATAAATTTTTGACACCTTGGTAAGGAGAGGGGAACCTTTGAGGTAAGCTCCTCTTTCACATGTGTGGGAGGGTTTTTTATTCAAAAAATTGTGATATTTTTATCTCTCCTCTCTCCTAGATCAAACTGGATTAAAAGGGGAGCCAAACTAGTCCAAATCTTGTCCAAATTGAGTCAAACTGAAGCTGGAAAATTCTAGAACCCAGTTGGACTCAGTTAAGTGCCTCCCTCACCTATAAATAGACCCTCATTATTTTATATTTTCACCTGTGAGCTATACCATGCCAGTATAAAATAATCATATTTTCTATTATCCCTTAAAATTCCTCTACTTTTGGGGAGCTTGGAGCTTCTCTCTCTCTTCAACAACTCTTGGAGCTCTCTTCTCCACTTGCTAAACCAATTGATTGGTTGAGGGCTTCACTTCTAGAAAAAGAAGCAAGCTAATCCTTGAGGTAAGAATGAATTTTATGGTTTTTTGTTAATTTTCTCAAATGACTTCTCTTCTCAACCCCTCTCAAGCTTGAGAAGTTTCTAAATGGTCGTTTTAAATTCAAATCAAGCTTTCCCTAAGAATCTTAATGTGTAATCAAGAAAAAGTTAATCTTTATGCTTATTTAGAATGCTTTCTTATGTATATCTCTCTCTCCAAAAAGAAAAGTCATCTCTATGACTAATTCTTTAGCAAAAGAGTGCTTCTCATTGATAATTTCTTATTTCAAAACCAAACTCTAGGCTTGTTAAGCTAGAGATTAAGAAAATGGTATTTTTATGATTTTGTGTTAACAAAATAAGGTTAATTCTTTTAAATTATTTATAAGTAGTTAAAAACTACTTTAATTGATTTTAAATGAGAAAGAGATAATCCTATCAAATTGAAAAAAAAGGAATAATGGAATTAGCTTAATTTAGAGGGATAATCATAATTAAGTTTATGCTTATCGTTAAAATTATGATTAAAATTCATAATTTAGATTTAAGCTTAAAAATAGATCTTCTATCATATTTTCATTACAATTTTTTATTCTTTTAGGAAAATTGAAAATTATCAGTAATAGCAGTGAAGCTATGGTAAAATTTTTAAAAAATAATACAAACGTTATTTTTATGCATAATGCTTAAAGAGGACTTCCTACCATATTCTAGGATTGGACATCTTATACAAAAAGCATGATTTTCATTATATTCATGGGAAATAATTTTTTAGTATTTATGCATAAATATTTAATTAAAATAAAAGAGAAATTTTTGATAAATTTATTTTATGCATAAGAAATTTTTAAATAATAAAAGAGGAATTTCCATGACACTTGGAAATTAATCATTTAAATGCAAAAAGAGGAATTTTTGGCATATTCAAAATAATTGATATTTTTATTTAATTAAAAAAGAAGAAATTTTAGATAAATTTATTTTATGTATAAGAATTTTCAAATGATAAAAGAGGAATTCCCATGACATTTGAAATTCAATCATTTAAATGCAAAGAAAAATTTTAAGCATATTAAAAAAATAGATATCTGTATTTAATTAAAAGAGAAAATTTTATGGTATTTTAAGTAGAGAAAGGTTTAAATTAAATTTTGATGACAAAAGAGAAATTTTCACCATAATTCCACCTAGAAAATTAGGGTCAATAATTAAATTGGTAGAAAGAATATTCTTGGATATTTTATGTGGATAAATCACCAAATTGATATTTACCCAAAATTAGATTAATGGAAGAAGAGTATTTTTATAAAAACCTGATATTCTCATATAGAACCATTTCTTAATCTATTATAGTTAGGAAGGAATGAAATTCATAAAGTTGAAATTTTCCTTACCGGTTAAAAGTTCATTAGATTTTTATCTGAAGAAAATTAGAAGTAAACCGAATAATTTTGGTTAGACCACGACTGTGAGAGGGGCAGCCAGTAAACTACTTGCCCATCTCTTGAATATGAATCAAGCAGAAACCTCATGACCAATTTCAATTCTTGACACAAAGAATAGTCTACTATTGAATTAGCATAGTTTTCCCTTAACCAAAATCACCAAGAATCTAGTTAGAAATTCAATCAAATGATAGGTAGATTACCCTGATGAGAGATCCATGATTCTCATTAAGAAAATCTGGATTACAAAAAAAGGGTTTTGTGGAACCAATCTCGAACCGGGAATTCTACTTGCATAGAACCTCTCTTTTCTTTTAAAGGACTTTTTTACGCCAGAATGTTGGAGGAAGCATTTGGTATGTGATTAACTAAGGAGAGAGTCATTGTTGTTGCAGCAGCTGTGCGGGGAGTCATCGAGGGACATCGCTCACGGCGGTAAAACCTGTCGACAGCGTAGGTATGGTTAAAATGGTGCACTTCCGGTACGATGAGCGAGGACCGACGAAGCGATCTATGATTGAAGTGCTAGGACACCTAAGTAGGATCCTAGGACCAGGTGATGCACAGGCTCGCGGTCTCTAGGACACCCATGCATATATCGAGGAAGATACAGATGAACTGAAAAGGATACTTTTGTGAGCTAAATTTTAATATTAGATCTCGTTGGTTGATCAACTCATCTTCAACGAAGAGTCCGGGTGATATATTTTGTAAAACAATGGACTCAATATTTTGGAGGATTATGATCAGTAATACTATGATTTCATTGAAAGATTGTTTTAAAGCCAACCAAATCTGTTAAAATGGCAATTTCATATTGGGTGTGTAAGTGGTATGCCTACCTTAAATTTTGCTTAAAGCACTGGCTAGGGGGCATGGGAACTCTTTTCCTCGGTACTCGAGCAAAACATAACCAAAATTTTATAAAAAGGAATCCCACCAATACAGTGGTTGGCTAACCCATGGGGCGCGGGGATTCTTGCGATACAAATAGTTACGATTAAGATACGTTAGTTAGATTAAGTCCTAGGAAGACCCTTGTTCTGTGGTGGGAGGGAATCAGCGGGTTGTGCCTCGCTAAAGGAGGATAAAAGCGATGATTCTATGAACCAAGTGCGAGTCTCTTCCTTGAACTAACCATGTGACTTTTGGGTTCGGTCGGATCAGTTTGGTTAGTTAAGACTTTGACTCGTTAGATCAATTCTCCCATTAGATGATTTTTCTGGTGGAATCGCCTGTGCCTTCCGGGCGAGGGAAATTTTTCTGGGTTTGGTTTTCGGAGGAACCACCGGGCTAGTCTTTTTTCCGGATATCCGTGGGAGGGCGAGGCCCTGAGTGTGGATCCCTACCCCGCGCGAGAGACCGACGCCACAGCACCCTCTCAGAGGGGGCATCTCGGAGGGGGCAAGGGTCTCACAGCTGGTATCAAAGCTTTGTTTAAAGCTAATAAGGAAAAATGAATTCTTATTAGAAAATTTATAATAAAAATTCAGAAAGAGCATTTACATATTCTATTTTCATTCCTTAAGCTTCATTAATGAAGATTTTTAATCAAAGAATTTGGTTTTGTAGATGGAAGTTTCACGCTTATCCGGTATTCCTGATCTCACCCAGTCATAGGATATGACTGCCTTCGCCTTCGAGCATATCGTCTCTTCTGGTATACGACTCGAATGAGCCAAGCCAGACTCGCAAGCCATTTCAAGGATTTATATTTCCTAGATCCAGTGGAGAGACAGCAGCATAAGTGGCACGTAGGGCAGTATGTCCATGCCTCCTACAATCAGCGCGCATGATGCTGAGGGAGAATATCTCGTTGGCCATGGTCTTGTTAAGGTTAAAAGTGATTCATGGTGTTATTCTGTATCACCCCATGCCTCGAGATTTCAGACTTTCCTGCCATATCTATAGACTTCTTAGATGTTTTATCCCAAGTAGTAAGATAGTAGCTCCTTTGGCAAGGAGGGAACATTTGTATCAGGGCTGTCTGTAGCCCAATATCACCATCTTATGCATTTCTCGAGGAGGTTTTGACTTTCTGGAGCCGAGATCCTCTATGTACATATTGCAACCTTTATATAAATAAAGAAATGTTTTGTGGAAAATTCCCTGTTATATAAGTGATTATTTATTATATGACGAATTGAAGAAGCAAGATCTATTACTCGAACATAAGTCATAGATCTCCAATAAGATCGTTTATCTTATTTAAGCAATTATTTTTTGAACCTCTTAAGTATTAGGATCTTGTTGACGAAATCAAAATAAAAATTTAATAATGTATCATTTTTGGCAGACTCATGAGGTGAGCGCGAATCGTGGCCGACAGCCACATCCTTTCACTGATGAGGAAGAGCTTGACCCCGATGTTCGCAAGGCCCTTCACAGAACTCAGCCAGGACCCTTTAAGGGTGAAGGGGAGAACTTGGGCGAGGCTGTGGAGAAGTGGGTAGAGCCCATGGAGGAATTTTTTTGATGTCATCGGATACAACGAGAGAAGTGGGTCGAGCCCATGGAGAAGTGGGTCGAGCCCATGGAGGAATTTTTTTGATGTCATCGGATACAACGAGAGGAGCAAAATGGCTCTCGCTAGGCTGAAGATTGTGGAAATAGCCAAGATGGCATGGAGAAACCATTGCAACACCAACCATCTGGATAGGAACACCCAGTCCTAGAGTGATCTTAAAGCTTATCTAAGGAAGAGATTTTGTCTCCCCAGATTTTTAGAAACCAAGATGAATGAATTCTTAGAGCTAAACCAGGGGAGCAAAACTATTGAAAAATATCATCAAGCATTTGCTCTTCTCCTCAAGTACTCACCACCGCTAGACGAAGAGCAACTCATGGCCAAGTTCATTTTCGGGGAATGAACAAACCTTTAGACACCTTGGTCAAGATTACCAAGCTAGTTTCCATGGCTAAAGCTGTAAGAATGGCGGACTTCGCCAAAGCGTTCATCGTTAAAGTCCCGCCAAAGCTAGCTCCCTCATCCTTCAAGAGATTCCAAACACCAGGAAGTTCTTCCAACCTTTCGCCTCCAAAGAGACACCAAGGTCCCAACCAGAATCTAGAGTCAAGAAGTTTCAAGAGTGAAGGAAGACCTTTTCCTCGAAGCTCTTTCTCAGGGACTCCGGCTCTTTCAAGAATGCAAAGGGAAGAGCTTCAAAGTGAGAACAGGTGCTTCGGATGTCAGGGGTTTGGGCACCAGCTCAAGGATTGCCCATCTCCTTCTATAGGGTCCCAAAATTCAGAGACAGACTCCTTCGTATCAGTCCACCAGTTAGGATCCCCCGCGCCAAAATCAGGGCAACCCTAGAAGAGTGCCAACTAAGCCTGCAACCTCCATGCAAAGCAGTCTTCGAACTCCCTCCCAGAATTAGGGTAACCAAAGAGAGAGAGTTCCACATTAGACTACAGCAGCTAGAGCCGTCACTATAGCTAAGGAAGTGGAGGAAGAAAAAGTACAAATCTATGCCGCAATTGAGCATCAGGGGAAGAATCGTCAATTTTCAGTCCTCCAAACTCCAACAGAGTACCACGGTAAGCAATTCAAGCTTTTGATTGATTCAGACAGTACTCATTCTTTTGATTGATTCAGACAATACTCATTCTTTTATTTCCCCAGGATATCTACTTAAGTTAGTCCTAAATCAAAAATCAGGGAAACCTATACAAATGGAATTAGCCTGTGGAAAGATTCTTTTCACACACCTTGAGACAGATCTTATTCAGTTTAGTCTAGATGGGAACGTAACAGATTGCTAGTTCAGAGTCCTATCCTTGGGAATCTATGATGGAATCCTTGGAATGGATTGGCTCCATAAGAATCAAGCTGACATTCACTGTCACAATCGAACCATCTCTTTCCTTGACCTTCATGGGAATAAAGTTCAAGAAACTGGAGTTTTCGAATCCCCAGTGCTGCAATTAGTCAAGGCTTCTAAATTATTAAAAGGGCTCAGAAAGAGGCAAGCTGTTTATGTCATTAAGATGAATTCGGTAGATATAAAATGCAAGGCTAAAGAACCAGAGTGGTTAAGTGAGTATGCAGATGTGTTCCCTGAAGAGCTGACTGAGATGCCTTCAACTCGTGAAGTAGATCATGAGATTGCGTTAACCCCCAGAGCTCAGCTAGTAGCCCAGCGTGCATACAAAATGCCAGTCCTTGAAGCCATAGAACTTAAGGAGCAGTTAAGACAACTGTTAGAGTAGGGATTCATCAGACCCAGTGTCTCACCTTGGGGTGCGCCCGTTCTCTTTCAGAAGAAGAAAGATGGAACGTTAAGACTCTGTATTGACTACAAAGGATTGAATCAATTAACAATTAAAAATAAGTATCCTATCCCCTATGATTGATGAACTTTTGGATCGGTTAAGTGGAACCCAAATGTTCACAAAGATAGATCTCAAATCCGGGTACTACCAGATCAAAATCAAGGAATAGGACATCCTGAAGACAACATTCAATACTCACTATGGGCATTATGAGTTCACAGTCATGCCGGTTAGATTGACTAATGCCCCGGCGATGTTTAATCGTCTTATGCAAGATATTCTCAGAGAATACTTGGATGATTTTGTTCTTGTCTTCTTTGATGATATCTTGGTATACTCAAAGAATGTTGCAGATCATGAAGATCATGTGCGTAAGGTCCTGGAAATCCTAAGGAAGCACCAGCTGTTTGCAAAAAAGAGCAAGTGTTCTTTCTCTATTGACCAGGTGGAATACTTGGGATTCATAGTGTCTAAAGATGGGATTTCTCCTGACCCCGCAAAGATCCAAGCAGTCGTAGATTGGCCGAAACCCAAGACGATAAAGGAAGTCAGAGGATTCCTAGGATTAACCGGATGGTACAGAGTCTTTATACCCAGGTATGCTCAGGTAGCATCCCCTTTAACTAACCTTCTCAAGAAGAGTACCCTATTTCAGTGGACTACAATGTGTCAGAGTGCCTTTGATAAGCTGAAGACAGCCTTAGTAGCCAACCCTGTCCTTAAATTGCCAGACTTTACCAAACCTTTTGAGGTAGTTACTGATGCCAGTGGGTTTGCCTTAGGCAGTGCTCTTATGTAGGAAGGTCATGCAGTGGCCTAGGAATCTAGAAAGCTCAGAACACATGAGAGAAATTATGTCATCCATGACTTGGAGTTACTCTAAGTAGTTTATGCTCTGAAGTTGTGGAGACATGATCTTTTGGGATAGAGGTTCACCTTGATGTGACAGATCATCAAAGTCTGAAGTGGTGGATCTTCACCCAAAGGGATCTCAACATGCGTCAAAGGAGATGGATGCAGAACCTGCAGGAATTCGATTTTGAAATTAAGTATCGGGGCCAGGGAAAGAAAATGTGGTGGTAGATGTGCTCAACAGAAAAGCCTCCTTGCTTGCAATTACAGTGGTGTCAACAAATCCATTGATCAGTGAAGCAAGGGAGAGAATCATGCAGGACAAATTCTTTGCCCCTATTCCTACCCTTCTGATGTAGGAAAGCAAGACTCCTCAAGAAATGAGTCGAGTTCTTGGGTACAAATTGGATGAAGGATGCATGTATTATAATAATTGGCTATGCATTCCTAATGATGAGGGAATAAAGGGAAGGATTCTGAGAGAAGCCCATGATAGCTTGATAGCTGGACATCCAGGGTTTATAAAAACCTATATGTCTGTGAAGAAAAGCTTCTTCTGGCCAAGACTCAAAAAGGATGTACTTGATCATGTGCGGCAATGCTTATTGTGTCAGAGAGTCAAGGCAGAGAGAGTCAAGATGCCAGGAAAACTGCAGCCTCTAGACATTCCACATATGAAGTGGGAATGTATCAGTATGGACTTTGTCACTGGACTACCTTCAGTGTAATCAGGTTACAACTCCATTTTTGTGGTAATTAACAGACTAACCAAAGTTGCACATCTGATTCCAGTGAAAGAAACATACACTGCAGTGGATGTTGCTAGAGTTTTCTTTAAAGAGATCTTCAGATTGCATGGCTTACCCCCAGGAGGATAGTAAGTGACAGAGATCCCAAGTTCATGTCAAAATTCTGGACTGCATTCTTCGAAGCAGTAGGAACTTTCTTAGATCTCAGTACAACCTATCACCCCGAAATAGATGGCCAGACTGAAAGAGTGAATCAGGTAATAGAAGATATCCTTTGGTCATACTGTGGCAGGGAACTCAAGAAGTGGTTAAGCCATTTGCACCTGGTTGAATTTGCTTACAATGCTTCTTATCATCGAAGCATTGGGATGAGCCCTTTCAAAGCGCTGTATGGACAAGATTGCCTTACACCATTGACTTAGTCCGACCCATTGATCAGAGTCGAAATGTCCAAACAAATACTTGATGACATGGACCAACAAATGCAATCAATCCATAAAGATATTAAGGCAGCCCAAGATAGACAAAAGCAGTATGCAAATAAAAAGAGATCAGAGAGAGACTTTGAAGAATCAGATATGGTCTTCATTCAAGTACAACCAAAAAGAAGTTCCTTATCTTTAGGGAAGTACAAGAAGCTCTCTCCCAGATACTATGGACCATATGTTGTTATAAAGAAAGTAGGCAATCTAGCTTATAAACTTCTTCTGCCTCCCTATCTCAAGGTACATAATGTATTCCATGTCAGTTTGCTTAAGAAATATGTACCCAGTCCGAGTCACGTGCTTGATGTGAGATGAACAATTGATTTCTCCGACTCAAGGCCAAATGGTACTCCAACCTGAAGAAATCCTTGACGTTCGGGAGAAGGTTCTCAGGAGAAGGTTCCTCAGAGAGTTTTTAGGCAAGTGGAAGTTCTTCCCTCTAGAAGACGCCACCTGAAGAAAGAAAAAGAGTTGGCAAAAGATTACCCCCACTTTGCGAGATGAGGACATCTCGCGTTTTTCAAGTGGGAGAGGATGTAAGATTCCTCCTCAGCCTGAATAATTAATAAGCTTTTACTTCAATCCCCTGTAATCATTCCCTATTTCAGAATACAAGAAAATATTATTTTTCCTTGTTTTTGCCTAGTGAGAAGAAAAATTCTAGAGAGAGATAATTCAATATTGAGATATTTTTAGATATAAACTTCTCCTAATATCTAAAATATATTTCCATGAAACAGAAGTTCAAAATAAATTCTCCAATGTACATTAAGAATCAATTAAAAATGATATAAGGGACCTTAGCCTAAGGGTCTAGATTTTCAAAAATTTTTGGATTATGGTCCAATTAAGGTTCCTATGGGCCAATAGGATTAATCCAAGTGCTGGGATGAGATAAATCCAAAGAATAAAAGAAAATACCCAAAAATGAGTAAATGCTCACATAAGATGAAGAGTTGAGTGAGTACAAGGTTTATTAGTTAAAAATTAAGAGATATTACTAAAAAAATGAGATATTTTGAAAAAATGATAAATTTTTGGACACCTTGGTAAGGAGAGGGGGACCTTTGAGGTAGGCACCTCTTTCACATGTGTGGGAGGGTTTTTTTGTTCAACAAATTGTGATATTTTTATCTCTCCTCTCTCCTAGATCAAACTGGATCAAACGGGAAGCCAAACTGGTCCAAATCTTGTCCAAATTGAGTCAAACTGAAGCTACAAAATTCTAGAACCCAGTTGGACTCAATTAGTGGCCTCCCTCTCCTATAAATAGACCCTCATTCTTTTGTATTCTCATATGTGAGCTATACCATGCCAGTATAAAATAATCATATTTTCTATTATCCCTTAAAATTCCTCTACTTTTGGGGAGCTTGGAGCTTCTCTGTCTCTTCAACAACTCTTGGAGCTCTCTTCTCCACTTGCTAAACCAATTGATTGGTTGGGGGCTTCACTTTTAGAAAAAGAAGCAAGCTAATCTTTGAGGTAAGAATGAATTTTATGGTTTTTTGTTAATTTTCTCAAATGACTTCTCTTCTCAACCCCTCTCAAGCTTGAGAAGTTTCTAAATGGTTGTTTTAAATTCAAATCAAGCTTTCCCTAAGAATCGTAATGTGTAATCAAGAAAAAGTTAATCTTTATGCTTATTTAGAATGCTTTCTTATGCATATCTCTCTATCCAAAAAGAAAAGTCATCTCTATGACTAATTCTTTAGCAAAAGAGTGCTTCTCATTGATAATTTCTTATTTCAAAACCAAACTCTAGGCTTGTTAAGCTAGAGATTAAGAAAATGATGTTATTGTGATTTTGTGTTAACAAAATAATGGTTAATTCTTTTAGATTATTTATAAGTAGTTAAAAACTACTTAATTGATTTTAAATGAGAAAGAGATAATCCTATCAAATTGGAAAAAGAGGAATAATGGAATTATCTTAATCTAGAGGGATAATCATAATTAAGTTTATGATTATGGTTAAAATTATGATTAAAATTCATAGTTTAGATTTAAGCTTAAAAATAGATCTTCTATCATATTTTCATTACAATGTTTTATTCTTTTAGGAAAATTAAAAATTATCAGTAATAGCAGCGAAGCTATGGTAGAATTTTCAAAAAATAATACATATCTTATTTTTATGCATAATGCTAAAAGAGGACTTCCTACCATATTCTAGGATTGGACATCATATGCAAAAAGAATGATTTTTATCATATTCATGGGAAATAAATTTTTAGTATTTATGCATAAATATTTAGTTAAAATAAAAGAGAAATTTTTGGTAAATTTATTTTATGCATAAGAAATTTTTAAATGATAAAAGAGAAATTCCCATGACATTTGGAATTCAGTCATTTAAATGCAAAAAGAGGAATTTTTGGCATATTCAAAATAATGGATATTTTTATTTAATTAAAAAAGGAGAAGTTTTAGATAAATTTATTTTATGTATAAGAATATTTAAATGATAAAAGAGGAATTTCCATGGTATTTAGAATTCAATCATTTAAATAGAAAAAGGAGAATTTTAAGCATATTCAAAAAAATGGATATTTGTATTTAATTAAAAGAGAAAATTTTATGGTATTTTAAGTAGAGAAAGGTTTAAATTAAATTTTGATGACAAAAGAGAAATTTTCACCATAATTCCACCAAAAAATTAGGGTTAATAATTAAATTGGTAGAAAGAATATTCTTAGATATTTTATGTGGATAAATCACTAAACTGATATTTACCCAAAATTAGATTAATGGAAGAAGAGTATTTTTATAAAAACCCGATATTCTCATATAGAACCATTTCTTAATCTATTATAGTTGTAGGAAGGAATGAAATTCATAAAGTTGAAATTTTCCTTATGGTTTAAAGTTCAGTAGATTTTTATCTGAAGAAACCTTAGGAATCAAAGTTAGAAGTAAACCGAATAATTTTGGTTAGACCACGACTATGAGAGGGGCCGCTAGTAAACTACTTGCCCATCTCTCGAATCTGAATCACGCAGAAACCTCATGACCAATTCCAATTCTTGACACAAAGAATAGTCTACTATTGAATTAGCATAGTTTTCCCTTAACCAAAATCACCAAGAATCTAGTTAGAAATTCAATCAAATGATGGGTAGATTACCTTGATGAGAGATCAATGATTCTCATTAAGAAAATCTGGATTACAAAAAAAGGGTTTTGTGGAACCAATCTCGAACCGAAAATTCTACTTGCATAGAACCTCTCTTTTCTTTAAAAGAACTGTTTTACGCCAGAATGCTGGAGGATGCATTTGGTATGTGATTAACTAAGGAGAGACTCGTTTTGCAACAGCTGGCGGGGAGTCGTCGAGGGATGTCGCTCATGGTAAAACTTGTCGAGGTCTTGACCAGCCTCGGTATAGTTAAAATGGTGCGCTTCCAATACGATGGATGAGGACGACGAAGCGGTCCCTGAGTGAAGTGCTAGGACACCTAAGTAGGATCCTAGAGAGTTCTGACCAATTGATGCACGGGCTCGCGTCGGTTGCTATGACACCCATACGTACGTCGAGGAAGATATGGATAAACTGAAAAGGATTACTTTTGTGAAGTAAATTTTGATATTGGATCTCGTTGGTTGACCAGCTGGTCTTCAACGGAGAGTCCGGGTGATATATTTTGTAAAACAATGGACTCAATATTTTGGAGGATTATGATCAGTAATACTATGATTTCATTGAAAGATTGTTTTAAAGCCAACCGAATCTGTTAAAATGGCAATTTCATATTGGGTATGTAAGTGGTATGCCTACCTTAAATTTTGCGTGAAGTGCTGGCTAGGGAGCCTGGGAACTCTTTTTCTCGGTACTCGGGCAAAACATAACCAAATTTTTATAAAGGAATCCCACTAATAAAGTGGTTGGGTGGTTGGCTAACCCATGTATCGGTTGGATCGGGGGATTCCTGCGATACAAATAGTTATGATTAAGTTACGTTAGTTAGATTAAGTCTTAGGAAGACCCTTGTTCTATGGGAGGGAATCAGCGGTGGTTGTGCCTTGCTAAAGGAGGAAAAAAGCGGTGATTCTATACACCAAGTGCAAGTCTCTTCCTTGATCTGACCATGTGACTTTCGGGTTCGGTCAGATTAGTTTGGCTAGTTAAGACTTTGACTCGTTAGATCAATTCTCCCGTTAGATGATTTTCCTAGTGGAATCGCCCGTGCCTTCCAGGTGAGGGAAGTTTTTCCAGGTTCGGTTTCGGAGGAACCACCAAGCGAGTCTCTTATCCCGGATATCCGTGGTGGGCGAGGCCCCGAGTGTGGATCCCTGCCCCACGCGAGAGACTGACGCTGCTTCCGCCACCAGACATCTCGGAGGGGGCGGGGGTCTCACAATATCTATGTGGCGTATTCTTCTATGTCATCAATGCTCGCACTATCTTTGAAATATGTCATTTTTCTTCTTATAGCAATCTGCCTACAAATGCCTAGCTTTGCACAATAATAAAAACAGCCTTTGTATCATTTTGCTGCCTTTGCCAATTTTCACAACCTCTTTGACTCTCCTTGCCTCTAAAGTGGCCTCTTCCACTTGTGTGTTGTTGTTGTGATGCATGGGACTATTGTTGTTTACCATAATTGTGATTACCTGTTCATCCACCACCTTGGTCACAGCCTCGACCTCTACCTCATCCTTTGCCTACACTTGTGTAGAAGGCATGTTGCTCCGAACTGCCTTTGTTTTGTGAAGACTAGTCTTCAACATAACTCTTTTCTTCAATAATTAGCATTTGATACCAAATCTGTTAAGTTGGGAATGTTCTCCTGAGTCTGCATAGATGTCTTGAGTGCTTTGTATTGTGGCCCAAGACCGCGCAGACATACTTTCACCTTATCATCATCATCAACAGAAACACCAATAGATGCAAGGGATTCCATAATGCTCTTGATCTTCAAGTTATAATAATTCATAGACATGTTTTTCTTCTCTATAGTATGAAGCTCATTCTTCAACTAAATCTTTCATGCCTTGGTGTTAGTTTCATACAACTTCACCAAGTTGTCACATGCCTCCTTCGATGACTAAACATCCTGTATATGTCCAATCATGGTGTCCTGTATACTAATAGAAAGATAATATATAACTTTCCTTGCTCCTTGATTCCAAACCTTGTATTCTTTTACATCATGGTGTCCTTGTATACCAATAGAAAGATAATATATAACTTTCCTTGCTCCTTGATTCCAAACCTTGTATTCTTTTACATCTATAGCAGTTGGATTAATCTCAAGTATCTCTGGTGCCTCCTCATGTTCACTTTCAATGTAGTCCCAGTAACCTTTTCCCAAAAGAAAATTTATTAATCTAAACCTTCAAGCCTGGAAGTTATACGCAGTACACATAGTATCTGCACAACCAAATTCCCTGCCTGCAGTTCCAAAATATAGAGTTCCGTAGAATATCGAAACCTCCTCTGCATTGCACGCGAACGCTTGCTAACTTAAAAACGGAGGTTAAGACGCGCTCGATGGCTATAAAATTTTCTCTGTCCAAAGGACAACACAGTTGCCATGCAGCTCCTCTCCTGCAAAGACAGCTCCTTAATTAGAGTTTGTTGCCGGTGCCTCCCGAAGAGCTCCCGCAACGACAAGGGTGTAGTAGCCAACACAAAGGAGAAAGAGTAGGTGAAACTCTTACCCTTGTACCGCTTCCTGTGCTTCTCATGCTTGCCGCTCAGCTCCTTAGCATGAACCAGGCTCTAATACCATAGATGAGAGGCTGAAAATTTGTTCTTCTTCTTTTTAACAAAAAGAGGTCTACAAAAGAGATAAGGAAAATACAACATTAGTACTAAAGTACTTACTATGTACATGTAGTCCATAATGTGAACATGCTAAGTGAGTGAGCTGGAAAGATAAGTATGCCATAACTCAGTGTGGTGGACTAGTAGATGGTATAGTCCAGCTGTAGAATCACTCGCGAAAATCCATCATGTCAGCAACCTACCAAACACGCCAGTGATGTAAGTGGCGAACACGGTCACCTATGCACATCATAACTATCAGCTCGTGTTGAGATAGGTTGTGTTGAGATGGGTCGATGTGTTGAGATGTGGTACTGTGGCTTGTGGTTGTGGGAGTGCTTGTAAAGTCGATCGAGGTCTAGAAGCAGCTTATATGCGTGTTTAGCATTATGAAGCTTCATGACCATAGCTTCCACAAAAAGTGCAATTCCCATTATATTGCGCTGCAGGACTAGACACTCACTTGTTGTATGCCCTTGTCGGCAAATTGAATACCATTATAGCTCCCTCCTTAGGTACATATGTACGTTCTTAGGAGCCTTGTTGGCTTTCATTCCCTCTTGGCATCTCCGCTAAAGTCTTACCTTTAGCTATGGGTTTGACAGTTATGGTGCTATGCCTAGTAGCTTCGGAATTAACGGATTTAGAATCAAAGGCTTTGACCCCTTTGATCATGAGATTATCTTCTAACTGGCTGGCATTAGCCGCAACTTCATCCCATGTGGTGATTCCTTTAATGACCAAGCAATTATAGATCTCCTCTTATTTTAGCCCATGGATGAATCTGTCAAACAATTGATTATTCAAAATACGTTCATAAGGGGTGCAACAAGAGTTCCGTGAAGTTCACACGTTCTCCTCGGCCTTGAGAGTTCTACAAAGAAGCTTTTTATCTGAAGAACCTTAATTTCATTAGCGAAGCATATAACCACTATAGAAAGGAGCTTGAACCTCCACAAGGTCCATGATGTTATGGATCAATCCCTGCTTCTCTTTTCTTGAGTTCTAGAATTATGCTATTTTCGTTTGCCCTTCCATATCTTCTGACCCGAGTCATTTTACCCTTTCACAAGTTTAAAAAAAAAAATCAATTTGCATTATTATTGTTATTGTCATTTCTAGTGTCTTTGAGATTCATCCACTATATTATTGTGGTGGGAATCGGAATTGTGCCCTTCCATGTCTTATGATATAAACGAATTTTACCCTTCCACAAGTCAATTTGCATTATTATTGTTATCGTTGTGTCTAGCGTCTGTCCACCATGTATATTGGTGCTGTGAATCGAACCGTGGTGGAATTGTGGGGACACAAAAGGCTCTGCCACTAGGGCAGTGGCTGGAGAACGCAATTTGAGCAGCGCTTTTATCTTCTTATTTGTTTGACAAATTCAGGGCCATACCTGCGCAAATCCGCAGAGTTTGAAGAGATGGTGTGGTGCAGCTACTGCGCGAAGGACCAGCAGGCCGAAGCCGACGACATCAACGGCTTCACGTAAGTATAAACCCTCGCAAGTGCAGGTTGTACGGCACTCTGATTGCATCACGTGATATTTATGTAATGACCTCAGAAACTGTGGCCTCACAGAGGGAGAGTCCTGTTAATATAATTTCCCAATCATCTACATAAACTATATTTCTGAGCTGTTTTATGGGTGGTATGTTATGGATTTCCCCACCTTGTACATGCTTTGATACTACTGACTGGCTTTCTCACGTATGTAATGTGGAGTTTGCATACACACCTTTTTATGGTGGTGCCTCCCTGATGTATATCACCATATTTAGAACAATGTGCTGTCATGTGCTTCGAGGGTGCAGCATTAGAAAGGGAGATTGCCATTTTTAAACTGAGGGCTATATGAGAATTTAATGTAGGTGCTGCACTGGATGTGGGCGAGTGTTGGATGACAATATTTATTCATCAGATCCTACATTTTCAAAGAGTGCAGATGGACAGGTGATTTGGTCGACCAATCTTCCAGGTAAATGTTTCTGACTAAACGACTCTAACTTTGCTCTTATGGGCTTGCAGAGTCAAGTGCAGGGCAATTTTATCAGGGATAGGCAGTACAGTAGTTATAGAGACTCTGGAAGTGAAGGACATGCCTATGCAACAGATTCACATGAGAAGACGCTGGAGAAAGGTTACCTGGTTTTTTCTACATTTGAAGCAAAAAGAATAACTTGTGCGTAGTTGGTTTAATATTTTCTCTTGCTTAGTAGGCTTGTATCACTACAGTGGCAAAAATTCAAAGTGGTGGAAAGGTGAAGGTTGCCTAGAGAATCAAGAGCTGCTGTCTTCTACCACGACTTAGCGTATGAAAGGACAAAGACCTATTGTTTGTAGTTCTGGCTGCAGCCTCATATGGGGTAGTGGACACAATAACAAGCACCTTGATCACATGAAAGCACAGTCGTGGGGTCGATTTCAAGGAGAGCAAGTTTACTGCCAAGGCCAGCATGGCCAAGCTTGATTAGAGTCTAGAGGCTATTGCTGAAAATTTTGCCCGGCGGAGTTGGGAGTGATTTCACTATCAGTAAATTTATCAGGAAAGCTGTGTGGAAAAGCCGTCTGATGAGCCCACCTGGATAACTTTTCTCGATAGCATTGGTAGTATTTGATGGTAGACCTAATATCCATTGGGTGGAGGGGTGGCCTGCTAGAGCAGCCTGATCCTATGGCTGGTCTGAAGCCCCCATCCCCCATCCCCCATCCCCCCAACCCCCCTCCTCATGGCATGTGTGTATTTCTGGCGACATGATATGATGATTCTGACCCTGAGAGTGTCAAGCACGGAGTTAAGGCGAGTCAACAAAGTTCAAACAGAAGACAGGTTGCTATTTGTGCTCTGGTTTTTGTGGGTGGCAGGAAGTTTATCTTGGTTGACCGGTCTGGCTGTCGACCCTTATTACCTACATTGGGATAAGTTCACGCTAGCCACCTTCCTAACTCTCAGTTGTTAAAATGGGTAAAAGGGCACACTTGGCGTAAGGATCACCAGACAGCTTGTGGTTGTTGCCCAAGGTAACGGGTGTATCTACTTGATCTTGCTCAGTTTGTATAGCAGGTCTTCATCACTTTCTGTAGCTCAGATTTTTTTGACAAAAGCTTGCTTCATGATTGGCCAACTCATCATTCATTTTCTTTCAGCTTGCCCATTTCTCAAAAGCCTAGACGTGGATTTGAGGATCCATCTTCTTCTCTCTACAGTAGTAAGGGACGTCCAACTTTACCTTTAACATTTCTTGGACTCTCCACCAAGGAACTACTTGTGCTTGGGTACCAGCTCTTTTGTTGCTGTGATTTTGCTTGGCTGTCTTCTCAGTCTGGCTCCTTCCTCCTGTATTTGACTTAGACAAGATTAGATGAGCAATGTCATCCCCTGTTTCCACAAAACTTGGTCTTTCAAGGTTTTTCATCTCCTTATGACCTGCCCTGCCCTGCCCTGCCCTGCCCTGCCCTGCTCAGCTTCGTTTTTTCTTTTTCTTTTTTGTTATAACTTGTAGGGATGATATATGCATATCCTATTTCAGATTATGTACACATTGTACCCTGTTGGTCTTACAGGCCATTTCAGCCTCTTGCAAACCTTTGTGTGTATGTGTGTGTGGATTCATAAACTCATGATCAATGTGGCTTTTTGTACAGGACGTAGTGAGATCAGGGATATTGCAGACTTTCTTGCCATGAGTGCCAGAGAGGATGCTGTAAATGCTGCTCATCGCTTATACATTGTAATCTTTTAAAACTCTTCTTCAATTGGCCACTGGTGTGCAGTCAACATTACCCTTTTAGCATGTGAAAACAAATGGCTAGATTGATAGTAGCCTGAAGCACGACAAACAAGCTATGGTGTTGGCTTCAACTTCCTTGGTTTGGCTGTAAAACTCTCTTTAAATGCAGATTGCAGTTGAACGGAACTTTACGAGGGGTCGCCGAACAAACCAAGTGGCAGCTGCATGCTTGTACATCATTTGCAGGTAGCAGTTATCTTGTAATTCCCTTGTTAAGTTTGGAAATAAACCTGATTTTTGACCTTTGATATTATACACAATCTCTGGTTTCGGTCTCTTACAGGCAAGAGCAGAAGCCATTTCTACTTATCGATTTCTCAGACTCCTTGCAAACCAATGTGTAGGTTTACATCATTATCAGCATTGTCTTTAGAGTATCTATTTCTTTTAAAGTGTGTGTAATCCATCTTTCGATTTTTTTCCAGGTATGTGCTGGGTGCGGTGTTTCTTCAGCTGTGCAGGCTCTTAAGTCTAGAACAGCATCCTATTATGCAAAAACCTGTTGACCCAAGTCTATTTATCCATCGCTTTACAGATCGTAAGTATTTCTTGCTCTTTGCTTTTCTTTTTTCGGAAACAAATTATTTAAAGTAAGATTTCTTGTATGAGCTCTTTCTTGTGTTCATACATAGGGATTGTGTCACGTTCATCCCACACTTGGATGGAACGTGGACACAACTGTACAGACGAGTGCAGAACTTGAGGCCGGATATATGTGCAGTTTCATTGTGAGCCCTTGTTCAGGGGTGAGTTACCGGTGTTCTGCTTAGAGTGGTCAATTGTGTTTGAGTGTGTGTCGGCATCGTTATGTCGTGACTGTCCGGCATTGAACTTGTATATCATTGCAGTATGATATGATGTACAGGGTGCCAAAACACTTATTAGACGCATGTTGGGTGTCCTAGGCAACC
Organism: Cibotium barometz; assembly: GCF_041138505.1. Taxonomy (NCBI): domain Eukaryota; kingdom Viridiplantae; phylum Streptophyta; class Polypodiopsida; order Cyatheales; family Cibotiaceae; genus Cibotium; species Cibotium barometz. The sequence goes on from NC_141110.1 coordinate 8,697,210, forward strand.
CCGGTCCCCATGTAGTACGGTCTTCCTTTTCCTTGCATTGGGCATTCATATCGCTTCTTTCTCAAGCATGTACAACATTCTCCAAAGAATAATATAAGCAAATACTCCTACTTGTAGGGGGGAGGGGGCGGGCGGGCCTAGGCTTCAGCGGGTATTTGGGACCCAATAAGGTGTCATCTACTTCACTCACTCATTCTCTTCTCTCTCTCTGCTTTGTGAATTTGGATGCTAGAGATTCTCACCACATAAAGGTATAAAGAAGGCCCTGTTGTGCGTTATCACGATCAATCTCAATGCTTGTAACAATCACACAATCTGATGGCCAAATGTTGACAAGACACTAGATTGGGGTTTGCCTAGGACATTTGACACAAGTGTCCTCGATCCCATGTACATTGTATCATATTGCTAGTGGCATACAAGTTCAGTGTCAGACGGGCACAAGACACTAAATTGGGGTTTCCCTTGGACACCCAACATAAGTGTCCTCGCTCCCATGTGCATCATGTCATACTGCCAGTGGCATACAAGTTCAGTGTCAGACAGGCAGGATGCGATGGCCTAGGACACGCACACATCACCCTGGGTGGTGTTGGAGAATGCACAGGCGAAAGCATAAACAGAACAAGTGAGAGAGAGAGAGAGAGAGCAAAGGAGATGGAGAGAGTGGACAAGATCACCTTTTATAATAGCAACCAGTTTTACAATGGCAATAGCTAGCAGAGGTGTTGAACAATGTGCAAGGGATTGAATTACATCAAGTGAATATGTGAGACCCCTTTTATAGTGAAGGGAGTGAGCTGGCCGATTGCTCACAACTTCCAAAAAATAGGAGAAATAGCTAAAATACCCAAAATAGGTAAAGCCTGTAAATACATTGAGATGCACAAATTCTAACACCCCCTCTGCAGCTCATAGTGTGCAAGAGTTTGAAGAAGATAAGTTGATGAAGATGCAACCATGGAACCTCTAGCACTGCGAATACTAGAATCACATGCCAACCTGTTTCCTCGAAAAATGCCACCACGAACGGCAAGGAACTTTGCTTGGCTACGAATTCCCACACAAGTGTGTAGTGAACTCCAAGAATAGATGATGAGCTGCAGGACACACCGCGCCCATTATCCCCAACAGTGGATGGAAAACACATCACGTCCCAAAAGCCTCAAACAATGAACTTGGAACAGATCTAGTTCATAATTTTTGCTACACCAAAGATAACCATGTCCTGTCAGATGTCTAATGCTTGGAATTCTGAATCACGGTTCCTATGCACCAGGGAGCTGCAATCAGCCCCCTCTCCCGTCCACAAGCCTCCTCTAGCTAGAAGCACATGGAGGAAACTGCATGTATAGTAGAGAAGTGCACCATCTTGGTCCTTAAAACCGGCCTTCAGAAACTTGACAGGCGGTGAGAAACAAACACGCACACAAAACACTTCAACACCTTTGAGGACCTGGAAAAGGAAAACAAACAGGGGGAGCTAGAGTGCTCTTGCAAATAGTACACGGACACCGATTGGCCCCAAAACGCAGTGGCGTCCCTTGCGGTGTTTCTTTAATTGATTATAAGAGAGCTTTGATTACAATAAGGCTGGAAACTCAGCCATCAAAGTAGAACTCGTGAAGCCTACAAAGACCCTGCCATGGCTTCTTGTCCACTCGGCATCCACAAATAAATCCAGCCATTGTTCACATCGAAAGACTCTCTCACATGAGTCCTACATACATAAATTTTCCCCCACGATCCGGGTTGCCACGACCACCCATAGTCTCTCACCCTATGAGCAGCACACATCCCAATACCTCTAGTGCTCTTGTCTCACAGCAAAGACTCTAATCTGTTTCCAAAAGAGAACTCTCGATATTACAACACAGCATACCATAGAGAAGGCGCACCCGGACAACACCCCCGTGCTTCCAAAGGTCTTCTCCATCTCTACCATGGATCCCTCAAACCCTTTCCCAAACAGCAGTAGGGCTGTACCAAATCACATGTCCTTCCCTATAGCCACAGCTTGCATGTAACTAATCTCCTTGAGAAACCTACAACCTGTTCACATGAATCCAAAGACATGTTTCCACATGAGACCAAAGACATGTATCCCATAAACCATAGGCCTGTTTCGTGTCTCTTCTTAAGATACATCCCTGCTCTGTACACGTAGCCAAGTGTCCATGCATACAGCTGTAACATGCGGAAGCTTCAGAGAAGAATCGGTAACTTCAATGCTCAGAAATCAGCACTCTTTTCACGACAGAATTAACGCACAAACTGAATGAAGATGTGTAGAAAATAGAGAGAGAAAGAGAGAAAGATGGAGAGGACACAGTATTGGGTCCCAAATACCCTCTGTAGGGCCCCCACCACGGATGGTGTATTTGCTTTATTAGAATGATGTAAATCTGAAAGAAAATACAAAAAATTCTTGACCTTTCTTGGCTGGAAAATCCCTGCCCTTGACCTGCAGTCCTTCACCCCTTTGCTTAGCACCTTCTTGGCTTGTCTAGCCTCTTTATGCTTGAGCTCTTGGTGAGAAAAGAGATGAAACAATGGGATTGTGGGCTCCCTATTTATACTACTCCATAAAGGGCAGTCGGCCAGCTGTAAATCCAGGTGGCCAGCAATATTCTGTCCCACGACTGTAAATTCAGCATTAAATGCTGGAAGAAATCCCATAAAGTCTGCGCATCTCTTCCTGGCTGGCTGGACATCAGGCACCTGCTTTTAGTCAAGTCTGGGCACTTTTTCTAGGCTGTTTGGGGACTGGGCAGCCTGTATGGGCTGCCCCATACTTGCCCTATACCCCTTCCATGGCTGGATAATCAGTCGGCTACCCTGGCCTGCCCCTGGGGCTGTCCTACAGCCCCTCCATGGCTGGTGGGTTCAGCCAGGGCCTTCCTGGCCCTCATGGGGGTGGTTCCACAACACTATCTCCATGCCCACACAAAGACCCGGGGTATCCCTATGGGTTGGCCCCTTGTTCTAAACGCAAACCCTAACTAACTACTCAGTGATCTGGCAACCGGTACTATACCAGATACACAAAATCACTGACATCTTTCTAGAGGGAGACTCACAGCGTGGACTGGCACTGTTTCATGTGTAGGACAGTGCACACTTGACCTTAGACTCCTGTGCAGGACAATGCACACCTGACCTCGGACAACTGAGATGGATCCCTGGGTGACTCGTCCCAAACTGGGCTCACATGGGACGAGTTCACCATCCCAGGTCCTGCACCTTCTGTACAGATATGTCTACGTGGGATCCAAGTGTGGGATACACGTGATATCCCCTTCTGCTTAACTTGACGGAAGCTGCATAGCCTCCAAATAATCCGTCAATAACGCCGGATAGTCTCTGAAAAACTCTTTGTCGAGCCATACTGCTTCATGGGTCCCTCGGTCCTGAAACTTCGTGAGGAAGTGTCGTAGTCTTCGGCCTGAGCCATGCTTGAAACGGTGAAGAAGGATCTGTTCTGGAACCATAACTTTTGCTTCATCAACAATATCTGGTTCCGCTTCGTCTTTGACCTCTGAAGGGATAGGACCTGCATATAGCTTTAACCAACTAACGTGAAACACATCATGCATAGTCCAACTTGGAGGTAGCTTTAACTGCATAGACACCTCATTAATCTTTTTCCTGATGGGAAAAGGTTCAAAGCTCCTGAAAGACAACTTTGGGCATCACTTGCCCACCTGTTTCAATCTTTGTTTCATAATCCAAAGATAAACCCAATCCCCTTCCGAAAACTTCATATCCCTTTGGTCTTTATTGGCCTGTCGAGTGTAGGCCTCTTGCGCTTTAGCCAATCTGTCTTTTACTGACTCTAAAATCTCCTGGTAAGACTCCGTCACTATGTTCGCTTCAGGTACTGAAGACGAGGTCCTGGTCAACAATGACTGGAAAGGTCTTCCAAATGCTACCTCATATAGAGTCCTCCCAATAGCTGAAGAGAAAGAATCATTCAAAACAGCTTGAACTAAAGGCAAATATGATTCCCACTATCGTGGACATAACACTTCAGCACATCAAAGGCCAACTGGTTGTATATCTCTGTCTGGCCGTCTGTCTGTGGATGGAATGCACTGGAAAAATTCAACTTAGTACCAAAGTTATCAAACAATGCCCTCCAAAAATGACTGGTAAACTTGGCATCTCGGTCTGACACTATGGTCCTAGGAACAATCGGGTACCAATGCCGAATGAACAACTGGGCAACATCCTCGGCGGTCACATTGGCCTTGCAAGGAATAAGCATAACAAATTTGCTAAATCTATCAACAATAGTTAAGCACTGCGTATTACGCTTACTCAGGCAGATTCGTGACAAAGTCCTTGGAAATGTCTTGGAAAGGACCCTCAGGAATTGGCAAGGGCTGTAACAACCCTACCTTCTTTCTACGAGGAGCTTTCACCTTTTGACAAATATCACAGGGTTCTACATATGTAAACACATCACGCCTCATCTTTGGCCAATAGTATTGCCGTTCCAATTTCTCCAGAGTCGAATTCATTCCCCTATGACCACCTGTAATGGCGTCATGGGCATCATGGAGAAGAGCTGCCCTGAACGACTTCATGACACACAGTCGGCCTTTGTAGAAAAGCCAACCATCGCGTATCAGAAAGTGGCATGGTCCTGTGGCATCCAATGCCTGTTCCCACTGTGTACCGAATTCCTCAAAATCCTCGTACGTGTGCTTGTCATCTAGTCCTATACCAACAATATCAAGTCTAGTGGTCTGAATCGTAGTCACCTGTCCCTTCCTTCTCAAAGCATCGGCCACTGGATTGGCCGTTCCTGGAAGGTACTCAATCATACCACCGAATTGTTGAAATATCTGACTCCAGCGGTGTTGTTGATCACTCCACTGTGCACTTGCCATTGTCTGAATCCAGCGTAATGCCTGATGGTCAGTGCGAACCTCAAAGTCACGGCCATACAGAAAATGTTTTCAATGTTTCAAGGCGTGTATAACTGCTAGGAGTTCATGATCATAGATTGAGTAGTTTCTCTCTGTGGGTAGTAACTTACCAGACATGTAAGCGACTGGATGACCATTCTGTTGCAATACACCTCCAATTGCAATGTTACTCGCATCGGTGATCACCTGAAATGGTTCGTCCCATGAGGCAAGTGCTAAACAAGGCGCTTCTGATAAAGCCACCTTGAGGTTTTGGAATGCCTCCAATGCTCGCGGAGTCATTCGAATCTTTTGCCTTCTTGTCTTCACTCCCTTTAGCAGATCGGTGAGATCTGCCGAGAGGTCAGAAAACTTGTCGATGTGGGTGGAGTATGCCTGTCATATACCCACAAAGGATCTAATGTCATAGGCTGTCTGAGGTACTTCCCAGTTGACAATCTCGGCCACTTTAGCCGGATCAAGTCGAATGCCTTCAGCACTAATTCGTATCCCAAGTAATGCACCTAGAACAGATAAAATTCCGACTTCTTTTCATTTAAAGCTCGTTGCTTTCTAGCAACCTAAGGACTTTCTCCACATCAACGTCATGCTGCTCAACCGTGGTTGAAAATACCAGTATGTCGTCCAAAAATATGAACACACACTTTCCAATCAAATCCTGGAAAACACACACCATCATGCGGTTAAATGTAGTTGGGGCGTTCGTGAAGCCAAAAGGCATGACCACGTATTCATAGTGGGCCCGTTCCGTACGGAAGGCTATCTTGGGGATGTCCCCCTCCACAATCCGCACCTCGTGGTACCCACTCTTTAAATCCAGTTTTGAGAACACCTTTGCTCCATTCAGCCTCTCGAGAATATAGTCAATTCAAGGCATCGGGAATCTGCTCTTGATAGTCAGCTTGTTGAGTGCACGATAATCGACACACAAACGGGAAGACCCGTCTTTTTTCTTGACAAATAAGATCGGTGCTGCAAATGGCGACACGCTGGGGCGGATGAAGCCAGATTGCAACAATTCTTGGAGTTGGCGGTCCAACTCCGATTCCATTGCCTTGGAAAGGCGATATAGAAACTTGCTCGGGGGTTCCGAGTGTGGGAGGAGGTCAATCTTGTGGTCCTCCGGTCTGGACGGGGGGAGCTGGGGAGGGAGGCTGTCCCAAAGAAAAATCTTCTGGAACTTTTCATGGAGAACCGAGTACTTCTCGGAAGCACTGGCCACCATCTGGGCTGTCTGGATGTAAATCATCGCACACTGCACGCCTTTCCTGACTGCTCGCTTAGCCTGCAAGTGGCTTATGAGCGGAAAGTTCGGAATTCCTGGCTCACACTTAATGGTCACTGGGGCGTTTGACACATTCCGATTGATCTGGAACGTGTGCTTGTCCCACTTGACATCAAGAAGAAACTTGTGAAACCACTGAATACCCAAAATTATGTCTGCTCCTACGAGAGGGGCAACCATAAAACCACGCACAAACTCTACGCCCTGAATAACTAACTTAGCACCTAGAGCTTCATACTTGACGCTCGTCATGCTTGTGCTAAAATCCTCAACCTGTTTGTCCACCGAAGTCAAATCGAAACGGGCACGCCTAACGGCCTGTTCTGTGACCACATCCTCCGTGGTGCCATTGTCAAACAAGACAACGACTCTCTGGCCATCTATGTAGCCAAAGGACTTGAGCAATTCGTTGCGCTCATACTCCTGGTCATGGCCACCCTTCTGCTTATCTTCAAGCTCCCGGCTAATAATTGCTCCAACTGAAGCACTGGGGTTTGAAGAACTAAGGGTAGCTGCTGGGGTCTGTGTGGGAGCTGAGCTCACCATGGCGGCTGGCTTTGGAGGCTTCTTCGGATAATCCCGAGAAGTATGTCCTTTTGTATGACAAAAAAAACATCTACCCTCCTTGTCCTGAGAAAGCTCCTCGGCACTCAACTTGCCACCTGTCTTACCTGCCTCCGCTTGCTGGTCTGGAGTAAGCTTAGACGCATTGTTCAAGTTCTTGGAGCTAGAGGCTCTCGGGCTCTGTCTTGGGGAAGACCCCGTTTGGTTCTCGCCTTTGCCCCCCCCGAGGCGGTAGCCCTAGGAGAAGCTAGCTGGGAAGTCTTGGGCTTGCCACCATTATGTTTCATTTCTGCACTCTGCGCAAGCGAGAGTGTGTCTTCAAAGGTTGTTGGCCTAAACATACGCACCTCCCATTGGATTTGCGTGTCAAGGCCATACAAAAACTGCCCTTTCTTGTCCGTATCAAATAAGCCTAATTGCAAACATAAAGTCGAGATTCTATTGGCAAACTAAAGGACTGGTTGCGCGTTCTGACGCGCTCCCCTGAACTCGTCTTCGAGTCGTTCAAGGTAGTGGGGCGGTAGAAACCGCTGCTTAAGGTCGCGGACAAACACGTCCCACACATAAGCTGCTATACCTAATCTGGTGTGGGCATGAGCCCACTGAGTCCACCAAGGAATGGCCTCACCTTCCAAGTACCAACTGGCTAAGATCACTCTGTCAGTATCTGTTTTTCTAACTGTGGCAAAGTAAGCTTCAAACTGATGCAACCATGAATAAAGAGTTGTGGGGTCGAGTTTACCATTATACTTACTGAAGTTCATTTTCTCGGGAAAATGATTTGAGGGCGCCGCCGGTGTCAATCTGGCGTCCAAAGCTTTGAGGTAACGCTCGTGTTCCACGCATCGCATGGCTTCGTCTTCTCATTGTCGGATCTCCAATGCACGCATCTGCAACTCAAGCAAAGAGCTCGGCTGTGGCTATGACCCCGCGAGAGGGTCCTTGTGTCGAGGATCTGGAATTTGGGATACGGAAGGAGAGGGAGGAGGAGATGGAAAACGCGACGTTGGAGAACGGGTACGCTCTTCCAGAGCCAAGATCTGCGCCTTCTGCTCATCCAACTTGGTTGTCTGTTCTGCGATTGCTCGCATCATCTGCTGGAACATGTCTATAACACTCAAGACTGTTGCCCTAGCTGGGCTACCTGGTGCACTCTGGTCCCATGGTTCTTGGTCTCTCTCGTCTCGTCGAAGCTTGCCATAGCAGGAAAATGCACTTCCTTTCCGGAACGCAATCTGACCATCCACTATCTGTGAGACGTCCGGAGGCTTCCGGAGGCTGAAAACCAACCGTCCTTCGAGGGACAGGAGTCACTTCGAAAGGGGTAGTCCACCGGCATCTAAAAACCAACCACACGAGTGAGAAAAAATTCTGGTTTCTTTGCTGAATCTTTGCACTTGAAGTAGGCTCTGATACCAGTGTAACATGCGGAAGCTTCGGAGAAGAATCGGTAACTTCAATGCTCAGAAATCAGCACTCTTTTCGCGACGGAATTAACGCACAAACTAAATGAAGATGTGCATAAAATAGAGAGAGAGAGAGAGAGAGAGAGAGAGAGAGAGAGAGGACACAGTATTGGGTCCCAAATACCCTCTGTAGGGCCCCCACCACGGATGGTGTATTTGCTTTATTAGAATGATGTAAATCTGAAAGAAAATACAGAAAATCCTTGACCTTTCTTGGCTGGAAAATCCCTGCCCTTGACCTGCAGTCCTTCACCCCTTTGCTTAGCACCTTCTTGGCTTGTCTAGCCTCTTTATGCTTGAGCTCTTGGTGAGAAAAGAGATGAAACAATGGGATTGTGGGCTCCCTATTTATACTACTCCATAAAGGGCAGTCGGCCAGCTGTAAATCCAGGTGGCCAGCAATATTCTGTCCCACGACTGTAAATTCAGCATTAAATGCTGGAAAAAATCCCATAAAGTCTGTGCATCTCTTCTTGGCTGGCTGGACATCAGGCGCCTGCTTTAAGTCAAGTTTGGGCACCTTTTCTAGGCTGTTTGGGGACTGGGCAGCCTGTATGGGCTGCCCCATACTTGCCCTATACCCCTCCCATGGCTGGATAATCAGTCGGCTACCCCTGGCCTGGCCCCTGGGGCTGTCCTACAGCCCCTCCATGGCGGGTGGGTTCAGCCAGGGCCTTCCTGGCCCTCATGGGGGTGGTTCCACACTATCCCCATGCCCACACAAAGACCCGGGGTAGCCCTATGGGCTGGCCCCTTGTTCTAAACGCAAACCCTAACTAACTACTCAGTGATCTAGCATCCGGTACCATACCAGATACACAGAATCACTGACATCATTCCAGAGGGAGACTCACAGCGTGGACTTGCATGGAGGACAGTGCACACCTGACCTTAGACTCCTGTGCAGGACAATGCACACCTGACCTCGGACAATTGAGATGGATCCCTGGGTGACTCGTCTCGGACTGGGCTCACATGGGACCAGTTCACCATCCCAGGTCCTGCACCTTCTGTACAGATATGTCTACGTGGCATCCAAGTGCGGGATGCACGTGACAACAGCTGTAAACACACTCCACAAGTTCGTCCAAAACAGCCCCGAAGCTTTCCCTGTTCTTGCCCTCCAAGCCGCCAAACCTTTCCTCTCACAAAGGGCCAGAGGAGAACCTCCGAGACAACGATGAGCCAGCAAGAAGAGGAGAGAAAACGCTGCCAGTCGAAACACTGATGTCACAGCAAATGCGTACGTGTGTTCGGGGAAAACAAAACTCCAAGGATCAGACTCCCAGTCGTGAGATAGGAAGAGAGATGAGTTTTCAGCCTGTCTTCTCCTGTGCCACTTGTCGGCTGTGCGCCTCCTGAAGCCAGCCCGATAGTAGCCAATAAGGGGAGCAAATGTGCTGCAGCTCTCCTGCAGTTCTACTGTAGCCAACCTCTCTCAAAGAGCGTGGACAGCCCCTGTGCGCTTGTAGTCCAACCTGCCCATGTGCCAAGCGAGGAGGAGAGAGAGCAAAACCCTGCCTGCAGCTCTGTGCGCCACCTGCTTTTTGCAAAGAGAGCCCAAGCGTGAGCAGTCCACTTCCTACAGTCCAGCCCACGTGTTCGTTGCAAGGAGAGAGAGAGAAAGGCGTGTGTGCTGCAGCCTGACCAGCCCCATCTTTGCCAAAAGAAGCCCCCCCATGTGCAGTTGCAGTTCAGCCCTCCTGTGCCCGCCTTGCTTTTTACCAAGAGAGAGAGGATAAGCCCTGCGCTGCAGCTCTGTGTGTCGCCTATGCTCCCTGGCGACCAGCCATCCAAGAAGAAGCGCCCCCCCACGTGGGCTCTTCCACCCTCTCCCTTTTAAAAAATAAGGAGGCGCCTCAAAAACAGTGCGCTTTTCTCCTAAAAAGCAAAAACAATAGTAATAGCAAAAAGACGCATCCTCCAAATTAGCTTTTTTTTTAATCATCAGAGGTTATAAAACCTTATAAATTAAATTCCCTTTGTACCAAAGGTTATAAAACCTTTAAACTTTAATTCTTTTTGTCCCCTTCACACTTGGGGCTGTCCACACATGGGTTTCCTTATCAACTCCTAACCAATGCCATTCACATTGTCCACCATGTCCCCATGCCCACTTGCATACTGTCCAGAGAAAAACACAGGGTCGTAACATACCCCCCTCTTGAAAAATAGCAAGCGTCCTCGATTGCACTCAATGGCACAGTAAGGCATCTTATGAGCAAAGACTCCCCATATGACAAAAGCAATGGCCCTCAAGTGCATCTGGGTGATGAAACAATCATCTTGCACAATATGGCCACACCGTCACGTGTAAGTGACAAACAACTCTTGCTTGTTCCTTCAGAACCTGCAGCAAAAGTCTAAAACCAAGTGGAAACACATAACGTGTGTTAGCCAAAAACAAAACCATGCATCATTCTACATATGACACACATATGCATGACACATATATGCATTTGCAAACAATATGCTCCTCAAGATGCTCTACCTACTCTAAAGTAACAGTCTAAGGGCTGCTCACAAGCCTTACGCCCATGGACATCCCGTAGGACCCACGACTGGTGGTACAACATGAGCATATGAAAGCTCTCAAATTTCAATGCATCCAAACAATACATCCACTAAGTACTTCCCACATATGTCTCATGGCCATCCCGTAGGAGTCACACGTAGTGGTGCATCCATGAACATAATAAAGTACTTGATGTATCATACCAATATACATGCATCACACCACACAATCGAGAGTATTACCCAATGTATTCTCAATGGTACCAGGATCCAATGGCACCAGAATACAATAATACGTCAAAAAGTGTATGCATACATGCACAAATAGAGTTCGATCCATATATCCATGAACCAAACCTACTCTAGGACTGCTCGCAAGACTTATGCCCTTCATAGAGTCTCGAAGTGTTAGCTCAGGTTGCTGCAGACTTTGAGCTCAACCAAACCATGCCATTCCAAAGGAGACCAACTCCCAAATAGCATCATCTCAATATCCAATTGACCAATCCTGTGGTCAAGAACAGCCAGAACCATATGACAAAGATCAATGTCCCGATCTTTCTCAGTCATACCTTAGTTCCAAAGGCAAAAACTATCCATAGTTGCAGTTATAGTTCATGGTGCGGCCGACTGTGAACCATACCCAACTTTACCGTCTCATGTGACTAGTACACAATATCATAGAAGTCCCATAAGCAGATGTACTGTCAGCCTCCATTACCTTCGGGTGAATACAAAGATGTCACCAAGCAACTCCTAGATGACAACGGAGCCTATCTGTAACAAGGGAGCGGAGGTGCTACCCCCCTCTTGAGCATCACGCAATGCTCCAGACCCATGCTCTATTGAACCTGAATGAGCCGTAACAAGAGTTGGCTCCAACTCAAAGGCATCAAGATAAAGGTGCAATACCTGAGGTGAATTTGCTAAGTCACCCTCCTCCATCCACTTCGCATCCATTGGTGAACAGTTCTTGAACTTCACAAGAAACGGAAAACTTTACCTTGTACCTTTCTTTCCTTGTGTGCCAGTATCTGCTCGGGAATAAGAACCTCATCAAGTTTCTCCACTTCCGTCTGAGCCTTATCTGATACATCCTCAAGCACCCAAAACCTACTTGCACTCCACCCAAGTGGTAAGCACAAGTCCCTAATGAAGCATAGTAGATCACCACTGCTAAACATAGAAAGAAGCTGCCTTCCGAACCCATGAAGCCTCCGTGAAGATACCAATGGTGACAAAGTGTTGAAAGGCATAGCCTTTAACCCATCTCTTGCACCATAACACTTCAACTGGTTTCTTGTTCCTGGATGACTACTTCCTGTCCTTGGTGTCTTTTCTCCTGAGCTTCATCTTTAGCTATTACTCTTCACCTCATATAGGCAAAGACATACAATCCTGCACTGCCTCCTGGACTTCCTTTTCACTTTCCACATGTTGAAGCTTTTGATGTGACTCTCATGAAACAACCACGGGCTCGCCTCCTTGAGAAAGTCGACGATGTCCCAGTAACGGAACCATGAAACTGGCCTTCAGAAACTTGACGGGCGGTGAGAAACAAACACTCGCACACAAAACACTTTAACACCTTTGAGGACCTGGAAAGGGAAAACAAATAGGGGGAGCTAGAGTGCTCCTGCAAACAGTACACGGACACCGATTGGCCCTCCCTTGCGGTGTTTCTTTAATTGATTATAAGAGAGCTTTGATTACAATAAGGTTGGAAAATCAGCGGTCAAAGTAGAACTCGTGAAGCTTGCAAAGACCCTGCCATGGCTTCTTGTCCACTCGGCATCCACAAATAAATCCAGCCATTGTTCACATCGAAAGACTCTCTCACATGAGTCCTACATACAGAAGTTTTCCCCCACGATCCGGGTTGCCACGACTACCCATAGTCTCTCTCCCTATGAGCAGCACACATCGCGATACTTCCAGTGCTCCTATCTCACAGTAAAAACTCTAATCTGTTTCCAAAAGAGAACTCTCCATATTACAGCACAGCATATCATAGAGAAGGCACACCTGTACAACACCTCCCTGCTTCCAAAGGTCTTCTCCATCTCTACCATGGATCCCTCAAACCCTTTCCCAAACAGCAGTAGGGTCCAAACCACATGTCCTTCCCTATAGCCACAGCTTGCATGTAACTAATCTCCTTGAGAAACCTACAACCTGTTCACATGAATCCAAAGACATGTTCCCACATGAAACCAAAGACATGTATCCCATAAACCATAGGCTTGTTTCCTGTCTCTTCTTAAGATACATCCTTGCTGTACACGCAGCCAAGTGTCCATGCATACAGCTGTAAACACAGTCCACAAGTTCGTCCAAAACAGCCCCGAAGCTTTCCCTGTTCTTGCCCTCCAAGCCGCAAACCTTTCCTCTCACAAAGGGCCAGAGGAGAACCTCTGAGACAACGATGAGCCAGCAAGAAGAGGAGAGAAAACGCTGCCAGTCGAAACACTGATGTCACAGAGCGAACGCGTACGTGTGTTCGGGAAAAACAAAACTCCAAGGATCAGACTCCCAGTGGTGAGATAGGAAGAGAGATGAGTTTTCAGCCTGTCTTCTCTTGTGCCACCTGTCGGCTGTGCCCCTCCTGAAGCCAGCCCGATAGTAGCCAATAAGGGGAGCAAATGTGCGGCAGCTCTCCTGCAGTTCTACTGTAGCCAACCTCTCTCAAAGAGCATGGACAGCCCCTGTGCGCCTGTAGTCCAACCCGCCCATGTGCCAAGCGAGGAGGAGAGAGAGAGAGCAAAACCCTGCCTGCAGCTGGCGCATTTTTCAAATTAGCTTTTTTTTAAATCATCAAAGATTATAAAACCTTTAGACTTTAATTCTTTTTGTCCCCTTCACACTTGGGGTTGTCCACACATGGGTTTTCTTATCAACTCCAAACCAATGCCATTCACACTGTCTACCATGTCTCCGTGCCCACCTGCATACTGTCCAGAGAAAAACACAGGGTCATAACAGTCCTCCCGAGCCGGAAGCGCCCTAGGAGCCCTAGATGTGTTACTAGAAGAATCTGTATCACTGTCGTTTGTCATGTCTTTGTCCTTTTTCTGAGATGAAGACTTGCCCTTGGTCTTGTCCTTCTTCTTGGACAAACAGTCCTTTAACATATGTCCTCTCTTCCCACATGAGAAGCAACGACTCCGACCTTTCTTCTGAACTGTAGAAAATGCTTGATCAGAACTGTTGAGAGATACCTTCATCTTATCCTGTGAGACTAGGACGGACTCCAAGAGTAGGGAGCTAAGATCTTCATTCCAATTGAGTGGTTGTGACCTGGCACCTCAAAGCTCAAGAAACCACATCATACTCCGGGGGAAGCTTGGTGAGGATAAGTGCAACCAATTGAGCACAGGACAAAGGAGCACCCATTGCCATCAACTGGTCATGGATAACCTTGGCCTTCATGAGGAACAACTCCATAGCACTGCCTGCAGGAAATAACAAATTGTAGAGTTGCTCTTGCAAAGTAACTGCCCTCATCGACGAATCTTGAGCAAAGAGATCCTCCAATTTAGACCATACCTGATGAGCACTGTTGAGAGTTTGCACGGCTGGTGAGACCATCGTGTGATGGTATGCATAAGCACTGAATGCGCCTTCGAATCGCAGTCTTGTAATTCCGCAAGGAATTCATCCTCTTGATCTTGAGTCCACCTCCTAGAGTTCTGAGGACGCTCGGGCTTCTTCTCACTGCCCTGAACAATCTCCCACAAACCCTTGTGGATGAACCAGATGTGCATTTTCAACTTCCAATGGACATAGTTGGGTCCGTTCAACTCGTCATCCTTATTTGACACAGGGGGGAGCCATATCCACAGCAACAAAGAATACAAATCTCAGCACTCCAGAACTCCTCTCGAGTGCTTTCCAACGAAGCAAGGCACCATGACCAATCAGCCCCCTCTCAAATCTGAGAGAGAAAGAGGCTGGACAGCAGCAAAACAGTCCTAGAACCACCGGGAACCTCCTACCGGAAGGGCAGCGACTCGTGGAGGAAGAAGATGTAGTGCCACTTGTCTAGCAACACCACATGCAAGAAACTCACCACCAACTGATGCCAGAGCAGAAAACGCAGCCAAACGCAGCCTGTAAGGCTGGCCGATAGCAAGAAGATGATGGCTAGACCAGAAAGCGCAGCCGGGTAGTGAAAAGCAGCCACTGTAGGAGACTGATCTGCGGCCAGGAGAAGCTATGGAAGCAAAATGCAAGGCAAAGAAGGAGATGGCAGGTAGATTGCAGAAGTGTGGAGCGAATGATACTATGTTGGAGAATGCACAGGTGGAAGCATAAACTAAACAAGTGAGAGAGAGAGAGAGAGTAAAGGAGATGGAGAGAGTGGACAAGATCACCTTTTATAATAGCAACCAGCTTTACAATGGCAATAGCTAGCAGAGGTGTTGAACAATGTGCAAGGGATTGGATTACATCAAGTGAATATGTGAGACCCCTTTTATAGTGAAGGGAGTGAGCTGTACGGCTGCTCACAACTTCCAAAAACTAGGAGAAATAGCTAAAATACCCAAAATAGGTAAAGCCTATAAATACACTGAGATGCACAAATTCTAACAGGTGGTACATTGGCCGGTGACTCGTTCTTGGACAAGGGTTCATGATGAGTCTGCACTGTGTCTAGCCTTAGTTTCTGTGCTTGTCTGTACAGTCATGTCCACATGTCCACTTTTGTGGCAAGTAAGTATTGTATATATTGTACTATATAAACACATATACATCACCCTGGTTACTGTTTCTATATATATTGCTTTGTGCAAGGCCTTGGGGTGTTATGACTTTTTGATATGTGGGAAGGAGAGTCTGAAATGGGAGTCATGCCCTGAGTGTCGGAATGTTGTAATACAGTAAGAGTGTAATTCAGCTTTCTATGTAAGCAGCAGTAAGTTGCGATCTCGTCAAGAGGATGAGGATCACGACCATTTTCGCTACCTTTTTTTGCCCTCTCTAAAGAGTGTTAGAGTATGGGAACCAGAGATGGAAATATAGTGTGGCACTTTTTTTACATGAAATGTAGAGGTATAGAGATAGAAGACTAGAAAGAAACCAGAGTGACACACTTGCAATGTTTTTTCGGAATGTTGGCCAGCAGAGACTTAGAGAACGTAATGCCGAGGAGAAGACATTGTGGCATCTGTGATTCTGTGTGGCTTGAGACACCTCCACCACAGTAAGTCATTGTCCTGACCTCCAAACAGCTAGCTGCCTTCAAGGGCCGCTGTATTAAAGTTCACGAACCTTAGATCATGGGGCCACATTCATCGTAGGAGATCAGAGGGGAGCCAAAGGAGAATCAGGCACATGGTCTTTAGATGGGCAGGAGGGATCAGAATGTGGCTGCCTTTGTATCTGTCGCCTTGATAAAGAGTGAGGTCACGAGTCACAGCCCTCACCTTGGAGCTTATAGCCAAGATTTGCCTTGATAAAGAGCGAGGTCACGAGTCACAGACCGCACCTTGGAGCATATAGCCAGGATATACCAAGGTCTGACACCCACCACGTGGCATTCATGTGCTCTTTCACCTCTCCTCACATTCCATTTCATTTTGATCTTTTGTGATGATGCACTCCGATGGGCCATTTTGTCTTTCTGCAGATATTGATATAGCTTAAGTCATGGGAACGTATGTGTATTTTGCATTTTACAGGACTACTGAGGAAAACCTCTGGTCATGGGAAAAAGTTTCATTCAATTGCCAATACGGCTCTCAGACTGGTAGCAAGCATGAAGCGGGACTGGATGCAGGTTCTCTTCCTATGCCCTATAGGTTTCCGTGTTTGTGAAGTGTTAGCACAGTGACCAGAGGATCATGCGAAATAATTGGAGCTTAACTAATGCTCGTTTTAAAATTTCCAGACGGGAAGAAGACCAAGTGGAATCTGTGGTGCAGCATTATTTATATCAGCACATATTCATGGTTTTGAATGCACAAAAACAGATGTGGTAAGATGTGTTACTGGCTTTGTATTTTGATCATAGGTCCCTAGCAAGCAAGGTTGCAAATGTTCTCTTGCTTTTCTGCAGGTGAGTGTTGTACATATATGTGAAGGAACTCTAACCAAACGCTTAATTGAGTTTGAAAAAACAGAGTCTGGCAGCTTAACTGTGAGTAAAGCCTCAGGTTACACTGATCATGTTTCTCAGCTGCAACCTGTAGCATCTTCTTTGTTGTAAACATGGTGGTCTTTGAAATATTATGTTTATGGGCTCCAAGTTCTCAACCAAAAACGTGTTCCTTGCAGGCAGAAGAATTTGACATGAGGGCCAAAGAGTTTGAATTGCTTTCTCAGGCAATTGAAGCACCGAATACCACTTGTGAGGGTGATAATCAGCGAGAGGTTCTCTGTGAGCACAAGAAGCTAGGAGCAGCCCACTTTGCAGTCGGTCTATGTAAAAGTTGTTATGAAGAGGTAAAAGAAATGTTGTCATGCAACAAGACCTTGTAAGAGAAGCTTGGATTTATCCTTAGACGTTCAGATTTTGTGGAAGCTCTTCTCACCGAGAACACTGAATTTGTCCAGTTTGTCAGGGTTTCAGGAGGCATTGATGGAGGTGCTGCTCCTCCTGCATTCCAAGCGGCAGAGAAGAAAAAGATGGAGGCAGAGAAGAAGAAACTGCAAGAGCAAGAGTTGCTTTTAGATGGTGACAACCACATCAAGAAAAGTAAAGGTGCATCAAGTGGAGAAGAGGTGAAGCGAGGGAGGGGCCGACCTAAAGGAAGCCAGAGCAAAGAAACAGTTGGAAAGGAAGCAGCTGTAATGAGGGGCCAGTTACCAGGAACAGCCAGAGTTAAAGGAAAAAGAACTCCCAGGAAAAAGAAGGGGGAAAATCACACAGGCATAAGAAATCCTACTGAGAGTGAAGTGGCAGCTGAGTCAGGCAAGAAGATGGATGTGTCATCAAATCAAGAGATGCCTGAATCAGTCCATCCTCCCATGGAACGGAGCCAGGTAGTGAATGACGTTGAACTTTGTATCTTTTTCATAATAAAATTAGTGTGTTTTAAAGTAAATTTGTCGAATCACATACATTGTAGTCTGAAATGTTGAGGATTTAGAGTTTAGGGTTTATGGAGCTATCTGTTTATATCCATCATGAGTGAGCTTTGTCTGCTTAGTGAACCCCATGTTTGATGACTCTGCAGAGTGTTAAAATCTCTTTGAACTGGTACTTACTAATCATTGTCTCCTTGGGACTCAATAGTATAGAGAGCAATGAAGTGAAACGTGTTCATCTTTCTGTTCTCCCTTGTCGTGTCAAAGGCCTTGGAGAAACCCAAAGCAGCAGTAAAAATTTATACTCTCAATGCTAGGCTTCCCAATGCAAGTGGAATGGTTCCATGCCATCCTGCATGACTGGTAGCTGTGATTTCTTTGCTCTCATCCCAGTCATTCAAGTAATCTCAGCTCCATAGATCTTGTCCATCAAGTGCCCAACCACCATACTGCACTCCTCCTTTGTAAATGGGGATAATTGTTTTGGTGGGGGAAAGCCATTAAGACAGGTGCCTAGGTCTGGCATCCACGAAGAAAGCTCTGGTTGAAGCTGTTTGTGGTCATTGGCTCTTCCATTTTTTCAATTAGGGATGACTTTGGGGACAGGTGCAGGATGCTGCAGGGGTTGAGTAGTGGTGGTTGTGTTCAGAAGGCCTCCATGTGGGGGAAAGCCATTAAAACAGGTGCCAAGGTTTGGCATCCATGAGGAAAAAATCTGGCTGTTGGCTCTTTCATTTGTTTGATTAGGGATGACTTTGGTGACACAGCTGTTGAGTGTTGCAGGGGTTGAGTGGTGTTTTGTTCAGAAGGCCTCCATGTGGACTTTCCAAAATCACTAGGTTGGTGATAGGCATGCTGCCATGCTGATTTTTCCTCTAGAAACAGGGAGTCAACTTCACTCTGTCCACTTCATGTCATTGGCACGTAGCCATACAATGGCTTGTATGAATCCTGCTCAGTGACTTCAAGAAATGTCCTAATTAATGTTGGGGAGTAAACTTCACCCTGTCCACTTCATGTTGTAAGGCTTGATGATTGGCTTGCCATTGAATTTTAACAACACTTGGGCATCCCCACCTTGAGCAAGCAAGTCCTGTATGTGGTGACCAACGTATGTATCTGAGCAAATAACTCCTGTATGTGATGTATGCTGATATGGTCTCTGGGAGTATCAAGGCATCTTCATAGAAACCCAACAGAAACATGGCCCAACTTGTATGATATCAATCATCATGCTTGGAAGCAGGAAACAAAAAACATGGCCAACCCAACAGGTCCATATACTCCCCATATAGTCCTGTCCGATCCCTGCCCGAGCATAACCATGTACTACCAGCAAGCCTGTGTGTGTGTGTGTGTGTGCATATTGAGCGCAAAACACAGTGCCTGCATGACTCTGTTTGATGACTGCCAGGATTGCATGGAAGCACAGTGCTCGAAGTCTGCTTCTTCACACATGAAAAGTGAAGCAGAGATAGCTCCAGAGAGGGTGTCCAAACACATTGAAGAGTCCGAAGTTGATTACCTTGATGACCAGCATAAGATGGGACATTCATGCCCTGATTATGATGAATTGAAGTCTGGTTTAGATGGACCAAAGCAAAGAACACCATGTGATACTGCTGAAGAGTTCCACTACCGTTTGGCTGAAGCTTCTGAGGTGGATGAGCTCGGTGGAGATGGAGAGACCTTCTCTGACATCGATGATGATGAGGTGGATTCTTGACCTGTATATTGCAAAAGCATGCTTTCATTTTGTTTCACTCTTTGTGATAAAGTCTAAAATTATTTTGAAAAGGTGGATGGTTACCTTCACAATCAAGAAGAGATTCGGCTGAAGACCATCATCTGGACAGAAATGAATAAAGAGTATCTGGAGGTAAACACACCCAATCTTTTGTATCTTTACACACATTTGTCTCTCCTTTCTGTGGGGAACACGTTTCTCTAACCTGCATTAACATGATGATATCCAGGAGCAACAAGCCAAGCAGGAAGCGCTTGCTGCAAGTCAGGCTGCCCATGCTGCTGCTCTAGCAGCTGCTGGTGCGGACTCGGCCAGTGCAGTCGAGCTCGCAGCTGCAGCTGCAGCTGCTGTTGCCGAACTGAAAAAGGTTCTTGTGGAATGCGCCACGCAAATACTTTTATATGCATCAAGACCTCCCTACTCGCTACAACTTCACCCTTCCCATGCACTATCACAATTTTGGTTAGTTCACCTGACTTTTGAATTTCCTCCTTCAGGACAGAAAACGTAAACGAGATGAAGCAAAAAGTAAAGGACCAGCTGAATCTGCTACAGAGGCAACCCGGCAAATGCTGCAAAGCAAGGTGATGTATTGTTTATATCCTGTTTGGGCGCTGGAAGAAGAGAGAGGAGTCGGTGGGTGGGGCGTGTGTATTGGGGTTTAGGGGTGTTGGAAAGGATACACAAATTTTGCAAACCTCCTAGTTGTTGTTGCTTGATGTTTTTCTTGTTGCAGAAGCTTAGCTCGAAAGTAAATTACAATGCATTGGAAAAGTTGTTCGATGGAGAGGTATGTAGTAAATGCATTATTGTTGATTTCTGGTTACTTTTTAAGCTATCAAATGCCAATCATAACTACCATTCTTTGCTGTTCTTAACATGAAACTGTATATTTTCTGCTCATGTGCGTACATGCATACCACAGAGAGAGAGAGAGAGAGAGAGAGAGAGAGAGAGAGAGAGAGCTAGTGTCCAATTCTGCAGGATGCTGCTCAAGCTATAAACAGAGCTGATGAAAAGATCAAAGAAGATAGTATGGACACAGATGAAGCGAAGCATAAACACGTCAAGTGGGCAGATAGTGTTGTGACTAATGACCCGGGAGGTAAACAAGATAGTAAGGTAGCCATGGATCAAACTCATGCAAAGGGTGAGGGGGGACTTGGAAAAGATGAAATAGAGGAGGTTGAAGATGAAGATGTAGATGATGACACAGTCAACATGGAAGATCATCAGGTTTCAAATTATGGGTTGCCCTACGGTGAAGACTACGGAGACGACGGCGATGGCTATGATGAGTATTAAGTTTTTGATATGTATAGTAAAAGACATGTTGCTGGCAACTGATGCGGAGCTTAGTCTGTATAATATTTGAGAGTGCAGCTGCTTCTTGTCTAGAGGAAGAAGAAGAAGAAGAAGAAGCAGCCATTTAGGACGGCTGTGTAATGGCAATGGGCAGTGTAATGTAATACTGCAGATAAAGCGTCTTGCGGAATGGTTGGAATTATACCAGGGATATATGCATGGCAACTTCGGTTGGAGATAAAGCAACGTGCTGCCCAATATGTAAATGAAGATGCAGTTATTGCAATTCTTTGTGCACATCACACTCGCAAGCTACCTTTGTAGCTTGTACAGATTTCAGAATCCTCAATACAGAATCAATGTAACAGAAAGGTAAGGGTTGCAAAAACTACAATTATTTATTCTCTTATAGTTTCTTACATTCACTTCAGAAGAAAAGAGTAGGCCATGTTCGAGTCCAAATTAAATGTGATGTACATACATCATCTTTTTGCACATACTACCCTCAAGACTAAGTAACACTGGGTCTTAAATGTTGGGATCTACGTTCATAGGACGATCTCGTCGCCTGTCACCATTTTTGGCCCATCTGATCCTAGTAAACTAGGGGTGGTAAACTAGAGTCTCCGACTGCGGCGGTAAAGCAAATTAATTAGTAAACTAGAAAAATCGGCTAAGAATTACAAAAGTAAGAATAAAAACTACTAAACTAGGGATGGTAAAGAAGAGCTAAAGACATCCTTGATCGGACTTTTGAAGGGTGGCCAAATTAAGGTTTTTTAGAAAATACAAAATCCTAATTTAGTTCGGGAACATTCAAGATCTTATCAAGATAAGTACACGGACTCAAAGAATTCCTTTAGGGATTTCATTTGAGGCAAAAACTACTTGGTTCTGACACCAGTCATCACTAGGTCAACTCTACATAGTTGACTTTGACCAAAAGTCAAAACAGAGAGTACTTAGGCCTGGATTGAAGTGAAACGGCTTGAAGGGGTGATAGTTCTATTCAATAGCTTTCCAACAAGCCAAAGACATTAAGATTCAGACCTCTATTCAAAGTTTTAGGAAAAATTTTCAAATTTCTAACACGTAAACCCTAAAACAGAGAATAGTAGGGTACATTGGATTCTTACTGTTTTTACATATTTGGATAGTCCACATCTAGAGCTTCTTGTAGAACTAAAAATCTCCAAAATCAAAGAAGATTTGAGCTTTCCATTGCTCCATTTTCCATTTTAGCCTGTCATGCCAAAAGGGCGACCACACAAACAAGCCTTGGTTCTTCAAGAGCTAAAGGACATGGAGAATATGGAACATGTGGACATGATTGAGGATGGGGACACTAATCCCAAGGTCGGGAGATCACATGAAAATGACGATCAAAGGGCATATCATGTATAAAGTGGTACAACCTATACCAATGTTGCCAATGCACTTAATCATGGTGGGGAACCTAATATAAATGTAGCTCCCGCTATGAATAGTGACATGGCACAAATAATGATGCTAATGAATGGAATGATGAAAACAATCATGAAGGCGATGGTAGAATAAATCAAAGGGCTTCACAATGATTTGAAGAGTGAGTTTTCACAATGCAACAGCTAAGGTCATGTATGGCAACCCATTCATGAATCTACGCCAATGCATGATTCCTTTGTGGAAAGAACCTCTCATGACTTGGGTGGACATCATAGTCAATCAACAATGTCAAAGGCTCAAGGTAAGCCAAAAGCATTATGTTTAGTGACATGGGTGAAGCTGCATTTGCTAACAACAAGGAGAACAATCCAAACTTGCATTCTTCCCTTGGAGCCATGCGTAATTTGATGTATGCGTCCACACTAAGAGATGCAAAAAAGCACAAAGGGCATGCATATCAATATTTTTGGAATGATGCTTGTGTACCTAAAAATGGTCATGGTCATCATCAAGGTTTCTCTTCAAGATTTCATGGGTATGAAGATCATTACAAAAGATGTGAAGATGGCAATGTTCATGCTCATAGGGATCAACACAAGGATTGAGAAGAGTTTAGAGGAGTGAAAGACAAAATTGTGCTTACCAAGTTCAATGGCAAAGCTACCTCTAACGAAGCTTTTGAAGACTGGATTAACAAGATGGACCTCCTACTCTCAAAGTGAAAGGGGCAAGATCTATTATGCTACCTTGCACTTGGAAGGGTATGCTCATGCTTGGTGGAGGTATCTCCATTCACAAGAGTAAAAAATCGCAACATGGGATGCTTTCAAGGAGGACATTTAAGATGCATTCACTTCTAAGTTGCATAAGGACAAGCTTGTTTATGAGTGGGATGATCTCCAACAAAGATATTCAAGTGTGAACGAGTACACTCACAAGTTCCTCAAGCTTCTGCTTCACGTAAAAGGGTTTAGTGAAGATTTCAAAATCGTGAAGAACACTTGGAGCGGATGCCAAAGCTCAACGACCGACCACTCTCAAGAAAGCCATGATCTTAGCCAAGATTTATGAAGAAAAATATGCTAATTCATGGTCAAATAGACGACCAGACGTTGGCTCAAATGTTTCCACCACAAGGCTAGTAAGGGATACTAACATCACTTCGAGTGTGTCCAAGTTTCTACATGTGTATGGAAAAGGCGGCAAACAAAATTTCATGTTTGGCAACAACAAATTTGTGAAGGAGGGTCGCATCAATGAATTGAGGAACAAAGGCCTATGTTACAAATGTGGTGAGAATTGGCACAAGGACCATGTCAATTATATAAGGCATGTAATATCACTATCAATATACGGTGTTCTCAGAAGTGACGGATGAGGAAAATGACAAGGATGTGGAATCATTTGATGATTTCTTTGAATATGTGGATGTTGACAATGACATATAGCCAGATGGTGAGTTTCCATTTGACCCCGTGGTGAAGATGATGATTTACTCACTACTTTGTGTACTGAGGATGCATGTGCACATGGTGCTACTCTATACTCAATCTCCTATGAAGCCTGTTGCAAGGGTGTAAATACTTTGAGGCTTAAGGATATGGTCAATGGAAGAGTGGCATTTGTGTTGGTGGATTGTGGTAGTACACATAGTTCTGTGAATCGACAATCATTGTGCAATCATAAATTGTACCTAGATGCCTTGGCAATAATGCACAAAGTTCAAATGGCAAATGGGCATGCTATGGATTGTACAATGGTTTGTAAGGATGTGGATGTATTGCTGTCAAAAGATTACACTTGAAAAGCAAATTTACTAGTATTGGACATGGGACCAATTGACATGGTTTTGGGTTACGACTGGTTGTCCACTTTTGGGACCTTATGAGTTCCTTTTGCATGTGTATCAACTATTGTGATTTGAACAAGATTACTATCAAGAATAGGTATCCAATCCCAAGGACATATGAACTTTTGGATGAGTTGAAAGGGGCCAAATTCTTCACCAAGATTGAATTGAGATCTGGATCCTACCAAATTAGAATGAAGAGTAATGAGATGAATACAAGACTATATTTAGAACCAAGAGGGGTCTCTTGTTGAGAAATATGGTGCCATTGAACACAAGAAAGAGATAGGGAGTGAGTATAAGTAGCAAAGAAAGAGCAAAGTCTAGTATGAAGGCACATGAGCAAAGGAAATTATCTCACATTGATGTGCAAGCCAAAAGGTGTACCTCCTCATGTAAAACGGGACCATTTTCAAGCAATGAACATATCACTTGCACTTATTTGAAGTGTCTTTATGTATCCAAGCTAATTTATCTTGGTATCTAATAGTATTTGAGTCTAAATCTTAATTAACTCACACTCATCATAAGTTTTCTTTATTTTTATCTACCTTAGATTAGTATATGATTAGTGTCATCTTAAGAAGTCACTTTGTCTTTAGGAGAGCTTGATCCGTGTTTTCAACATAGTATTAGACCTAAGATATAGCTCTCCTAGCTTAGCTTAAGATTAGGATTTACTAGCTCAATCTCTACTAGAGATTAGGATGCGATTAGGAAGTCATTAGGATTTCTTCTCATTCTAAGTTTTTACTCCATCATGTACATTAGGTTTTAGGTCAACATTAACCCCAAACAAAGCCAGAACCAACAGTGCAAGCAATCATAAGAAGGGCTACACTAGGGCTACCCTAGCAAGCGCATAGCCACAACAAAACATAAGCAAAGGGAACGCTTCGCGGTGGCAAATGACCCATAGAAGCATCATAGATATAACATCAGTAGTCAAACAACAAAATGTGAACTATAGAACTGTAGCCCTATTTTCAGCAATGCAAGCAAGCTTGTACCGTCGGCGCCACTTGCTGCATTCGATCTAGCAAGGATTGAGAGACGGGGTGGTTAATGAGTTGGAAGAATTCCCAGCCTCTACACGCTTGTGCGACGATGGAAGCACGGTGGTCGTGATTGTGTAGCCCCGAAAGATCGATCATTGGAACGGCACCGATATACGAGCGGCACTTGCAGGGTCAAAGGAGAGCTCATCAGCAGAGCAGGGCAAGCAGACACTCTCTCGATGCATGCACCCCCTTCAACAACGTGGCGTGATCCATTGTCCCCGCGATCCCTCCCTACAGTCTATTGTAAGAAGTTGCAAGGAAAATAGCCTAGGTGCCATGATTGCCTCTAGAGCACAGTAGTGGATGCGGGCTTGGCGGCGCGCAGACTAGTGGAAGGAGCGTCATCCACACAACCGAAACAGATACTATCTTTAAGGGAATCGACTTTTCCTGGTTTGAAACCGTGTGGTGTAAAAGGACCTAAAACAAGAGGTTGTTCACATGTTCATCTCACTTTTACTTAAAAATCATCAAGCAAGGCATAGTCCATCATCATCAACCTGGGCATCACTAAATTCCAGCAATTTTTTTGTGTCTAACCAACCATGAGTTGAATGTGATTGTAATCAGCGGGCCAAATGAGCACGCTAGTGTATGTCTGTAAGAAAAAGAATAGAATAAAAAACATCGCAACCAAATGAGTATGCAAGTGTGCATGTGCATTAAGCATCTAGTCTACATTAAAGAAACTATCAAAGAGCAAGGAGTTCTCGAGCCATCAGTAGCACTAAAGGAGCTACCAACAACCACTACCCTAACCTAAATCATATGTTGTAAAAGTCAACAAATGAGTAGGTAAATTGATATGTTTTGAGACCACTCAACCACCAAAGCGTAGCCAAAGTAGCATCTTGGGGGAGTGAAAATCAACCTGACCATCTCTAAAATAACCTTTGAGCTAGAGAGTAACCAAGCCAAAAGAGCCTTTGAGTTACCCAGCCAAGTTAGAAATGAGGGGGGGGGTGATGATATGTTGTAAAACTCGCATCTGACCACCTGCAATAGCCTAAGAAAATGCCACTAAGGTCTCTTGTTGGGAACTATGGTGCCATTGAGCATAAGGAAGAGGTAGTGAGTGAGTATAAGTAGCCAAGAAAGAGCAAAGTCTAGCATAAAGCCACATGAGCAAAGGGAATTATCACACATTGATGTGCAAGCCAAAAGGTGTATCTCCTCATATAAAAGGGGACCATTTTCAAGCAATGAATATATGACTTGTACTTATCTCAAGTTTCTTTATGTATCCAAGCTAATTCATCTTGGTATCTAATTGTACTTGAGTCTAAACCTTAATTAGCTCACACTTCGCACTGTTCTGGCATAACTTCCCCAGTCCTCCAGGAGCAATTCTGATGCATTGGATGACAAACAATATAATTTTACACATGATTAAAGCTGTTTTTATCTTATAAACTATTGTTTCTCATAATTA
This sequence comes from Cibotium barometz, assembly GCF_041138505.1. NCBI lineage: Eukaryota > Viridiplantae > Streptophyta > Polypodiopsida > Cyatheales > Cibotiaceae > Cibotium > Cibotium barometz. The sequence continues at coordinate 8,723,821 of NC_141110.1, forward strand.
GTGTACTCAAATTTATTATAAATGCATCAGAAATGATCGTGAGTGGCGGGGGGAGCAGTGCTAGAACAGTGCGAATTTTGAGCCTGCACCGCCGCCGCAGAGCCTAAATTCACACTGGCATAGCTTCCCTAGTCCTCCAGGAGCAATTCTGATGCATTGCATGATAAACACTATATTTTTACACATGATTAAAGGTGTTTTTATCTTATAAACTACTATTTCTCACAATATTAGTGTGCTCAACTTTATTATAAATGCATTAGAAAAATGCATCAGAAATGATCCTGAGTGGCTGGGGGAGTGCCAGAACAGTGCGGATTTTGAGCCTGCACCGTCGCTGTAGAGCCTGAATTCGCATTGTTCTGGCATAGCTTCCACAGTCCTCCAAGAGCAATTCTAATGCATTGGATGATAAACACTATATTTTTACACATAATTAAAGGTGTTTTTACCTTATAAACTACTGCTTCTCACAATTAGTGTGCTCAACTTCATTATAAATGCATCAGAAATGATCCTGAGTGGCTGAGGGAGCAGTGTAAGAACAGTGCGAATTTTGAGCCTGCACCGCCGCCTCATGAGTTTTTTTCATTTTTATTTACCTTAGATTAGTGTAGAATTAGTGCCATCTTAAGAAGTCACTTTGTCTTTAGGAGAGCTTGATTCGTGTTTTCAACATCTCTATCACTTCATGGTGATGTCATTTGGATTATGCAACACACCCACCACTTTTCAAGCCTTGATGAACAATGTGCTTCAACCATTCCTCTTCAAGTTTGTATTTGTCTTCTTTGATGACAGATTGGTGTATAGCAAGAGTGAAGAGGAGCACTTGGTTGGGGGTGGTCAAAAAGCGAGCCAAGAGAAGCGAGCACAAAGCAATGAGTAGAGCTCAAGTTCTTGTGAAAGTGAGCAGGTAGGGGCATGGTATGATGTTAAGCGAGCATGCAATGTTAAAGACAAGAGTGGAACCACAGTGCAATTCTGTAGCAAACAAACAAAGAAGACATGAAATGTTCTAAAATGACCATTGCAATAAATTTTTTTTCGAACCAATGGTGCAGATACAAAAAATCACTATTAAACCCATATTGCTTGGCTCGCTAAAAAGATGTTGAATCTATAGTATTCACAATGTTGGAGAGCCATTAGCAAACAAAAGACAATAGACAGGAAAAATTATAAAATAAATAACCAAAACATTTCCAAAACAATCACTAATAAACTCGTACTACGGTTCAGCTGGTATGACATGACCCCCATACATATTTCAACTAAAGTGGGTTGCAGGTTCCTAAAGCTGTTGAGGATGACTTCTAATAGACTTAGTTAGCATGTCTTTTACAATTCTCTCAGAAACTTGATGAATATGCATATTGTTATTCACATCCTGTCCAAGAATCATTAAGAACACAAAGTATATGCGCTTGCATGCAAGATATGGTCTTTTCTTGGCCACTCTATCTCTAAACTCCACACATGAACACATTGGATTCTTTTGAATAGTGACCTCTATCAGAGGTGTGTCTTGGCTCCCATTGGTCAATGGATTAATACTAAATGTTTCCTTTATCCCTTCTATATGTATATGGCTGCCTACAACTTTTGCATGCATATCTAAGGCCGCAGTGATTTGACCAAATGCAGCCTTTGAAATTCCTCATTGATATGGAAATTGTTTCACCTCCTTGTTTGTCTCGCTAGTGCCTTTTGCAAGCTCCTTTTCTAGAAAAAACTCAAGAGGAATACCAATGTCATATCCTGCTCTAATAAGCTTGCAGGCTTCTTTCACTTGTAACTTGGTACCTTTAGGGGCCAAACACAAGGGACATCCTCTGGTGGATGTAATATTGTCTTTGTAATTTTCCAAGTGTGCCTAACATCTGTATTACAAAAATAGCAATACTTCTCCTTTTTCCAAGAGGATAGTTGACAATCACTCCAAAAACAAGGACTGACATCACCCCCTCGCAACTTTGAGCTACACTTTTTCCCCGATGCCCAGTGGTTGCACTCAACTCGATTCACTGTTGGTATCCTCCGCAAGGCCCACTTTGTATCATGCACATCACTTTCAAGGCTCTCTAAAACTTTGCATTGCTCATCGACCTCTATTGCAGGCTCTAACCTCTCTCTTGTCACATAGTTAAACTCACGCCTATGGCTAGAGTTGCCAAAGTTTTCTTATGTCGAGTCGTGTAGTGGCCTTTTGGCTCGAATAGTTTTATTCTCACCCTTGAATTTTACTCTATTTGAAAACATAGGGGTCCCCGCCAACCACTGCATCATCCACTGCTCGTGAGGTAGCTATTGGGGATGGACTTGCTTTCTGTCGAGAAAGAGCTCTCTCAACCAAAAGCTCCAATGTAGGCCCACAACCTGTGTATTTTCCTTCCAAGAAAGCCAGTTGTCTGGCACATTGGAAGTAAGCATTGATAAGATCTGTCACACAAGCATCATAAAGACTAATCTTTTGCCTATACCCCTCCCCTGCCAACTAGCTTTCATGCTTGGTCTCCGACATATTTGTCCTTGGGACAAGAGCATTGACAATAGGCTCTCCATCCTACAAGAGAGTAGTAGAAATTGATTAAAAACAATGCAGTGCACATAAGTAGGAGGCACACAATAATACAATGAATAATCTCTTACAAACATTACCTTTAAAATGAAATGACCCCACCGACTAACCCTATAGTGACACCAACTCAACCAGCTAACAAGCTTAGGGATGTTTCTATCAGCTGTCTTGCCAGTTGCCCACCATGCTCGTATCCAGCGAAATTGCTGAAGGGCACTTTCTTTGTTTGGGGCAGTCCTCCACTTCTCACACATCTCCCTGTGCTTTTCTTGATGTGGGCTATAGATGTACCTCTACGTGTGGACACGAAGGTTGTCTTCCCAATGCCATAAACATGACCTTTCCCTTTCAATCATCTCCTTGTCGTCGTTGAAGACACGTCTCACTGCATTCTAGTTAGCGCCAGCCTCATCCGCCATAAACCCAAAAAAATTTGCTACCTTCCCTGTGTGCTCCACCATTACCAAATTCATGTTTTCCCAAAACATGACGAGCATCCTCATCCTCTTCTCTAAATTCACAAGTTGCTATTGTCAACAGCTCACCAATCCTGCATGCCGCAAATGGAAACAGAGTTATATTAAAGACACAAAACAAGCAATGCTCTCTACCGCTTGTAACTTACATGTGGTCATAAACATGTGCTCCCATTGTATGCCATCCAGTATCCACTCTCGATGCACATGATCAAAGCAGACCCATGCTTGATGAAGATCCCCATTACCATCCTTGTCCATTCGCTGAACAATGTCAATCCCAGAACCAGGTCCAGTAATAGACATCTTAAAGATAAAGCAACGCTCAGTAGTAGTGGTGGCTTGCAATGGAAATCAAGAACCATGGAAGAACTCAAAATGGCATGTTCTTTTTAGATTAAGAATGGCTTCATATCCTTCACCCAGAGGCCGTGTTGTTTTTCGTGTTTGCATTACCATCTGCTTCACCCTGCATTCATAAAGCATACTTAGTGTATTAAAGATGATAATTGCATACTATTCTTTGCTAAATTGCACTTCTTACGTACTTTTTGACATTTATCAAACTTTGCAACTCTTGCAACATCTCCTGCAGCTCCCTCTCTGTCATGAATTCTCCCTGTGCCTTGTCATCATCAGTGAACGCTCTTAGAACCGCCTCCCTTGCCACAATCATTTGTACCTTTCTGGGCCCAGCGTTGTGGTCGATGCCCACTGCATGTGCTACAAAGGCATTGATATTTCGTATCAATGCTTGGCACATACCCTTGGAAACCATGTGTGTATGTTTGCCACCATAATGAATAAATAGTCTGCTGTGCATTGATTCTTTTGGCATAAAATAATAGACACAAGCAGGACATTCTTTAAGACACATTGGCACATGCTTGCAGAAAAAACACTCAAGGTTCCCGAAGCTCCCAATTGCTAAACTCCCATCTTTTGGAGATTTTATCAGCGGCCCATTCCAATGGAGTTTGTTTGGTTGATTCATACGTGTCCTAAAGGAGCAGTGCTCATTCATGCACTGGAAGGTTCCCCCGCAGAAGCTCTTCCTAAGAACAAAAGTTTTATTGGCCCTAGTTTGCGTTTGTGGCTTTGTCCAAATGTTTCCCTCGTATTTTTGCTCCATCCCTTCCATACCTTTCCCACCTTCAAGCTCGCACGTACTGAACTCTGGGTACACCTTGGGAAGCTCTTTTACCTTGCCTTTGTAATCACAATCATGGATTAAAGTGTGCAAGACATCAGTAGGAGGTAACATGCGGATTATTTGAAAGCAAGAGACCGCACTATCAAACTGAACATCTTCCTCTTCCAAATGTTGAAAGCACTTTTCCACAGGAGAGACCTCTACCTCCTCTTGCAATGACCCATGTGCCTGGACATTGATTTCTTCTATCTCTTCAATGTCCAAGTCACTGCAAAGCACAATGCTCTCTAATTCAATGCACAATGCAAAACAAAAAATGTCAAAGTCAAAGTTAATGCCACTTACATTGGAGTACTCTTTCGAGAACCGGGAGGAAATATAGTTGAGGGGCCTTGTTCTGGGGTCTCAAAATAATTCTCTGATTTGGCAATATATACAGAGGACAATGAATGCTCCAGGATAAAATATGCCTCGTCTCCAATCCCTGCATACAAGTGTAAAGGACAAATGGGCTCATACTCTCCTCCAATTTCAAGTAAGGCCTCCACATTTATCCCACCAATAGTTCCAAGCTTCCCCCAGATCATGTTGATTGACACAAGACATTTGCCATTCGAGAAGGGGACTCGGATGCATGCACCCATTGTAGAATGGAGGAAAACACGAGTCTCCCTACATAATGCAATCACAACAACAATTAAGGAATTTACATTGAATATTAGCCAAAAGTATTTTAATACTAGATGTTCTTGCTCTAATCAATAGCATATACCAGCCATAATACAATTTTACTAGGCTCATTTTAAGACTATGGGTAGAAGCAAATAAAAATATTTATTGCAAAAACAGTCATAATGAAGGGTATCAAAAAGAGTACATGTTGTATATATGTATATATGTTTGTGTGTGTGTGTGTGTATGTATACACACACACACATATTTGCTTTGTGTTAGTTCTTGCGCTTTTTCATAATCTCCTGTTAGATTTCAAAAACTCTACCAGTTGGATGCCATAGCATAACTGTGCTAGCTAGATTTAAAAAAATCAAAAAAATATTGACCAAACTCTTAAATTTTAGTGTTGAAATTCATTGGTGTTAGGATAAAAAAATTTGTCCAGTGCCTAACTTAGGGTTTTTAGTAGTCGGCTACTTCTTATGAAGCAATTACTAAAGGCTTTTAGTAGTTGGCACAGAAGCATCTTCCCTCGAACACACACGTAGAGAAGCGATCATGAAGCATCATACATCTCCCCAGCAAAGAAACGCTGATCTCATGCGCAGGGGCCCTCTCCCCACTCCAATCTTTCTCCCCAACAAAGAGATGCAGAAAGGTATCATCCATGAATTTGTGCTATTTTGCCTGAATGAATTTGTGCGCTCAGCGCACAAAATAATAGGATGTTTTGCTGCCACCACACTCCACACACAGTATGAGATGTGCGGCGTTACTTCTTGCTATTTTTCTTGAATGAATTTGTGCGCTCAGCGCACAAAATAATAGGATGTTTTGCTGCCGACCATTGAAAAAATCATCACGATTTTGAGTTCGTTTCAAGTTTCGGGGGCGTTGCCCCCGAACTCCCCCGCCAAGGGGGGCCTAAATGGCTACCGCCGGCCCCCCTTGGATCCCCCCGGCGGCGGCGACAAAAATTTAGAGAGAGTAGTGTAAGAACATGCTATCTATATGGTGCTGTCTCAAACACATTGCATAGACTGTCTCTCTTACTACTGTCTATATTATGCATAGACTTTGTGTATACAAGAAGCTCAAAAAACTCACATTTGATGTCTTCTTGGTTGAGAAACGGCTCTCACAGTCGAGAGAGGAGACCAACAAACATGTGCATCTAAAGAACAATAGCACAAAAAGAAAAAAGTTTGTCCTTAAAAAGTGTGCGAAATATCACTTCTAAAGTTTATTAGTACTCAATATTGAATGCTTGAGATTTGGGCTACCGAATCTTTATATATTTTCCAATAAATTTGAATGCCTTGAATTGAACACATGAAAAGGGCTCCGTAAATATTTTCCAATGAAGATTTTTTTAAAATATTCAATATGGCATTGAATGCCTTGGAATTTGGGCCAAAGCACTCCATATGATAATCTCAAAGATATTCTATTCATTAATGAGTTGGCCGTTTTGTTGGACACTGAATGTGCCACCTTTGTTTGATGATTGTGTTGCAGTACTGAATTTAATCTCTTTAGTGAATGTGCCACCTTTTTTTGAAGTTTGTGTCGTAGTACTGAATTTGCTGTTAAAATAATCAATTAATTATACAATACGAGTAGAATACTATTTGAAGATTTATTCTTGTATTTTTGCATGGCTATCTGGTTTTTAAATGAGTTCGAGTCATTTCACTAAAGCATCTTGCTTGAAAGGTTCTTGTTGTGCAAAAATGGATGAGTTACCTCTTGCTAAGCGGAAAAAGAGTGTGCAGGTTGGCCTAGGTGAGAGCTGATCGAGACACACAAGGAGGCAAGCTGATTTTTCCAGCACTTTGGAGCAGGCCACCTCCTCAAACCCTACTACGGAGCAGGCGGTACATATCATAGATGACACTAACCTGGAGGTGGATATGGATAGGCAGCATCTACATAGTGATGAAAGAAATGAGGAGGATGGACAAAATGTAGTGGGGGCAATTGAGGAAAATAAAGGTGATCAAAATGAGGGTGAGAATACTCAAGGTGGTGATAATGAGGACGAAGGTGAGAATACTGAGGATACTGGGAGAGAGATAGAGGGGGAAGAGAACACACATCCACTAGAGGATCAAGAAGAAACATTTGTCACAACCCAAACAAGCAAGCAGAAAAAAAATAAGGTTGATATTTTTGGGAAGATTCTTGAGACATCTACTCCACAAGCCTTCTTAGATAGGATAGGAGTCAAATTTAGGTCTCCACCTCCACGTGTTCCTCTCTGTAGGATGATCCAGACGGAGGCAATCCGAAAGGTTTCTCCCTCAACAGATAAGTCTCTTACTCGAAGCTTCAAAAAACTAGGTGGGTACATTGAGAGCATGGGAGCTTTCACAATATTAATTATGGACTTGGAAGGGGAGGAGACACCATTGACACAAGAGAGGGAGGAATCTTGGGATGAGCATTGGAGGACTGTGAATCAACAATTTGAGGAATCTCTTGCACTTGACCCCGATTGGGGTCCGTACTTGAGCCGAAAAATGGTGCATATTCTTGATGGTAATAATCGACACAATGCTTGGATGGACTGCATTTCTATAGGTGAGTTCTCATTGGGATGTTATAGTTTCTTATTCTTCTTTGTCCTTCCTAATTTTGTGTTTTATTACAGGGTTTCAAGGGGATTTGTCCATGCATTGTTGTGTTCTCTGTAAATTTTATGTGTTCGAGCGGAGGGATGTGGGCGAGCTTATGTTTTCATTGTCCAGGTTGAACAAGTAAGTTAATTTGTTATCAGAGTATCCTTCTATGTCAAGTAAGTTGTTTGTACTCAAGAATATTAACATATTTTTTCTTTGTTTTGTAGGACGCATGATTATGCATTTGTGCCAACCACATTTGGTGATCGTCTATTTCAACTAAGAAGATTAGGAGAGTCCGACGACCTAACAACTCTCATGGCACATTTGGACAATGAGGACAAGCTGTGGGTTGAGAGAGAGATGCAAAGTGCGTCTGCCAGAGGAAGGCCCAGTTGGCTTCATTTGCCAATCCAGATTATGACTTGGCTCTTGTTCAAGGACGAGATGGAGCAAAAAATTGATGAGGCATCAAATGGACCACTTGCCGAGTCTGCTAGGGAGAATGTGACTCGAAAGATAGAAGTTCTCTACAGAGGAAAAACATCAAAATATGCAAGGATTGTTGATCCCTCCAACGGTGAGGCCTTTTGGTGTGCGGTGCTCTCCCTCCCATGGCACGCATCAACCAATCATGTGGCCACAGAGGAAAAGCTCAATATGATAGGCATGCCAGAGACACAGATAAGGCTCACATTGTCAAGCTATTGGACAACTCTCAGGCTGCAGTGCGATCACTTGAGGGTATGTCAAATGATAAGACAAAGGTTAGGGAATGGCTGCACATGTACTCCTGCTGGCTTCAGATCATGGAGCTGGGTTTGAGAATCCAAAATGATATTAAAAATGCTGATCGAGTTAGGTTGCCAGGTGAGAGCCGATTCACCTCTTTTGTTGTTCTATGTAGAAGAAAGTACTTCAAAAGGGCTTTCAAAGCACACGAAGGAGGCATAAAATTTAGCCATGATATTGACCATCAACCAGGCCTACAAAGTGCCGCACGACGAGTCGTTTATAGGTTTTCCTACAACATAACCCAGATATTCCTTGTTAAAAAACATGCATACTTCTTTCTATGTGTTGTTTTATCATTTGGGCTTTAGCTTGCAGATGGTTGCTTTCTGAAATTGAGGAGCACCAATTGGATATTTTACCCCCTCTTGCTAGTGTGTGGCTTTGTGTTGACAATCAATCTTATATGTATGCCGATTTGAAGCTTGGAAGAGTAAGTGATTGAATTTATTATATTGAATCCATGATTGAGAAACATGTTCATATTGAGGGTGAGTTGTGTTTACCCATGTTTGTCATTGAACAGGCCATGTCAAGCATGGAGTCTCGTTTCTGCCCGTGGTGGCTGGACCTTGAAAGAAACCATGTGCCTAAGGAGGAGCTTGATCTGTATCGCCAACATAAGTCTATATTGGAGCTTCGTAGCCAGCAAATTGATCATAATGAGGCCACATCCACATCACAAGCAACATCGATTGCATCGGCTTCTTTTCGTAAGTCATTGCCATTGAATTTAGGGAGGGAAATAGTGAATCGTGCATTGGAGGTGAATCGAGCAATGGAGGCAAATAGGGAGTAGAGTCAACAACAACAGACATCCAATAGTAGTGCAGGCGGGATACAACCAACTGACATCATAACCAAGACATTGCAAGCTCCAGGTATGTGAGCTTCCTACCTCATCTCTATCGTGATCCGATTGTTTTGACTTAAGACTATGTGTGTTAAATGTCAAAAACCTGTCTCTATAGGAACCATTTATGCCTTCAATGTCAGTATTGAGGACCTTGCAGCTACTTTTGTGAACATGGAGGATGCATCCTCATTGGGAAAGCAAGTGCTTGATGCCATGAATGTTATTTGCACAGTAGGGAATGTCAAGAGTAGAGGGTCCGATTACTGTGTGGAGTTGATATTTGCAAACTTCCCCTCAAATATCATCATTGGAGGTTGTGTTGCAAACAAGGTTCCATATTGGAATAAGATTGGGGATGGCATGTATGACTCTACTTTTAAAGTTGTTGATTCTTGTCTCTCGGGTCGAGGCTTCTTTACATGCCTTTACACTATGGAAGAAGAAGTGACCATTGAGCAGGTTGCATAGAGCGTTGGGTTTGGCATTTATCATAGACAGGTTGTGCGGTGTACTCCACCTATTGGGAAGAAGATGGGGCAAATGATTACTACCCAGGTATTGGTGTTGTTCTCTTTGGGGCTGTCATTTGTGCAAATCTTCTTTGTCCCATTTAAGGTGAAAATGCATGAACAACCAATGTGTCTTTGCTTGTAGGTCACTTGTCTAATATTGGCTGTTTTTGTTCGCTCGACATCTCCTGCTAGAAGCTTTGTGATGCATGGGGATCAACTAAGGGATTTGGCACTAGGTGATGATCTTGATGTAGGGCAAGATCTTATCTTTGACATGTATGTATGCATTCAAATCAAGATCGAATTTAAAATGATTTTCGGTGATCTTTATGGCATATGGTTAATGGTTTGTGTGAGTTTTCAAGAGTGCCATTGGAGGATCTGGTGAAGAGAAAGGGTAGACCATGGCGGGGCGGTTGTCAGAGAGGTCAGTGACTTAGCAAATACATCGTCTCTGTCTTCAGTCATCCTGGGGACACGATTTTGGATTTGTTTGCTGGCACTGGAACTCTTGGGCTAGTGGCAGCATTTATGGATCGCAGTGTCATAATGTTAGACAAGGATGAGCGGATCTATGATCACCTGTTAGAACCATACTCAGCAAAGGTATGCATGTTGAAAAGATAAATATGTTAGTAGAGAATAATTTTGTATTGATAAAGCTTATTTTCTTTTCTTGTGTCTCTTGCACTTATGAGGATCACATGTCTACATTAGAATGCCATTAGAGATAGTCTTTTTTTTAATTGAGACAATCATTTTTTTGGGACTATTGGAAGTAATGTTTTGATGGATGTTATGCTTGTGAATGTTTTTTACAATAGCATGTAGCTGATTGTTGGACAATTTTTATTTGGATTATAAAAAATTTAAATCCTATGGTTATGGTTTCTAAAGAGTATTATATTGTTGTGTCAGTGGTATGGCTATGAAAATTGGTGTGCATTTTAATGGCTTGATTTCTATGCTCTCTTATCGCTGTGGTTTCCATGTAGTTGCAACAATAGTTTGTTTCTATTAGTAGCTCAATGACCAATTCAACGTCTTTTTAGTGAGCCAAGTAATATGAGTTTTGTAGTGATTTTTTATATCCGCACCATTCATTTGAAAAATGCTTTATTTGCAATAGTCATTTTTAAACTTTTTTAGTCTTCTTTGTTCTATTCATTATAGAGTTGCACTATGGTTTCACTCTTCTCTTTAACATTACATGCTCGCTTAACATCATACCATGCCCCTACTTGCTCACTTTCACAAGGACTTTATTTCAACTCACTACTCTGTGCTCACTGCTCTTGGCTCGCTAAATAGACACACCCCACTTCGTTCATGTACATAAATTCTTGGATGCATTGCAAGCCAACCATTTGTATGCCAAAGAGAGAAAGTGTACGTTCATGGCAGATGAAGTGGAGAACCTTGGTCACATTATGGGAAAAAATGGCATAAGGGCGGATCATCCCAAGAAGGTGGAATGTGTAAGGAATTGGCTTACTTCCAGCAATATCACTCAATTAAGGTAATTCTTGGGTATTTCATCTTTCTATCAAAGGTTCATTGAGAAATATGCTCACATAATGATTCCTTTAATGAAGCAAGAGGCATTCTTTTGGGATGCTACAACCCATAAGAGCTACAACCCATAAGAGCTTTGAAGAGCTAAAAAAGAATAGGCGCGAAAAAACTACTCAACCCATAAGAGGCATTCTTTTGGGATGCTACAACCCATAAGAGCTTTGAAGAGCTAAAAAAGAATAGGCACGAAAAAACTGCTCAAGCATCCATTTAGCATTCTCACGGGGATGATTTTTTAAGGTCAAAAGATATCTATTATATACTATACCTGTGCGAGTGGTAGTGGTGTCATGGTCAATAATAGCCTCAGGTTGAAGTTCTTCTACCTAGTCAACAAGATTAGGTGCTTCCTCTTATACAAAATGCTCTTGGTTATCATCATTAGTTGTGTTGTCGTGCTTGAGCTCTACTCTCCATCCTCGTCGCACTCTGTTATTACTAGCATGCCTAGGTAGCTCTACTACTTGCCATCGTGTCCGTCAACTTGGACGCCTATATTAAACTGGCACTACTACTAAAAAAGAGTGGAGTTGCAAGTTGAGCTTATGTGAGTGGAGATTGATGGGGGGGTTTTGCATGACAATGTTTCCCTTCATATGTCCTACATATGGAATATTTGGAATCACCCAAGTGCAATGCTACGAACATAGTGCTACGAACATAGTGGTAATTAGGCATCCCCAATTAACCACATAAGGACAAACGGACAAACCATAACATCCCTCTTGCCCAGGACAGCAACTATCCTCAGTTGCGTCATATCAATTGGCCCATGTTTGAAAGTAAGATGATTGGGTTAGGTCAGGATAGTGGTGCATTAACTTTCTCTACTGTGCACCTCACTAACTTCCTCTATGTTTCATGCATTTTTTATTAACTACTACACCCGTCACAACCATAATTGTCATCTTACGTTTTTTGTATCTATAATATATGCATTTTTTTCATTTTTTCTTAGCAAATGATCTTCTGATTCAATCATCACCATATAGCAACACTCCAATGAGAAGGAAGTGAAAGCCTATATGCTAGGTCATTAATCTTATGAGTAATTTGACAAGGACCATAAAACAAGGAGCTAACTTAATAGCAGGATTAGTCTCAACACTTTTAAGACGTCTCTTTTCAATATGAAGCAAAACATATTGACCTACTTGAAAAACCATGTGCTTTCTTTTCTTATTAGCCTATTTAGTGTATTTCTCTTGTGCTTTAGAAATAGCATTACGAACATGATCATGAATGAAAGCAAAATCAATAGTGAATTGATTTGGAGCTTCAATAGTGTGTGACAAATGAAAGATAGGAGTAGGTAAAACTTTTCCATACACAATTGCAAAAGGTGGTGTGTTATTGTACTCAAATTGCAAATATATGGATATACTTTAGGTTGTGATGAAATATATACATGAAGTAAATCCAATATTGTGCTATTTTTTACTTCAGTTTAACCATTAGATTTAGGATGAAATGCAGTGGAAAATCTAATTTAGTGCCTAAATTATCAAACAATGTAGTCTAAAAATCACTACAGAACTTAGAATCTCTGTCAGAAATAATCACTTGTGATAAACCATGATGTGTGAAAATCTATTTCGCAAACAAGCGTGTAGCTTGATGTGCAATAAGATTCTTTTTACAAGGAAGAAAATATGCATGTTTGCTAAATCTATCAACAATAGTCCAAAACATGTCATTATGGCTTGCAGTCATGGCAAATCTAGTGATAAAATCCATAATATCTGTTGCCAAGGAGAAATAGGAATTGGAAGAGGCATAAGCAAACCAAGTTTCTTACCCTTGTAACTTTTCACTTTTTGACCAACATCACATTCAAAAACAAATCTAGCTACATCATATTTAATTTTAGGCCAATAAAAGTAACTAGAGATAGTCTGGAATGTAGATGAAACACCTTGATGCCCCACATACGGTGGCTGATATAATTCCTCTAGAATAAAATATCTAAAGGGTTGAGTAATGCGTAATATTTTTTGAAAGAAAAGATATCCATCATCGTAGGAATATGCAGCAAAAGGGTTTCAATGATTTTCTCTCAATCTAGACCAAATGTCACTAAAGTTAAGGTCTTGGTCATAAGTCTCACGCATAGAATCAAAAGATGTATTCTCAATCACAGATATATTTTGAATGGAAGGCCTTCTGCTTTGAATAAAAGCTGCCCATTTAATATGTCTATCCAAAATAAGTGGTTGAGAAAGCAAATGTTTAATACTCTACTGATCCATTTTTATAAGAAACTTTGAGCCCATCAAATAATGTTTTCAAATTTTTAATGCATGGACTACAACAGACAACTCTTTGTCATAGATTCTATACTTACTTTCAGGCAAGATGAAATTTCCTACTCTCGAAAGAAATAGGATAACCATCTTGCATTAACACAGCACCAATGCCCTTATCACTAGCATCAGTTACAACCACAAAGAAAGGACATGAAAAATCAGGTAATTGTAACACAGGTTCATATTTTAATGCAAGAAAAGATTTCTCTTGAAGTTCGGTCCATTCATAAGGTTTTGTTTTCTTGAGAAGTTCACTAAGATAATGTGCCTTATATGCAACATTACGGACAAACTTGTGATAATAGCTACACAACCCAAGAAAAGATCGTAACTCATGAAGATTCTTAGGTCATGGCCAAGACAATAGTTTCTATTTTCTTGGGATCAACATGGATTCCTTTAGGATAAATTATATGTCCCAAATACTCAAACTCACTCTAGAAGGAACTATTATTTTCAGGATTAAGGTAAAGTTTATTTTCCTTGAGTAAATTGAATACAATTTCCAAGTGCTTTTTGTGCTCTTCTTCAGACTTACTAAAATCTAGGATATCATCAAAAAAGACAACCACAAAGTTTTTATGGTCAAGAAAGATCATATTCGTCATACGATTAAAAGGCGCAAGAGCATTAGTAAGACCGAATGGCATCACTAAAAACTCAAAGTGACCAGTCTGAGTTCTAAAAGCAATTTTATAGATATCTCTATCGGCCATTCTTACTTGATGTTCGAATTTAGATTAGTTTTTCTAAAGACGCTGGCTCCCCTTAATTTGTCGAGTAGATCATCAACTCTAGGAATCGAAAATCTATTCTTGACAGTGTTCTTGTTGAGAGTCGTGTAGTCTACACACATACAAAAAGTACCATTTTTTCTTCTTCTTTACAAGAAGGTTTGGTGCTCAATATGGTAAACTAGTTGGTCTAATAAGTCCTCGAGAAAGCAAATCCTCGATTTGAGTCTGAATTTCTCCTAGGTCAAGAGGGTTAACTCTATAAGGTGCTCTACAAGACGGTGCACTTATAGGAATAATGTCTATTTGATGATCCTCATGATGTGCACTAGGTAGTCCATGAGGTGGCTCATTGAAGAAACAATCAAAAAATTTAGAAAGAAAAGATTCATGTTGTCCATTTGTCCTTCTGTGGTTAACTGGGGACACCTAATTACCACTATGTTTGTAGTTTTATACTATCTTTGTAAAGGGCAAGCCTATACATAAGCATGCATCTATTTTGGGCTTATGGGTTGTTTTTATTAATAAAGCATAAATACTCAAGAAGTGGAAAGATGCCAACACTTCTTTGTGGGGGGATAGATTGCACCCAATACTCTCTCATGTGTTTATTTTATTTATGGTTTTAGGCTATCTTGCTCATGGTTATAATTGAAGTTTATTTTAATCCGTATGAATATGTGTCTCCCCAAGATCCAAATTCCTATCAGTGGTATCAGAGCTACAAGCCAAGTACAAGATCTTTCACATGCTTGGGGAAATAAAATAAAAGGTGTGGATTCTGGACTAACCTATTAATATCTGGACTATAGTGCTTCTTCTATTTTGTAGAAACATATTGAAAAGGCACTGATCTAGTGTGTTTGATCATCCTCTGGGGTCATTGGGGACACCCATGGCTTAGAGAAAACTAGACTTGAGTATGGGTTAGTACTCATGCTTGATGTCGGGTGTGAGTAGTTGTGAGCTGCTAATTGTGTGATGGTGGATAACTGGTATAGTTGGAGAGAGTGTGAGCATGTGTTTCTCATCAGCCACGCTGAACATGGCATGAATATAAGAAGACAATGGATCGAGATGGTTAATATTTCAATAACAATCTCGGGCAGCATCTTCATGATAGAGATCTTCAAAAGTAGGTTGGCTTTTGCATATGGCCAAATTTAGTGAAACGGCCCACGCTAAGTTGTAGGCCAGGCCTATTCCCTTAATTTTAAGTACCAATTCAACTATATTCTGACATAAAACCACATAGTTACAGGGGCTGCAAGTTGCAGGTCTGTATCTGCATACATGGAGCTAGGACAGGCGGAGATAGGCAAACGTCTACAGGGAGTATCAATTTCTCTTATTTTTTTCTATATATGGTTTAATTATTTTATGAGAGAGAGAGAGAGAGAGAGAGAGAGAGAGAGAGAGAGAGATATTAAACATGGTTTGTAAGAATTGCAAGTTCCTTGGATGAAGCTCTCTTTTCTTTCCATCTTCTCTTTTCTCCTCAGATGAGAAGATGTATTGATCATATCAAATTACTTCATACCTTAGCACACATGTGCTTGGCTAGATAATCTCGTCCAATGTCCACCTTGGTTGTCTCGAACCCATGATCTATACTCAACATAATCCACAATGTTAGATCACAATTACTTTGAAATCACTCACAAAAATATAACAAATGGAAATCATTCACTACCATGCTTCACACATGAACCATGCATCACACATAATTATTTGGACTCACTCCTATGATAAAATATTCTGAAAAATCTCACTGCCATGATAGTCCTCCCGTTTGCGGAAGCAATTGTCCTCAATTGCGTCAAATTATCAACAACCTAACAAGGTTAACTCAAATAATTAAACATAGTTCAATCACCATTCCTTGGCGATACTATATACATCAATAATACTAGATGATTAGTATTTATTGTGGAGTCACCCACGATACACAATCACTTGGTATAGTATGACTCGTGAGGACCCATACAACACCTCATTCAGTACCCTCATATGGTGTGACACCTCCGTTGGTGACCCTCACATAGTGTGATACCTCATTCGATGACCTTCACACTAATCCTCACCTGTGCAACACCTCATTCGGTATCCTCGCACATATCTCTCTCATGTGACACCTCGTTCAGTACCCTCACACAATCTTTCACTGGTGCGACACCTCTTTCGATACCCTCGCATAATCTCTCTCGTGTGACACCTCGTTCGGTACCCTCACACAATCTTTCACTGGTGCGACACCTCATTTGGTACCCTCGCACCTGCCATCTTATTCCAATGATGATTTCAATAAGCATGTGCTTAAGGTAGGAATCTCGATTTCCTGTTCGGTCTTGAAGATTGTGTCGTAAAAGCGACCTGTATCAATCAACAGATTTCAATAAGCATGTGCTTAAGGTAGGAATCGCGATTTCCTGTTCGGTCTTGAAGATGGTGTCGTAAAAGCGACCTGTATCAATCAACAGATTATTTCTAACTTGTCTGTAAGAAAAAGATGAAAGTTTAATAACTATTACTGATCTTGGTATGATACTGTATTAAACTTAGATTTTCTACACATAACATACTAAACTCCTCAGTCTAATATGGTTTTTAGGAACTTTAAATCTTGAAAGAGGTCTTGTTTACAATTGATGTTAACAAATCTCTGTTTTTGAATAAGAAATCTATAATCTTTAGGAATCTTGTATTTGATTAAAGTTTTGGTTTGAATGTCTCTTGTACTAAAATAAAACTTCCTCTTGAGCTTGAATAGATCTTGTACTTGTATCTTGTGAAAAATTAAGACTATACTCTGTTGTGATTGATACTTCTCTTCGTAATCTTGACTTGATGGTTACTTTTAATCTTACCTTATCATCCATGATACGATTGAGTGATACAAAACTTGATTTTCAGAGTACTTTTCCGACAACTTAATGGAGAACTTGTCTTTATCTACTAGCAATTACTCGTCACTTGAATTAATACTTGCTGGAGACCAACTAGCTATATCTTCTCTTAGTTGTAATAATCAATCCAAGTGATCTACTAGTACAAGTTTTCCTTATTCTTGATATTATGAATTGAGTGTTTTCTTGTCATCTGGAATTAGAAACTAGGGTGCTCTAAAGTTTTCTTCCTAGGTCTCAATGAATGGCTAATAATACAGAAGGAAATGAATACTTAATTTTTAAAATTTCAAAATCATTTTAGAATCAAGAGAATTATTCAAAAGAAATGAAATAAATAATTAATTCAACTTTAAAAATGATTAATGATCAATTCTTAAAACTCAAACAAATAAAAGATAGTAAAATAAATGCTTACAAATGTTCCTAACCTCGAAAATGAAATTTTAACCATTTATAATGAAACTTGAATAAAATAATTAATTTGAAATAGTAAAAATTAATCCAACTAATTTTAAAATTAAAGAGGGTTAAAGAGATTAAAATTATAACTTACATGATTTTTTTGTAATTTTCTAGTAGTAAAAATAAATTTTTATACAATTCTAAAGAAAAATCACTAAATAATTAATTGAAATAATTAAATTTATAGAAATTAATTTATAAAATTTTATAAAAATCTAAAAAACATTTAAACATTTAGTAAAAATTTCCTTGGAATTTTTCTACTATTGTTACTAATTTTATTATAATTTTAATGTACTAATGCATTATACAATGAAATAAATTATAAAATTAATTGAAAATACCTATAAAATCTAAAAAATTAATTGAGAATATTTAAAAACTAAAATTTTATTTTTATGAATTTTTCTAGCATGCAACTATAATTTTTCAAACAATTTTTAATTCAAAACTAGGAAATAAACATTGAGATAATTAATTTTGCATATGTAAATGAATTAATCATTCAAAAAAAAGTGATAATTTGAACAATGACTAATGAAATTTATTTGGATTTAAAAGGATACGAGCTAATAATTTTTAACGAATTAATAATTTGAAGAAACAATAAATCGAGATTTAATTATTATGATCATCAAATTAAATACTCAAAATTATAAAGATAAATAGAGAGAGTAGTGAAGGACTTAGCTCGCATGAATTTGATTCGCCAAGCTACAAAAATAATTGATTTGGATGACACAAAATATGTATGCCATAATTTAATTAATTTACAACTAGTGAAGAGTAATCGTAAAAACGAAGACTTAGCTCATGAGAGTTATGAAGTAACGTTTCTTGTCATTGATCCAAAGAACTATCCATCTAAAAATTATTCACGGGGATTGTTAAAAACAAAATATGCACTTTAAAAAGAAAATAAAAATCTTTGTGAAAATAATAGAGATTGAAGAAAACTAAAGTTTAACTACAATCTGAATTATTATTTTTTTAAATAAATAAATAATGAGGATAGGCTTTGTGAAATTTTAAAGCCTATTAACAAGTTTAATTGCAAAAACTGGCTTTAAGAGAAACTATGGAGTTTTTGTCCTAAAATTTGGACGCAAGGATGCGCTTGAAAGAGAAAATCATGGGATTATATATATATTAACCAAACTTTAATTAGGCTTTTATCAAAAACCTTAACGAAAATCTTAATCAAGCTTCTTCTATATATATATATATACATATCAAATAATTTCGCTTCTTCTAGGGTGCGCTCAGCGCATGAATAGAGAAGGGAAAAGAAAAAAATAATAATAATATGAAGCTTTTAATATATATATATATATATATATATATATATATATATATATAAAGCTTTCTCTATATAAAGCTTTATTCATCTACGCAACACTTTAATAAGCCTTTTTTTTTAAAAAAAAATCACAAGCAAATCGAATCATGGCAAAGCTCCCACCTCTGAATTCGCAACGCAGGCCGGATGGAGAGAGGGAGGAGAAGCGTCGGCTGTCCATAGCCCGTGAAGAAGAAAGGGGGTGGAAGAAATATACATATACATATATATATATATATATATATAATCTATGGTTTAACTAACCTTTTTACCTAAGGCTCCCCCAAACCCAACTAACCGCGGTTAGCGGTCCACAGAAACACAGCGCGCAGCGCCAATTTGAAGAGAGGGAGAGAGAGAGAGAAAAAGATCAATTGGAAAGTTGAAGAGAGGGAGAGAGAGAGAAAAAGATCAATTGGAAATTATATATATATATATGACTCATTTCTCACAACAGATTGTGCTTTTACTAATTGAGAGAAATTTAGAAAAATCCATAACCTCCCACCTTTGATTATAGAAATCAGACAGTCTTACTGGTTTAGTAATCCGATTGTAGGTTCAATTGTTCCTCCTCTTGCTAATTTCATCCGTACGGTTGGATTAGGGAAAGGATTTGAGTTGAGAAAGGTGGTTTTGGGAGAAGAAGAGTGGTTTTGGGAGAAAAGGTTGATCCAAATTCTGGCCCTTGATCCAAATTCCAAATTCTAATCTAATGGCTCACAAAATTCACATAAACATAGCTTCTTTTGCCCAAAGGTTTTCCATACCTTCTCTTCTTTACCTCTTGGATTTTTGGATGAATTGTGTCCTTGTCCAAAGCCTTCTCTTCTCTACCTCTTGGATTTTTGGATGAATTGTGTCCTTGTCCAAAGCCTTGTACTCTTGATGCAGATTCTACTCTTCCCTTGCAAGTATATTTGAATTTGTTGAAAAGTCTTCAAATTGCTTCAAGCCAATAGCCTTTGAGAAAAAAAATCAATTTCTTAATTTTTCTTCAACTCTCCATGACCCAAATTCAATTCTTGAATTTGTCGTACTCTAATACCACTATTACACTCTAATACCACTATTATCTAATACCACTATTACAGGACCATGGTACATGGAGATTAAATTATTCCACAAATTCAATAATAAAAGAAATTAAACCATAACATCATAGCATAAAACAAGAACATGAATCAAAAGCATGAAAGATCAAGAACACAAGACTGGGTGCAATCTCCCTCCCGACGTGTGTGGCTCCCCTCCCACACGCGGTATTTAAATCATATTAATAAATTTAGCCCTTGGAGCCATAAATAGCATACCTTTTCCAAAATTGGGCTTTTACAAAATTGAACCTTAGTCCAATGCTTTTAAAGCATCTCATCAAAAATAATCCTTGCCCAACATATGTACAATGGGCCAAACCATATAAAGTTAAATATTTAGCACACATGTGCTTGGCTAGATAATCTCGTCCAATGTGTCCACCTTAATTGTCTCGAACCCATGATCTATACTCAACATAATCCACAATGTTAGATCATAATTACTTTGGAATCACTCACAAAAATACTTATAACAAATGGAAATCATTCACTACCAGGCTTCACACATGAACCATGATAAAATATTCTGAAAAATCTCACTCCCATGATAGCTTCCTCTGATGATACCTTTTTTAGAATCTCTTTTTGAGTCTCATTAGACTTTACATGCCTTATCCAGTTGTGAGGCTACACTCCACAGTGCTCCCTCATACACAAACTCCTTTAAGAATAATCTCCTAAGTGCTTCAAAGTTTAAGTGTTCCACAACCTTGAGAATTCTAAACCAGTCCCTTGCCTCAAGGGCCTCTCAAACTTGATCAAACACTTCCAGGTGTTGTGTTATATGCACATTATGTGTGTATATACTAGGAGGCTAACCCACATTAGGCTTGTGAGCATGGGAGCATGGGAGCATGGGAACAAGCTCTGGGTTAGGACTAACCTTAAGGGTTAAGGTTAGGGTCAGGCATCCTAGGGTCACGCATGGGAAATGGAGAGTCAAGAGTCACTTGAGGGCCCTCCTATATAATAGGGGCATGGAGCACACTCAAGGGAGGCTAAGGCTATGTTATCTTGAGGCTAGGTTATGATATGATGTTCTCTTGTATAGAGGATTATATCTACTCACCTACCATTTCACACTATAGCTACATGCTGTTGGATTGGAGTTATACCTCTTGATGGTATGGGACATCAAGGTAAAGGTATGATGTACTTCGTTATAATTCATGTGTACATCCCTTGGGCTTGGGGGTGGTCCGGGTGGATGAGTTTATGCCTGATTTATGCATGTTTATGCATAACAATTATCTAGAGAGATCTTAGGGTTTTAACAATGGTATCAGAGCAATCTCTAGTTAATTGTTGTTATTTTTTCTTTCTTATTGTACATTTTTGGCATTTTTTGAAGTAAATTTTAATATTTACTAAATAAAAATATTTTATTGATTTGTGTTGATGATTTGCATGTGGATCGTCGATATGGCGGTTGGAATGCGTGTTTCTTCTATTCAATGGACGAATTGGGAATTCTGTGAGTTTAAATGCTACTTTTTTCTATTTTTTATGGTTTAAAATAAGCATTAATGGAAAATTTTACCAAAATACCACATATTTTACTATGGATATTATTTCTATTATTTTTAAGAATTTTTTTCTAATTTTTATGGTTTAAAATGTATTTTTAATACATTTTTACGGGTTTTCCGTGGATATTCTTTCGATTTTCTACCAAATTTTTGCTAAAATGCAGAGTGGGGTAGTCAATTGATGCATGGAATGCTCTCTCGTGTGCGTGGGTTCCTCTTTGCCTCTCAATTCTAAATTTTCCTTCTTTTTTCCTCTCCCCCGTGTGAATGCCTCTTTCTAGGCACAATTTGATTAAGTTTAATCATAATCATAATTATAATTATGATTAATAAAAAGATTAATCAAATAATAATTCCTCAGTTAACAGAGAAAGAGAAAGAGGGAGTGGAGAAGAATGTTGAAGAAGTTGTTAGAGAACTCCTCCCTGTCCATCATTCATAATCGCGCACCGGGGGCGAGCCGGGGGGGCACGCTTTCTGCAGGGGCTGCTGAGCCAAATTCGCCCCCCTCCCCCATGATATTCATTTTTTAAAGATTTTTCAAAAAAACCTTAGTTATAAAAGCTTACAAAAAGCTTTTTTTAAAGCTTTAAAATATATTAAAAAAAGAGTTTTTTTTCAAAAAAAATCTTCTCAATGCTTTTCAAAAAAGCTTGAAAAAAGAGAAAAAAAGAGATGTTATTTGAAAAAAAAAATTCACTGATTTTTTTTTTTGGAATCTCTTGGCTTTCCGCTTTCCCGAAACCTTTTGGCGTTCTGAATTCCGGAAAATCTTTTGACCTTTCAGATTTTGGAAACTTTTGACCTTTCACATTCCAATTTTTTTTGTCTTTTCATTTTCCCGAAACTGTTGGCTTTCCATATATTCGGGAAGACCATTGGGATTCCGAAATTTTTGACCGTTCGTATTCTTATGCGTTCGGTGTAAATTAAAATTTTTAAAAAATTCTAAAAAATTAGTGAAAAATTAGAGAAAGGTTATTTTAAATTTCTAGAAAATGTGGGGTTGGTGATTGGCATGTGATGTGACCATTCGGGCGCCCATGACCATTCAAATTCCTTTTAAAATATATTTTTTAATCCAAAAAATTAGAAAATCCATTAAAATTATAAATTTTGATTGGATTTGAGAATTGTCGGGTGGAATTGGAAATTTCGTGAACGATGGGATTCTCAAGAGAAATTAGGAATATTCTAGAAATTATTTTTAGAAATCCTGAAAATTGGTATTTTTTAAAATATTAATGGTATTTTGGCAAATTTAATTGCTTAAAATTTTCTGAAAAAATATAGATTTGGAATGCCATAAGATAGGTTTGGTGGAATTTAAAATTATCGTATTTTGAGGCCCTATAAAATTAGGGAAAACTAGGAAAAAAAAGCATGATAATTCTTTTTCTCAAGAATTTAATATTTTCAAGGGTTATTTAATGTTGAAGTACGTTTTCTCGTCCTGACATTAGATAGATGTGGATTATTCGCATATTATTAATACGATTGTACCTCGTATTAGTATATATTTTTGTTTGGATTAATTCTAAACGATGTTTTCATGATTTTTTACCATTGTTTAGCCATTCTTTTTGGACATGTTCCTTAATTTCTTCAATGATGGCTATAATCTACATTCAAAGTGTGTCTCACCTTTGACACTTTTCCATGATAAATTATTTTGCACTTGTTTAAGTGTGGTCTATGCTTAATTTTCTAAGCCTAAGACAAATTCTATCATGGGTTAGTTGATCTGTTTGTTTTGGTGGATTTTATTGGATGTTTTCCAAGTTTTATATGGACTCATCAGGTTCTGCCTAGATCACTTGTGTCTAGGGGTTTTTTAACGAGTGCTACACACATGTGTTTCACTTACTTACTTTGGAGTTTTGTTTGAATGACACTACGTTCATATACTCTGGATTGATGAGTTGGCCACCAATTTTAATGCTTCTTTTGGTATGATTAATGACCATTAGATGTCATGCATTAATTTTTATGATCAACTATGGTTTTCATGGATTCGAGGAGCTTCTATGCTTTTATGATCAACTATGGTTTTCATGGATTCGAGGAGCTTCTATGCTTTTATCCATGGTTTTAAGGATCTTTTGATCTTTTGGATAATTTCATGTGCTTTGAAGGTAGCATTTGCCTTCGTTTTTTGTATGTAATTTTGGAGTATATTTCTTGTACTCTTGTACATATTCCAACTTGGATGCCTAGTTGCTTATGTATCTAGGTGAGTTATTTTTCTACCCCAACTTTAGTGTGTTTATTGGATAGTTATCATTAGAAAGACGCCAATAATTCAAATTCTTTTCTAATGATGTACTCGAAAAGAGTTATTCCTTGATGTAGTCTCAGGTATATAGAGACAGATTTTAGTATGTGAAAGTCTGGGATAAGGCCATGTTATTCCTTTTATATAGGATTTTATTCATATTTCCTAGACGGCATACTAGGGAGTTTCAAATTGGTAATGTATGGGTGGTATCATGGTGGTATGGGACGCTAGCGATCCCTCACCGATATTATCTTATGGCATAATTTGGGCTAAAGATTGTTGCTTTGCTTACATCACTTAGCATGTTGACCTCAACATTCAAAGACAATCTCATTTTTTGAATTCACTTGAAGTTATAATGTAGGCATTGTCTAGATAAATTTCTTTTATCTATAGCCTGCATGTATTGATGAGTGTAATCTCGTCGGCATTTTCACTTGTTGAAATCTCTGTCTCTAGAGTTCAAGGAGTTTATCTTATTGTGTTTGGATTAAGGAAATTTGGATTTTTCCTTTGTTAGCATTTCTTTCTCTAGTTTCATACTTTAGGTGATTTATACAGTCAACCTGATAGTTTACGGATGGACATATGTGACTCATTGAGACGTTGATGACTCTCTATGTTGATATGGGTAACTCGGGACACCGATAATTCCATGAGCAGATGTGGGGTACATCGGGCCGCCGATGGATACCTGGTTTCTGCTGTTATAATGCCATGTTTTCCTACTTTATTCTGAATGGTTTACAACAAGAAAACTACTTTGAATATGACTTCCTCTAATCATCCGCAGTCTGATGGGCAAACAGAGCGTGTGAATCAGATTGTAGAGTATATGCTTTCATGCATATGTCTCTGGAAAAGCATTAAATTGGGAAAAGTATCTTCCAATGATGGAATTTGCCTATAACAGTTCTAAACAGTTCTAAACATACGGCTATTGGTTTTAGTCCGTACATACTTATGTATGGGTATCAACCTAGGGCACCTATTGATGTCAATCTTAAGGACATTGAGCTTGATGTATCGAGGGATTTTTTGTGTGATGTGTAGGAAATGCTGACCGAAGTTCAGGATTGTATCAGGAATGCTCAGGATAGAGTACGATTTTATGCTGATAGGGGATGCTCATCTCGGTCTTTTGAACCAGAAGCATTGCTTTATTTAAAAGTTCCTAAAGATTCTCAGACTTTGTTAACAGAAAAATGCTCGAATTTATCTCCTAGATATGTGGTCCATTTCGAGTTATACATCGGATTGGCACGGTTGCGTATGAACTAAAACTGCCTCCACATGTTAGAGTTCATCCGATCTTTCATATCAGTGGATTGAAAGGGAAACTGGGAGGTGAGGATAACAAAGTTACTCCTCAATAACTCATTGAAGTCGAAGATTTATCCTATGTTCCATATGAACCTAATAAGGTATTTGAATTCAGGTAAAGGAAACTTTATAGTTGTCTAATCCCTGAGGTTAAAATTAGGTGGAATGATAGGGAAATAGAGGATTCGACTTGGGAGTTGGTTGAGATTGTTCAACGCAGTTCTCCTTCTTTTCATTGCAAGAGTGCAATGTTTTGAGAGAGGGGAAGTATGTTATATGCACATTATGTGTGTATATACTAGGAGGCTAACCCACATTAGTCTTGTGAGCATGGGAGCATGGAAACAAGCTCTAGTGGAGCATGGGTTAGGACTAACCTTAAGGGTTAAGGTTAGGGTCAGGCATCCAAGGGTCACACATGGGAAATGGAGAGTCAAGAGTCACTTCAGGGCCCTCCTATATAATAGGGGCATGGGGCACACTCAAGGGAGTCTAAGGCTATGTTATCTTGAGGATAGGTTATGAAATGATGTTCTCTTGTATAGAGGATTATATCTACTCACCTACCATTTCACACTATAGCTACATGCTGTTGGATTGGAGTTATACCTCTTGATGGTATGGGACATCAAGGTAAAGGTATGATGTACTTCATTATAATTCATGTGTGCATCCCTTGGGCTCGGGGGTGGTCGGGTGGATGAGTTTATGCCTGATTTATGCATAACAATTATCTAGAGAGATCTTAGGGTTTTAACATGTTGCCTAGGATCTCCTTCGTTGTTAAACTTGCGGGTTAGCTTTGCTATTTGGCCACCCTTCCCTGAATTGCTTCGACCACTATCTCTAAACACTGGTGTGATACTCCTAACTATTGCTCTTTCTAAGGCTTGGGCAAGGCAACTGGGTCTGTTGGTAGAACTGGTGTTGAAATTATTGGTTCTGATACAACAACATGTCCAGGTACAACACATGACATGTAAGGTGTTGCGTGTGGATGTAACGCTCTAAATCCTGGGGGGACTGGGACTCGAGCATGTAGTGCATACCCGGATGGTGTCCTAAAATTAGAGTTATCAACCTTAGAGCATGTGTTGGAGTAATGGGTCCAATAGCTCATGGTGGTATTCCTCTCGCTCTTGACATTAGATAAGGAAAATACGCACTAGAGTGAGATGTGACAAAAGGAGGGGGATGTAAAGACGATGCTCCTACCATAGCACACGTAGTTGGAATGATTGTGCCAGCTGTGCCTGGAGCAAGAAATGTACATGCGATGGTAGTAGGCATGGGGTGTGGCACTGGGTGAGCTGTAGTTGTTACTGTAGTAGTGATCGTGGGCATATAGCTTTGTGGCAATGGTGTGTTGTTGGGTAAAGGTGTTGTGGTGGTTGCCATGCTACTAATCATGGGATTAGGGAATGTGCTAGCTGGGTCTCAAGCATTGACAACTCTTAGCGTAAGGAATGTGAAGCTTGTGCTAGCAGGGTCTTGTGGAATAGTTGATGCAGTCGGGTCTATAGTGTAGCTGGGTGACACTACGAAACTCCCTAGCTCTATGGACCCACTTTCTTCTAAATTGGTCTCTAAAACCCGCCCACATCGTAGGTGCATGTGATTATGGGGTGTTTGGAGGTCCTACGGATGCCCTGGACAAGTTTGAGAATTTATTTATTTATTATTATTATTATTTTGGATTGTCCAAAGTTTTTTCAAAACGCGTTTTTGGTGTTTTAAAACCTGATTGGCACAAAAATAATGTACTTTTTTTGGGTCAGTTAAGTGCTGTAGGTGCTGGTCTCCCATAGTTAAGCTCCTTAACTATGAAAAAACATTTTTTTTGGAGTGTTACACAAGTTATGTCAAAACGATCGCAATGTCCCAAAACACGTTTTGGGTCAACTTGTGTACACGCTTTTCCAAAAATTTCTATAAATTTTTTCCCCTTGCCTCTTTTTTCCCTTTTTCCCTTTTTACTTTTTATATAACATCTCTAACTGGATTAGAGGACTTCATTTTTTAATTTTTCTTTCAAGTGCTTTGTGAGAGGACCTCTATGGTGTCCTCAAGAATGCGTGTGAACTGCAATCTTCCCCCTCCCACGGTTTGTTTGACCACGCGGATAGTTCCAAACACGGGGTTAGATCTACCTATTCTTAAAGGTTTTCGGAAGGTCCATTGCCACT
Organism: Cibotium barometz; assembly: GCF_041138505.1. Taxonomy (NCBI): domain Eukaryota; kingdom Viridiplantae; phylum Streptophyta; class Polypodiopsida; order Cyatheales; family Cibotiaceae; genus Cibotium; species Cibotium barometz. Next base: position 8,751,228 of record NC_141110.1, read on the forward strand.
CATCTTTTCCCCCGCTTTCACTTCCATTCCGCGGCTATGGAGGAACGTGGGTTATCTGACTTGATTTCCACAGCGTCATCGCTTCTCAACTCGCAGTCTCACTCAAACCCAAGCCATGGCCAGAAACCCTCTTCGTCTTCTGCATCTGATAATGGTGTCCAAAAGCCCTCTTCGCATGCCCAGAAGCCCTCCTATGGCGAGATCTATGAGAGCGCCCAAGTGGTGATGAACGCGGCGAAGTCCAAACTGCACAAGACCGGCAACTCTGCATCGGAAGAGATGGACATGGGCAAGCTGGCAGGCGCAGCCGGAACCCTAATCGGGGCCGTTTCACGCTACGGCAAGCTGGAGGAGACCTCCTATGGCAAGTACGCCTACAAAGCCCAAGACTATCTTCACAGCTATGAGGTCAAGCACGGGAAACCAGGTGTGGCTCCTTCTGCACCTTCGCAACCTTCTGTAAATTTTTCAAGCTCTGAGCAAGGCCATGGCGGTCCATCTCCAAATTATACAGCTTCTGAGCAGGGCCATGGCCACCAATCTGCTGAGCAAGACCATAGCCGCCCATCAGCACCCCCCCAGGGTTACCCTTCTGGATACCCCCCTCAAGGCTACCCTGATGCCCAACAGGGCCATGGCTATGGATCCCAAGGTTATAGTAAACCGGCAGAATCTCAAGGCTATGTCCAGGGTTACCCTCCCCAAGGGTACCCAGCGTCTGACAGTAGACCCAGAAGGTACTCTTGAGCCTGTGTGGATGGCTTGTATTAGTGGTTTGTTGGGCTTGTTCTTGACCTTTTTATTTGGGTTGTGCTTAGGATAATAATATTTGCAGATGTCTCTAATTGGGGATATGCCCACTTAGAAGTTGATGTGATAATTAATTTGTTCTTGTCATGTACATTTTTCTATGCCCATGAAGCTTGCAGCCGTAAGGTTACTATAAAGAGCGCATTAATGAGCATAAGTGTGGTGGTTTTGTCACCTTTATGTCGGATACTGTCTATATAAGTAAGTGTTGAGGAAGCTGTGTGTTTAGTCTACAGTGAGTTTTGATTGTTGTTGGACATACTGCAGTTGTTCTTTAACCTTTTTTTTTGCAAGTAAGTATTTAGGACCAAGTTGTGTGTTTAGTCTACAGTAGGTCATAACGGTCGTTGCAAAATTTGCCCCATTTACAAGTGCTGCATCATAGCCTTTGGTTCATAACAAATTCCAAGTGGTAACCCTTTTCTTTTTTGGGGAAGCAGCATCAGGAAGGTAGAATCAATCAGTTGTTGCCTATTCATTGTTTGATATGGTCGGTCACTAATGAGGCAGTTGAGGGAACATGAGATGAGACATGCATTGAAACACAAGTTGGTCATCGAAGTACCTAAATGAGATGGTTGATTCTTGGACCAAAAGAATTCTTATCAAGGTCTCTACTCCTTTAGTGTACATTGTATATTTGGCAATTGTCTTCTGACCATTGTGTACTACCGCCATTGATGAGGTTATAGACACAAGAAGGTTCTTGAAGGGGGTGTTTGAACAGAGTAGCAGATGCCAAGGATGGGCCATGATGAGGTTATAGACACATAGTTCTTGAAAGGGGGTGTGCCAGTAGAGTAGCACATGCCAAGGATGGGAGAAGTATAGCCTTGTGGCTCTTTATCATGATTCCTAGCCTTAAATGAAGTCTCACATTACCATGGGTGATGAACAAAGGAAATGCATGTCTTAGAGGTTGTACGAGAGATATAGGTTAAGAGACTTCAAGTCAAGGAGTGTTTGTGTACATTTGAACCCATGGGTGATTCTCAAGAAGCCTTTTTTCAACATTGAGTGAAATCTTTATTGATGAAGATAACATTTTTTGTTCCACATGCGTCCTCTACGAAGCTCTTTAGTGTCTGCAAAAGAACGTTTTTGTTCTCTAAATGGTAGCCTTGGTTAAGATAGTACCTTTTGGCACTTTCAACTTTAGTCTTTAACGTGTAAACTTTAGAGTACTTGTGTGAATATATGCTCTTATGTGTGTGTGAGTGTTTGTGGAGTGCGTGTCTGAGAGCATATCTTGATGTAGAGTTCTACACCCACTATTGGGCACTGATGACGTTAGTGGGGATGTCATAGTATCTAGTCCATACTATGCACAATGGAGTTGATAGTTATATAGTCTTGTGGGTTGACTACCTTGAGTATATAACATGCACGTTCCTAGAAGGTGAATTTGGGCATGCTCTTGGATTCATCTAGGTATATATATTGTTTAAGCTTGCAGTTGTTTTGAGAAGTATCATGTTGATTAGCGAGATTTGCACTAAGTAGCACGGGCAAAAGAGATTAGAAACTCCAAATAAATTTAGAAAGCTATGGCATGCTAAGTTGTGTGAGGAGTTGTAGATATGCGCTATTGGTTGCTATGTAAAGAAGCACTTGTCCTTTGATTAATCACCTGGATGAGTGCTTTATGAAAATGATACTATGTTCAAGCTTGATCGTTTCCTGTATCATAACCATTTTGATTACTGCATGTTATGCTCATCCCATGAGATAGAGTATTCAAACTTTGTTTCATAATTGAGTATGCATGTGAGTTGCCTCTTGATGGATTTCTTATGTGTTGCTCGTTTGGATCGGTGAATTGATAGCTCCTGCACAAATTGAATGAGTCAAAATTGTTTGGACTTTTAACAAATTGTCTGTAATGACATAGGAGGATCCTGATGGAGGAAACTAACATAGGGCTATGGATATAACCCTGTCCTTTTAACAAATTGTTGTTAACTATTGGTTGTTGACCTGCATTGACATGGAATCTTGGAACCTGACAATTGATGTGTACATGGAACCATTCACAAGTCTAATTATAAAAAAGAAAGCTTGTGCATTAGTGCTATAACTAGTGTTTTTAGTCTTCATTTTGTTTGAACGACGTTACAATTTGAGCCTTCTAAATTAGTCCATCTTCTTTAAAAGAAAATGTTGAGTACTTTACTTAAAAAAGCACTTAAAGAGTCCATAGTCCCATGTAAAGAGATGTGAATTTGGATACGTGAGCTTGTAGACATGAGCCTGGACACATGAGCACGAGTCGTGAGACATGAGTCGTGAGTATGGGTATGTGAACTTGTAGATGTGTGAAGACGTGGTCTCGGCATAGGTATACCTAATATAGTATGTATCAATTATTATAGTCGTAAAGAGGACACTTATTGCCTAATAATTGCACACCAGTCTTGTCATAGGCCCAGTTCCTAGATTCTTGTGTCCCAGGTAGGCTCAAACTTGGAGATGTAAGTCCAGAGGTGTGAATCTTGATACGTGAGTCAAGAGAAGTGAATCTACAGGCATGAGTCCATAAACATAAACCTGTAGACATGAGCTTGTAGAACGTGGGATAACGAAGGAATCGGGCTATGCTACTTTTTGGAAGGATGCAAGGCGGCGACGGGTTTATGAAGTACGCAACTTTGAAAGTTTTCGCTGAGTTGGAGAGGTGGTTGAGAGAGACACCAGAGAGCAGAATAGAAGGGACAGTTGAGTGCGTCTCCTGCAGGTTTGCTTGCCTGACTGCAGTTTGCAAGCTAGAGATCGTGCATATTTTGGAGATTATAGAGAAAAGACTAGCACAGTATGGGAGGATTTGATTGAATCAGAGCAGAGGAAGGGTTGGAGTCCAGAGAATTGGCTAAGAGGTGCGTCCCTTGGGTTCTTTGTGTAGCGCCTCTGTTGGATACTTGGTCCAAATCAGAACTCCTCAACTGTAGCTGGCGAGAGTCACTGGATGTTGACTTCTATGAAATTTCAAGTCGTGGATGAACATGATGCTATGAAGGACTGTCGCTTTGGTCTATAAGTGAAGGATCCCGAAAGTTTTTTGTGTTTTCTTCTTTTTTCTTTGAGCCCCAAGTCTCGGGGATGTTGAGACTGTTTGTTTTGTTTTAATGAAGATAGAGTGTGTGGAGCTTGAGTTCTTTGTGAATTGATGAGTTTTTGAGCCGTGGTGCTATATTTGTGTTGTTTTGATTGCAATTATGGAGGGGGAACATTTGTGAGTGCAAGTCCATAGTCAGCTGTGTCAGAACTGAGTTAGCCACCTTCAATTAAGAAGCTAGAGTCAGATTGAGTTAGTTAAATGTCAAATCTTGTTAGCTGAGGGGTTTGGAGGTTAGATCTAGTCTATCTGGATTGAGTGGAGCCTATCTGGAGTTTGGTGTGACAGTCTGGACTGTTAGCCAGTCAGTAGACAGGTTTGAGTTGTGGGCTGAAAGCGTCTGAGTCAGTAGGTAGTCAACTGATAGTTTGTTGTGTTGGGTCTTGTTTGAGGGTATGGAGGTGTCAGAAGACACTGGGGTGAAGAGTTCTGAATCAGTTCAAAGTCAGTTGATTCAGCTATCAGCTAGGTGAGATCTCGGTCAGCAGAGAGCATCGACTGGTACAGAGAGGTTTTGAGGGTCAGAACTTGAGGTTGGTTGATGTTGAAGGAAGGTTGAAGACCCTAGAGGACATTTACCAGATTGGGACTAAGGGGAGGATTTCTGAGTCAAATTTTAGTTAGCTAATGGTTAGCTGGAGCTATTCGTGTCAGCTGATGGTGAGAGGAAAAGCAGATGTGTTCTAAGAAGTAAGGATTAGGATTGTAGGAGGCCTGGTCTGACTTGGGCGGACATTTAGAGAAATCGGATGAGTCAGTTTGTGTTGGAGGAGTCCCACTTAGTCATAAAGTTAGCGGGAGTTAGCAAAGGAGTGCTGTTAGGTTCAATGAAGTTAAGAAGCAAGTTTGTGAAGTTTGCTAATGATGGAGGACATTCTGGGAGTCAGGCGAAAATGTTTTTGAGTGGAATCAGCAGTCGGCTTTCGAATCAGGTTACTGTCAAAATAGAACTAGTTTTGTGTCGGCTATGGCTGTTTTGGTTAGCTATATATCAGTTAAGGTCAGTTTTGTGTTGGTTGGGGGAGCTGTTTTGGTTAGCTATATATCAGTTAAGGTCAGTTTTGTGTTGGTTGGGGGAGCTGTTTTGGTCAGCTGTATGTCAGCTGAGGTCAGTTGAGCTATTTAGGTGGAAGAGCAGAGGTGCTGGAGGTTTGTGCTGACTTGGGAGGACAACTTGAGGTGTCAACTGGATCAGATTGGAGAGTTTGGAGTGTGTTTAGGTGTCCAGAGGTGTCAGCTGGAGGGTTGAGAATAGGAGCCAGGTTGATTGGTGCCCTTGGAGTTGGGATTTCAGTGTCCCCTAGTTTTGATCCCATTGTCTTATCTTCTTGTGTGCCTGCTGGTGGTGTAGTAGAGGCCATCACTCAGCCACACAACGTGAGCCTAGCACCCATTTTTTTTTTCAAAAAAACTTCTATGACAATATTCTCAAACTTGATCCATAAACACCAAAGACATAAGATAGAGATGCATAGTTGAATTTTTCTTCTATCTTCTTCACTTCTCTACACAACCATTACCTAAAGAGATAAGATTACATACCATGACTAGCAAGACAATCAGTCCAACAACTGCAGTTAAACAAGACACGTCTCTTTTGTTTTATATACCACCAGGGACAATGTTCCATAGTATACACAACAAGTGCATGCAAACGCAAGCAAGAATCCTCCCGCTCTCCACAAGATCCCGCTTTAGAAGTGCCTTTACCATGAAACCTAGTTTCATTTCCTCTTTGATTGGACGAGAAATAAGGAACATAGGGAGGGTAAGAAACTAATATAAGGGTCCCCTCATCACAAAGGGATCCACGCGAGCATTCAAAGAATGTGTCCTCGGCCTGCGGGTGAGCCTGTAACCTCAAGGCCAAGCTGAGGGAGGATAAGTGCCTTTGGAAACCATGTAGCCAACCCCTAAGGGCAAGGAATCCCAAACTCTCAAATATAGGGTTTCATGCAACCACACTCTTATGTTCCATGGCCACATGAAAACATTCTTAGGATGGTGTTTGAAATGGGAAGGGGGTTGCGACAAACATAGCACCTAAAAGCTCAGGTTGGGTAAAACTAAGTCGGTCCAGATCTCAAGGATGATGACCAAATTTGATAGAACTGGAGATCCTAGATAAGTCTGATCAAATCTACGAGGCCATGGGAAGGATTGATGATCCCACCAAGGCCATGGCAATCAAATTTGTGGGCCATGGGAAGGATTGATAATCCCACCAAGATTGTTCATTCAAGGTCTGCGAGGACATGGGAAGGATTGATGATCCCACCATGATTTGCTCATTCAAACTTTGCCTTAAAAGCAAAGCAAGCTAGTAGTTTAGGTCAGTAAACCCATTTGAAAAGGCCATCTATGAGGTCTTGAGACACATTTCTCACCTAGTGGAGCCAAATGGAGAACCCTATCACACAGATTATAACCTCAAGCAGAAGGAGGGAGAAACAATGCGGGACTATATTGCTAGAACCAAGTATATCCACATGAGATGTAGTTTTCACGCAAGATTGGATGATCGATTGATGAGTGAGCTATCGCTCATCGATCGATTTTAGTCTTAAGAGCAAAAGGCTGCATGACCATCTCTATAGATCTAGGCATTACATCTTTGATGAGTGTTGCTATCCTCATGAGGCGATAAACCTAGTACACAATCTCCAAGATAAGGATGTATAAGTCGTCCACCCGAACCAAGAGACAAGGGACACATCATCCGAAGCCTCATCGTCGCCGGGGCCAAGGGTTCCCAACTAGCACTAGCTAAAGTCGTAGTTAAGGACATGAGCATGGATGGGTTGGTAGATAATTTGCTCAACCATTTACGTTAGCAGTGGTGGCTCCAAGGGCAACCTCAAGACCAGCCCTAGCCTCAGCACCTTAAGTAGACCACCCGGTATGGAATTGGTGGCAGTCTGTACAAACCTCTTGGTATAGGGTTCTCATGAATGGGCATTGGATTATGCATTGGTTGAGAAGCATTTAGTACGGGCGGTAGGCCTAGCGGTTGCTTTACTGCTGGGAACATAGGTTGTGGCATCACGTTTCCATGGTGCCAATAATGGGTTATATCATGGTTCCCGTTGTGCTTAGCAGTGAGCACAATAATGTTGTTATCTAGGCCTTACCATTGGACACGTAGTGCTAGGCCATATCTCTTCGTCATAAAAATAGATGTCACCTCTTGACACACCAAAGCAATGACTAGGCCTACTGTCCATAACACCATATTAGAGAATTTGGAAAAATCCCAAATTTTGCAAGATTGTAAAAATGGGACCATGGTGAACATTTTTAAGCTTTTGTCGAAACCCCCTCATGTAGCATATCATTGGAAAGAGCCTAAAGAGTAGGTTCTAAATACACATTCTTCGACAACTTTTGAGTTTGTATGCTTAAGACACACCAAAAAGTAGATTGAAAAGAAAATTTCCAAAGTCTTGGGATTTTTCCAAATTCTCCAATATGGTCTTCTATATTAAATGCTTCTCAACCAACGCATAATCTAGCGCTTAATCAGAACTCTATACCAAGATGTTTGTATAGACTGCTGCCAATACCATACCCACACCTGCCACCCTAACCGCTTCCTTCCTAGAACCGCACCAGTACAATAGTACTCGGTGACATTGTGAGCACACTCAGAGTCCAGAATAGGAGAGATATCTGTTATATGAGGAATATAATTCATATGGATATCCAGAGCAACCTCAAGCCATAGACTACTATACCTCTTTGTTTGAGGCCATGGTGTAACAAAGAGCAAGAGACCTCAACAAAAGGGCACGTAGGCCACTGATGCCGTGTTTCCATTGTAAGGGTCTACATCGTGTTGTTGAGTGTCCTCATAAAACAATGGCACCTAGTGTTCCAACTCAATCCCAAATCTAGTGCCAAACCCCAATGTCATTCCATACGGAGACACATGTTACAATGTGGATTCGAACATGCTTTCAAGGATTGTCCAAATTGAGTGACAATCACCCCAGTGGTGGGCAGGAGCATCAGCCACTTCGATGAGCCGTAACTTGTTAAATATACAAGGTGGACTTATTCATATACAGTCCCCTTTTAATTCCATCATAAGTCTCCAAATCAAGTCGAGGGTAGTTGCCAAGGAAACATCCAAGGTAGGGAGAAGAAGTAGGAAGCTTAAGCTTTTACCTCAAAACTAGTAGCCCAAGAGTTGGAAGGGGATGGGCACGGAGAACGGGCTTTTTTCGACAACCAATCTCTCTCTATATCCATGTATTCTCTTTCTTCTCCCCTCCTCCCTACTCCCACCTCAACCTAGCCCAACCTAGCCCAACGTGGTCCCACCAGGCCACCTCCTCCCCCCTCCAACTCCTCTCTCTCTCTCTCTCTCTCTCTCTCTCTCTCTCTCTCTCTCTACATTTCTCCTTTTTACCTTCTCTCACTCTCTAACCATGCATTTTCTACTTCTCCCCCCTCTCTTCTTCTCCCTTTATCCTCTCTCTCTCTCTCTCTCTCTCTCTCTCAAGCATAGATCTATTTTGCACTCAAATACTCAAATCTTAAATTTAAGGAGAGGAGAAATATTGAAGGAAAAAAACAAACAATACCATACTTGCTAAAAGAACTTCATGTACACAATAAAGTATCCTACGGCAATACTCTAAGTTTACAAAAAAACACACATTTATTAGGTATGAAAAGTCCATAAAAAATGAGAGGTCTCTAACCAAAACGAGCAAGTCTACACATTTACATCTTCTAGTTACCATGATTATTCTCTTTTATTCAATTGATGGCAACACTATACGGTCTATTACCACTTCAAAACTAGGTGTTTTTTTCTTCCCAAGCTCCTCTCTCGAAGAACGGATTCTTTGTTGTCGCTTCTGTAGCCATATACGCACTAACTCCCTATTGCAGTACTCAATTTCATATTCCATTGATATACATCTCCATCTTCACATAGACCATCTTCACATAGACCATCTTCATTGAGTTTGTTCCATAGCTTTTGTGCTTCTAGACTCTGTTGCATGCGCTCTACATTCTGGCTCTTTTCTTTTATCTATACCCTTTTCTTAGACAAGACTCTGGAGATGGCTTCTTTGATGTTCAGCACAGTGTTGTGCTCGAGCTAGACATGTTAGAAGGATGAGAGGGTGAGAGATAAGAGGGTTTTGGGTTGATGTGAGGAGAGAGAAATTGCTTCGTTTAATTATAGTCTTCGTATGTCACTTTCAATAGGGATCTCTCGTTTTTTTTTTTTGTATGCAAAAAAGTAGTGATTAAAGGAACACCTCTTATTTTTTTGGTGCATGAAAAAAAAGAGTGATTAAAGGAACGCCTCTCCATTTTTTGGTGCTTTCAAACTAGGAGAGCGTGTAGAAGAGAGCAACCCTCCCCCCTGTTTGGTGAGGGTGGGCTGGCCCACCTGCTCCCAAAAAAGCTGGGAGCTGGGGGCAGTCGGGGGGTTGCGGCGAGCTCGCCCCACAACCCTCTGTGAGGGAAAAAGGATAAAAGGATCAGATGTACGAGAGATCAGAGCAAATCCACATAGCATGAAATATGTGAGTGAATATATATATAAGGGTGAGTGCAAATATGTACAAGGGGCCTCTAATATGAGGTGAAGAAAGACCAGTGCACAAGTAGAGATAATGTTGGAAATGAAGCACGGTTGATGACGAAGGCTCGCGTCGATGTGAGGAAAAGCACTCCGAGTGGTGGTCGGTATCAAAGGCTTGAGTTGGTGGATGCAGAGGCACTTCGAGGTGGTAATGGCAGCGGAAGATGAGGTGATGCAAGCTCTGATGACAAGGGTGCTGCTGTACTTGAGGTAGTAGATGAAGAGCAAAGAAGGCTGCTGTCCCGAGTGGTTGTGGTGGAGAAAGCTTTGATGACAAGGGTGTTGCAAGACCTAAAGGGTGCAACTGGCAAGGGTGCTGCGTACCTGAGGGGTGGTAAGGAGCAGAGAGGGCTGCCGTCTTGAGTGGTGCAAGCTCTAGTGACATGGGTGTGCGTACGTGATGTGAAAAGGAGCAAAGAGGGCTATCGTCTCTCGAGTGGTGCAAGCTCTAGTGATATGGGTGTTGCGTACCTAATGTGAAGACGATGATGAAGCTAAGCAGAGAGTGGGCTACTGTCCCGATGGTATAATGAAGTACAGAGTGGGCTGTTGTCCCGATGGTGAGAGCTAAGGCAAAAACACTGATATGCTCTATGTATAGCAGAGGGGGCTGCTGTCCCATGGGCTATGGTAAAACGCAGTTGATATGCTGATGTAAGCACTGATGTGAGCCTTGATGTAAGCCTAAGGTAAGGCTGAAGATAAACGTTAATGTCAGCCTAGATGTAAGCGCTGAAGACAGGTTGATGTAAACCCAATGTGAAACGTTGATGTAAGCGCTGAAGACAGGCTGATGTAAACCCGATGTGAAACGTTGATGTAAGCACTGATGTCTGCTAATGTGAAACGCTGAAGTCAGCCTGATGTAAACGTTGAAGACAGGCTGATGTAAACCTGATGTGAAACACTGATGTAAGCCTGATGTGAAACTCTGATGTCAGCCTGATGTAAACGTTGAAGATAGGCTGATGTAAACCTGATGTGAAACACTGATGTAAGCCTGATGTAAACGTTGAAGATATGCTGATGTAAACGTTGAAGATAGGCTGATGTAAACCTGATGTGAAACACTAATGTAAGCCTGATGTGAAACGCTGATGTCAGCCTGCTGATGTAGGCAACCTATACGAGCGGGTGTAAAACACAGATGATAGCAGAGAGGGCTACTGTCCCACGGTGGCATGTAACAGAGCGGGTTGCTGTCCCGCGTAGTGGCCATATGGTACCAGATATGATAATGAAGTGGTACACCAATGATGAAAGATAGACAAGGCTATATATACTGAGGGGGGGTGCTGGTGGTTGGTCAGCCTAAAAGGTGTAGGCGAGTACCCAAGATAAAAAAACCGCAAATAAATCATAAAATACCCTTTTTAGGGTTGGGAAAAATATTGTTTTCTCACACCCCCTCTCAGGCCAAAAAGGGGACCATGAGAGAAGATGAAAGAGAGAAAAATGGATGCGATGGTCCCACATAGACACAATGGTAGAAGGAATGTATCCCCCTTTGGAAACAAAATTTGATAAAGGCAGGGAGGGTGATCATGATGGAAAAGGTGGTGACGATGAGTGGATGTACATGGGTTGATCGTCTACCAAAGTAAGATCTTGAACATGACTCTCCATTGAGTAAAAAGTCCCATTCCCTATGTGGTACAAATCAAGGTTTGGAGAATCAATTTCCGATGAGAGAAATTGGTCCTCCGGAAGCGCGAGTAGACGATCCATGCTGTGTGCTCTCGAGGTCTTCAATCCCTTTGCTCACGATAGCTCTGATACCATGTGAGGGCAAAAGGACGAAAGGACTAGATATACGGGAGATCAGAGAAAAACCACACAACATGAAATATGTGAGTGAATATATTTATAAGGGTGAGTGCAAATATGTACAAGAGTCCTCTTATATGAGCTGACTTTGAGAAGGAAGACCAGTGCAGAAGCATAAATGATGTTAGAGCTGAAGCATGATTGATGTCGAAGGCTCACATCGAAGTCAAGAAAAGCACTCCGAGTGGTGGTTGGTGTCGAATGATCGCGTCGGTGGATGCAGAGGCACTTTGAGAGGTGGTAATGGCAGCGGAAGATGAGGTGATGCATTTGATGACAAGGGTGTTGTGTACTTGAGGGGCAGTGTGAGGAGCAGAGAGGGCTGCCATCCCGAGTGGTGTATGTAAGCTTTGTTGACACCGATGCTGTTGTGTACCTGATGTGAAAAGGAGCAGACAAGGATGCCATCCCAAGTGGTGTAAGCTTTGGTGACATGGGTGCTGCATACCTGATGTGAAAACGATTTGGTGAAGATAAGCAGAGGGTGGGCTGCCATCTTGATGGTATGATGAAGCGGAGAGTGGGTTGCTATCCTGATGGTGAGAGTTGAGGCAAAAATGCTGATATGCTCTATGTATAACAGAGGGGGCTGTTGTCCCATGGGCTGTGGTAAAACACAGATGATATGCTGATGTAAGCATTAATGTGAGACCTGATGTAAGTGCTGATGTAAGCTTGAGGTAAGGCTGAAGATAAATGCTGATGTCAGCCCAGATGTGAGCGCTAAAGATAGGTTGATGTAAACCTGATGTGAAATGCTAATGTAAGCACTAATGTCTGATGATGTGAAATGCTAATGTAAGCACTAATGTCTGATGATGTGAAATGCTGAAGTCAGCCGCCTCATGTAAACGCTGAAGACAGCCTAATGTAAGCCTGATGTGAAATGCTGATGTCTGAAACTTTGAAGTCAGCTTGATGTAGGTAGCCTGTACCAGTAAATGTAAAAAGCAGATGATAGCAGAGAGGGCTACTGTCCTACAGTGGCCTATAGAGGGGGTTGTTGTCTCGGGTAGTGGCCATATGGTACCGGATATGACAATAAAGTGGTACACCGATGATGAAAGATAGGCAAGGCTATATATACTGAGGGGGGGTACTGGTCAGTCAGTCTAAAAGGTGTAGGTCAGTAGCCAAGATAAAAAAGCCCCAAATAAATCATAAAATACCCAAAAAATACCCTTTTTAGGGTTGGGAAAAATACTATTTTCTCACACCCTCCCTGTTGTTTGGTGGGGGCAGGGGCAGGGGCAGGGGCAAGGCCCACGTGCTCCTAGAAAATGTGGGGGGCGGGGGCAGTCGGGGGTTGTGGTGAGCTTGCCACAACTCACCCATGGCGAGCTTACCGCAACCTTTCTTGTCGTTGGGGGGGCGGGGGTGTGGTCCACTTGCTCCTAAAATAGGCAAACCCGACCCCCCCTTATAAAGGGGGGTTAGGGTTACCACCCTCCCCTCCTCCACTTGCACGCTTTGGACTCCCCTCCTTTTCCTTGCTCTCTCGTGTCCCCTGGAGAGAGAGAAGGACAAGGATAGACAGAGGGGGAGAGAGCGCGCCGCACGCGCTCGTGTGTGTGTTGAAGGAGGGATAGGGTTTAGAGAGAGAGAGAGAGAGAGAGAGAGAGAGAGAGAGAGAGAGAGAGAGAGAGAGAGAGAGAGAGAGAGAGAGAGAGAGAGAGAGAGAGAGGCGCTAGGTAGGTGGATGGGGAGGGGAGGATGAGGAGGGTTGAAATTGTAGAGAGGGAACAAAGAGGGAAGGCTTGAGGAAAAATCCCACTTAAAAGCCCCCTACATGCCCACATCTGAGCTAGAGGTGCAAGTCGTAAAGGCTACATTAGCCCTAAAAAGGCTAGAGAACCAGAACCAAAACTAGAGGTCTACAAGAAAAAGACCTCGAAGAGCATTCAAAACGCAACACACAATCAATTGTCAAGGGCAATGACATGTTGTGACGATTGAAAGTGGTTCGGATGCTAGCTTTGAAGCTGCCTCCCGTACGGGAGAAAACTTATACCCATCTCTTCCCAAAGAAAAGAAACCCATTGACTACACAAACCTTCCAAAGAAAATTAAAGAGTAACCCAACTTGATGTTGGAGAAGAGGGAATAGAAAAAGCCCAAGAGCTTGTGAGGAAGGTACAAGATGAACTACTAGAGCCAATGCTTGTGCAAGTGGTTGAGTACAAAAAGTCCAGTCCTTTGTTAAGATCAAAGATGAAGTGTCCATTTGACTACTAGAGGGTTTTTGATTATCCATGACAATGATGATGAGATTGAGGAAATGCCTAGTGACCAAAATATCAGGGTCAAGAACATCCTTCCATTGAATGAGCAAGCTAAGGATGTATCCCTTGAACTCCTTATACCATGATTATAGTTAAGGAAAAAGGCTAGGAAATTGTAGCAAAAATTGGGGTCCTGCCTGTGGAGATTGTGGCAGTACAAGTTTCTCCATCTTCTTTCTATCAAGAAAAAGGTAGGGTTGACCCTCTTTGTGTGGCAGAAGCTCTAGCATAAATGTGTGAGTAGTATGGCTTCTAGAGCCAATAAATGCACCAATCTAGTTGAAGACCCCACTGTTTATGCCTCCAAATTCTATGGAAGAATGTCATACACCGCGTGTTAGTGAGGCAAGTGGGGGTTCACCACTCCCATGTCTATTCGAAATAGCTTTGATGTCTTGTGTTGGTAGTAGTATTAAGGCAATCTATGTAGGCACCTTGGGCATATAATAAGCAAGGGTGCACTTGGCCACTTCAATATGCATGACATACATCTATAGAGGATCATAAGAAATGAATCTCCTCACATCTCGATAGAAGTGCTCTCGGTGAGTGGAGACTTGGCCATGGATAATAAAGCCATACTCACATGATGCAATGGAATCAAACATGTAGAGTTGTGGATTTTCCCATACTTTCATACATCTACGAGATAGAGTTTCAAGCTCTTACTAGTAAATTAGACTCCAAAATAGGATGTAGAGATTGCAAAAATGAGTTGCCCCCTTCTTCTTCATCATGTGAAGCACCCCATTCTAGAAAATCATGCTCTTTAATGGCCCTGTGGAATCTTGCAACACATGCTCCAATTTTTCATGCATTGGGGCATACCCGAGTCAATGGTTTTGAAGAATACAACTTGTGCTCTCAAAGCATAGGCAATTCCCTAGGGACCTCCAGACTTCCATGGGTTCCTGCTGCATATATTCCCTACACTTAGACAGCTTTGAATCTTTGACATCCAAATAATTCACATGCTTTGGATAGAAGAATCCATTTCTCTCTAGAGGTGTGGCCAAATACTGGAGATGCCCCACCAGGCAACCTTGTGCAAGCTCAGTATCCTTTCTAGCTTGTACCCATGGGAGTGGGAAGGTGATATGTGTCGATGGATTTATTTATAATACTTCAGCCATCAACCATGCCAAACTATAAAAGAGGGCAGAGCAATCAATACGAACATCCCCTTGTAGCTCTCCTAGCCAACAGTAACACCTCCTCATCATTCGGGAAGAAATCGGTGGACTCAAAACCTATGTCCTGGACATGGCTTATAAACTCGTTTTTAAACATTGAAAAAGTCATTTTCCATCATTTTCTCCCACATTTTGTACGTTTGAAAAGCCTGACAACAAAAAACAGTTACAAGTATCTCGTGGTGCACTCATTTCGCCACCTCTCCCACATCTCTCTCTCTCTCTCTCTCTCAAGCTCTCTCTCTTTCGCTTACCCACTCTATCTCTTTACATCTCCTCTGTACCCTAAACCTGTTACCACCTTGTTGTTTACTCCTCTGTGTGTGTGGTGTGTGTGCCTATTATTGCAGGTTGCTTATTGTTGTTTCATCGACATGCACATATGCATGGACCTTTCACCCATCATAGATTCCCAAGCATTTAGAGGTAGATGTAGAAGTTTAGCCTGTGTAGAGGGTTGCGAGTCATGCGTAAAGTTTTCTAAAAATGTGATCAAGCATTATCATACGCAGAGGAAGCAAGAACAATGTGCAAGGATGAAGTTTAAGATATAAGAAGAATAAGAGCACAATGCAAGTCATGGTGCAAATAAGCGGAAGCATCAAAAAATATGCAACGACGTTGTTCAGTACTTTAATTAGCAGACCAAGGGTCTAGACGAGAAGACCAGGTTTGATATATTATCTTAAGCTCTTCAACATTGTTTCTAGTAGTTTTCCACTATGGAACTAGACAAGTCTAATAGAGGGCATACAAAATACACTTGAAGTAGTGAAAGTGCCTAGAAACTCCAAGGAGATATTTCTTAAAAGTTCTATTCCGATGATTCTTATGAATGGCGCCGCACAAATACATCCTCTCTTAACATTTTGTACGCTTCAAGGTAGTTACACAGACGTAATTTCTATGCAGCTAGAGAGCGTTTGCAAACCTCTACTGATGGTATTTTGCCATTATCTTCATGCCATCAGGGAAAGCCCGTGTAGTAGGCATAATTAGTTGGGGTGATGAGGTGAAAGAGACTGTTTTCAAATTTTGGTTGGGTCATACTCGTGTTTCACCCAACAAAAAGGATGTATGTCGCAAGTGCCTTGGCAAAAAATATCATGTTAAGCATTTGACACACCTTCTCGATCAATTTGAGGTAACAACAACAACCCGTGCTCCCAACACCTATGCTGATGTGGTGTGCTTTTATACATTACATATTCCTTCAGTATAGATTCAGATACTAGATTAGATGCTTCCAACCTGTATACAAACAAATGCCAAATTCTCTACTCTTCTATGATTCTATCATCCTTGTACGTGTCTTGTTTCCTTCTTTTATCATGTGTCTGTGTATTATGTTTGACTGTCAGATTGTTAGTCAGTCAACCTATAGCTCTTGGAATACTTGGGGAAGTTAAGGATTAGAAAATCTAGCAAATAAAAAGAAACCATCCTTCCTCACAAGGGACGGCATAATTCTAAACGGTTTTCAACTTGGGGCGACAATAAACAAAACCAAGAAAATCGTTGCAAAACCAATAAGAGATTGGTGTTAAACTAGTAGGACACCTAATCGAAAACAACCTTTATACACTTAGGCTATAGCAAAAATAAGCTTAACAGGCTTTTTAGCAGTATCATACCACTCCCAAACCAATATAATACCAGTTGTGGAATGATAATTGTATACAACTAACACTACTGATAGGGAAAAGACCAGCTCTATCGGTTAAACACTGCTATCATATTGTCTTAAGAGTATGGTCTCCTCTAACGTACTCTGTATTTAGCAAATTTTCTAACTAGTATTATACCGGTTGAACATTGGTATGATACCGGGTAAAGACCGAAAGGAGAACTTGGGGTGACCATATGATACCAATGTTTTGTACCGGTATGATACCATTTGGAACATAAGCTCTATGCAACATGCATTAGATATAAGGTAAAGATGAACTTTGATTTAAACAACACTAGTTTTGAAACAATATGATACCGGTGTTAAACCAATAAGATACCGGCGCTTGGTGACTAGCAGCCGCATATACCTAGGAACCTAGGACTACAAACTAGTTTCAACCCAAATGTTTAACCTGCTATGATGGTTTTGTATTGCAGGTTGAACTATATTCCACAGGCACCAGTTCATCAATGAGCTTTCGAGAAATTAAAGCCATACTTTGTGCGCAAGCTTAAGGATTGATACACTTGATTGCTGCATAAAACATGTTCAAATGTCATTCTTAAAAGATGCCTTGAACCAAATTAGAGGATCTACTTTTGGGTTTCATGGCAAAGCATGACAATGTCATTGTGTCATTTTTAATGTGGGTTCTTAGCCAGGTGGGTGCAAGGCTGCAAAGAAGTCCTACAAGAGCATCACAAAAGCACATGGGAGTCCATCCTATGTCCCAAAGCTGAAGGTACTATTTTCCATATCAAATATAATTTTGTGTACAGGTGGCAAGCTGAGCAATACAATGAATGCTTGTCCAATTTTCCCGAAGATGTGGAATATCTATTGTAGACTTTACTGAGAATTACTCTTTTAAGGAGCAAAATGAGATACAGTCAATGCACTCGTATTCAAGCCAAGTGTCCATATTTGTGTATATTACATACTTTCACATTGCAGGTGACATCCACAAAATGATACACTTTTATATCTTTGATGATAAGAAACATGATACCCATTTTGTGCAAAATTGTTTCATGAAATTGGATGATATAGATAGAGATGAGGCATGGAATGTCAAGGCTGTAACAAACACAAGATCCCTACATTCAATCTCTGCATACTCTCAGCACGATCTAACAACGTTGAAGGTGCGTTGGTTATCATGTTATTGTAGTAATTGTATGGAACACTTATGGCATAGATGCAACAATCAGTCTCATATTCATAGTTGGGACTACATTGCCCTTGAACCATTGGTAGATGGCGCTAAAGAAGACAATGTTGACATTGATGTTAACATCGCAAACATTTAGGAGGCCACCTACGAAGGGCACCATGATACCCTTAGTGATGTCCTTGTAGGAGACAATTTCACAGCGGTGATAGTAGCTGAAAAAGGAAATCCAGAGAATGCGGGCTTCTACATCTTGAAATGCACAAAGAAGAAAGAGCTCTGCAAGAGACCTACAAAGGATGGATGGGGGAATTCCATTGCACAAGTTTTTTTTTACTATGAAAGGGTTCTTCTATGTACCTAAAGACGAGCAAACCTACGAGTTGTGGGATTACAAGTTGGAGGCCTTGATAGCAATGCATCTTGTACGAGCAATCAAATTTCCAATGGATCCACACCTAGTTAACAAAAAATCTGCTTGTCCTATTCCTTGAGGTACATGAAGCTATGTACAATAGTATGCCATTCAATTTTTAGCATACTTGTTAGATACAAAGTTGTGTAAAATAGTATGCCATCCAATTGTGTGTATACTTGACATGTTTCTATCTGTGCACATGAAATTTAGTGCTCAGGGACTATGTATTATGTAGCTTCAATGATTCAATTATCATGAATATTTGATTGGATGCACGTAAACCTTGTTAGAATGAAGATTTTGATGATTTGAGATAGTTATGTATGGAAGAT
Source organism: Cibotium barometz (assembly GCF_041138505.1). Lineage (NCBI taxonomy): Eukaryota > Viridiplantae > Streptophyta > Polypodiopsida > Cyatheales > Cibotiaceae > Cibotium > Cibotium barometz. The sequence continues at coordinate 8,769,650 of NC_141110.1, forward strand.
TTAATGATTCTTCTGCCAAAAAGAATTTCGCGCCCGTGGGGGTTTGTTCAAAAACAAAACCTCCTTACTGATTGTGCTAATTCCCTTTTCAACTCGCTATTATTAAAAATGGTGACGAAGAACACTTGCTTTGCAAATGAGAAAATTAATCCTAAATTGGGGATTCCAATTAATACAACATCAAAACATGGAGACACTCAAGTACTCAATAACAATAGTAGAAATGATGCACAAAGAAGAAGAATAAGACTTAAAAGAATCTCAATACTTTGAGTCTAATTTATACATACATCTGGTTTTGTTGTGTATATGATTGTAGCATATACTGTATAATCATACACCGTACTTTACAATTGATCTACGTTGGGAGGAAGTGGGATTGATGAGGAGGTGGTGAAAGATCCCTGTCCCCACCGCGCAACGAATTCAGGGGTGCTAGCAGCAGAAGTAGCACTTCTTGCGTGGGGCAGGGTCCCTCACTCAGGGCCTCGCCCACGTATTGTTGGAATTAGGGTTGCAGGAATGCACACACAACTTCAAGAAGATGAGGAAGCTTGAGCACAACACTGTAGTGTATTATGAGTGCCAAAAATGAAAGATAACAAGCCCTAGAAGATAATGGGCGTATATACAATGCACGGGGGAAAAAACCTCCTAGTGAGGGAAAAAGTGCCCCGGCGGTCCTAAGTGTGTTCACACACATCACTACTATAATATGGTAACAAATCCCCCCTGGAGTGATGCGGTGAACAAGAGCTAGCACTCATGTATAGGGAAGTGTCTAGCTATGTGGACGAATCCACAAAAGGGAGTAAGCCCAAAGCTTTGCGAAAAGCTTCGAACTTCTCACGAGGCAGAGCCTTTGTGAAAAGGTCTGCAAGGTTATCCTGTGTTGGCACATAAGCCAAACTGATCTCTCCTGCAGAGAGTCTCTCCCTGACATAATGGTAGTGCACCTCAATGTGCTTCGTACGAGCATGGAACACTGGGTTCCGCGCAACTGCCAATGCGCTCTGACTGTCAGTGAAGATGGTGGTGGCAGATGGCTGCCCAACACCCAAATCAGCCATAAGGCGTCTGAGCCACACACACTCAACCGTAGCTGTGAAAGCTGCCCTGTACTCAGCTTCACAACTAGAAGTGGCCACAGTAGGCTGCTTCTTGCTCAACCATGATATGCATGAGCTTCCAAGCATGAAGCAAAAACCACTCGTGGACACGCGTGTGTCATAACAACCAGCCCAGTCAGAATCTGAAAAAACATGTAAATCTGGCGGCAATGATCCCCCCTTGGGATAAAACAACCCAAGATGCCGAGTACCACTCAAATAGCGAAAGATACGCTTCACTGCCTGCCAATGCTTAATGCCTGGGCTATGCATAAATCTGCTCACCTGTGAGACTGCAAACTGAATGTCTGGCCTCGTAATGCATACATAAATGAGGCAACCAACAGCTGTCTGATAGAGTGTGACATCAAAGTGATCTCCAGCATCATGAAGACTCAACTTCAAACCTGTCTCCATTGGAGTAGCAATAGGCTTGCAGTCTTCAAGGCCAAATCTCCGCAACAATGTTTCAATATACTTTGTCTGACACAAAGCAATACCTCCATCACACTGCTTAAATTGTATCCCCAAATAATGATGCAAATGCCCCAAATCTGACATCTCAAAAGAGGCATTCAAATCAGCCTTAAAATCAGCAATATGACTCTCATTTGGTCCTGTGAGCAGCATGTCATCGACATAGAGAGCAAAGATTAGATGTACACCATCCACACGTTTAACATACAAAGTGCTTTCTGTTGGACTATTCTGAAACCCATGTGCAGTCAAATATGCATGTATTTTTTCATACCAAGCTCGTGGAGCTTGCTTTAAACCATATAAAGCCTTTTTTAACCTGCACACTTTGTTTTCCTGCCCTCTTTGAACAAAACCACGAGGCTGCGATACATACACCTCCTCATGCAAATCTCCATTTAAGAACGCAGTCTTTATGTCCAGCTGATGTACATTCCAACCATTATGAGCTGCTAATGCACAGATGCTACGAACAGTGGTCATACGACATGTGGGAGCAAAAGTCTCATCAAAATCAATGCCCTTCTCTTGAGCATAACCTTTTGCAACAAGCCTAGCCTTATGGCGATCCACTGTGCCATCAGGCTTACGCTTCAATTTGTATACCCACTTAGTGCCAATGGCCTTCTTGCCAGGGGGCAAGTCACATAAAGACCATGTACCATTCTTCATAATAGCATCGTATTCTGCTTGCATAGCAGCCATCCAATTTTCTGAACTTTGTGCCTCATCAAATGAAACAGGCTCACTTTCATCGCACATACTAGAAACAGCCAATGCATAACAATCTGACGCATAAGAGGCACCATGAGAGCCAGAACGAGTGCGACTAGACAAAGGGGCATCCAACTTGCTGTCACGCAAAGTCTGCACCAGCCATCTAGGCATATTCCTAGAGCCCTCAATCTCTTGTCTCTCATCCTCAAGTGCATCATGCACATCTGCATCAGATATAGGCTGATCTGTGCCATCATTTAAAACCTGCATAGGCTGAAAAACTGCCTCATGAGGTATTGCACTTGACTGTGCACCACTGAAAAGAGGCAACAATGTATCATAGACATCACGTGAGCTGATATCTGTCTCCTTAGTACATGAAACCAAGGGCTGAACTGCATCTTCCACAAATACAACATCACGGCTAACCAAAATGCGCTTTGTCTGTGGATGATACAAACGATAGCCTTTGCTCTCAGCACTATATCCAACAAAAATACATTTGACAGCTTTGTCATCCAATTTTCTGCGATGTTGCACAGGCACTAATGCATATGCCAGGCAACCAAAAACACGTAAATGACCAACAGATGGCTTGCGGCTATGCCAAGCCTCATATGGAGTGACAACCTGTAATGCTTTGGTGGGACACCTGTTTAGTACATAAGTGGCACACATGACAGCCTCAAGCCAAAAACCATGTGGTAGACTTTGACTCTTAACCATACATCTTGCCATTTCCATGAGAGACCTGTTTTTTCTCTCAGCCACACCATTTTGCTGTGGTGTATACGGCACTGTACATTGGTGTTTTATCCCACGCTCAGCCAGAAATGCATTAAATTCTGAAGACATATACTCCCCCCCTCGATCTGAACGGAGGGTGCCCATCTTACTTTCTGACACATTTTCAGCCATAACCAAAAACTGTTTGAAGCACAAAAACACTTCGGACTTTGCCTTCAAAGGATATACCCACGCATGCCTGGTAAAATCATCAATGAAAGTCACGAAGTAAAGGTAGTTTCCAAATGATGGAGTTTGCATGGGACCACAAACATCACTGTGAACAAGCTGCAATCTGCGTTCAGCTCTCACTGATCCATCTTTGGGAAAGGAAGCACGCTGCATTTTACCCAATATGCAGCCCTCACAAACATGCTTGACAGGTGCCTCAAGCTTAGGCAAAGAAGACACCATTTCAGATTTCTGCAGGCGCAGCAAACTTGCAAAATTCAGATGACCAAAACGTGCATGCCACAGTTTTGCATCTGAAATAGCCTGCGTATCCATAATAGCACATGCTGAATCCTCTACACATTTGCCATCCATATTGAGCTTATACAGCCCTCGACATAGTGAACCAGATGCTACAATGATGTCACCACAAGAGAGATCATGAACAGTACATCTGTCATCCACAAATTTTACAACCAAACCTGTTTTGGCAAATGCGGAGACTGACAGCAGATTCTTTTTGATCCCTGGCACATACAATGCATCAAAAAGTGTAAAGGTGTTGCCATTTGCAACATTCAGCACAATCTGTCCAACTCCTTCAACGGGATAAGAGGAGTTATTGGCACAAGTGACAGTATTCCCTGTGGGAGCAGACTCAAGGAAAGTGAATAAACTGCGCTGCGAGGTGATATGCTTAGTGGCACCACTGTCAAAGTACCATACATCTGAATCTACTGCAGACATACATGTGTCATGCAAAGATGGGTCATAACTGCACTGCGCATTGAATGCCCATTCTGTATCTAGCACAACATTAGCAGATTCATTGTTAGAAGGAGAGGCATCTGCAACAGCCATACCAGCCTCTTTCTTCTTAGCCTCTTTCGCAGCCAGCTTAGGACACGCTTTGATGACATGATCATTTCCCTTACAGTACTTGCAAAATGTCTTCTGTTTGTCACCCTTCTTCTCATCTTTGTCTTCCTTCTTTGGTTGTGCAGCATTTGCAGATTTCTGCTTACTAGAAGAAAAGCCAGCTTTACCTTTCCCGCTTCTCTGACTAGCAACGAAAGCTTGATCTGCGACACGCATAATATTCCTGTTTTGCCTTGACTGGTCTTCTTGCAGCAAAACAGAAACTAACTCCTCAAATGATAAGGCATTGGGATTGCCTTTCATCATCAAGCGAAGAGTGGAAGCAAAACCCTGATAAGAATCTGGTAGACCATTCAAAACAGTCTGCACTAGTGAACTGTCTGACAGGATTTCATCTGCAGAAATGAGCTGCTCTTTGAAATCCTTGATCTTTGTCAAAAAGCTATCCATAGAATCACCTTCGTTCATATGCTCACTCTCCAACTGTTTTCGGAGATAAGCAACACGAGCCTCATTTCTTGCCTGATACAATGTGGCAAGTACATCCCAAGCATCCTTAGAAGTCCTGCAGGAGCGAATATGTGGGATAATGGTACGTTTGACAGACAGCGCAATCAAGGCATGAGCCTGCGCATCTCTACCATCCCAACGAATCTGCTCTGCTGAAAGTGGTGGTTCTCGAACAGCTGCTACAGCACTTGTGCCTGCACCATCATCAACAGTACCTGTTTCTGATGTGTTTGCAGCATTCCCAGCCACAATAGGACGTGCATCAATACCCTGCACAATGTTCCATAACCCCTTTGCTACCAATACATGTCGCATCATATATGCCCACAATGGATAGTTGGTGCCATCCAACTTATCCTCAGCAGCCAACATGCGGAATACATCATTGTTGTCAGCCATGGCCAATGACTGTATTACTAGATGTAAATGCTGTCTGTAAGAGGTAAACCTGTATAAAATCGACCTGTGCTATGTAGCACAGCCCAAAACAGACGAATGGACACCTGTCCTGCAGATTTTAATCTTGACAGAAAATCTGCACAGTAGGACGATTTTGCCTGCGCAGTACTTGGAATGCAAAAACGGAGGGCGAAATGACTTCAGATCAAAATTCTGAAACGAACAGGCCCTACGGGCTCTCCCACGGCATATACTAACCTGCAGACGCTCGTGAAACCTCGTCGCAATCGGAGGAGATGAAGCGGCAGGTGCCGGTGATGCTGCCCGGGAGGAGGAAGCCTGCTCTGATACCAATTGTTGGAATTAGGGTTGCAGGAATGCACACACAACTTCAAGAAGATGAGGAAGCTTGAGCACAACACTGTAGTGTATTATGAGTGCCAAAAATGAAAGATAACAAGCCCTAGAAGATAATGGGCGTATATACAATGCACGGGGGAAAAAACCTCCTAGTGAGGGAAAAAGTGCCCCGGCGGTCCTAAGTGTGTTCACACACATCACTACTATAATATGGTAACACGTATATCCGAACAAGAGACTAATCCCTCGGTTCTTCCAAAACCGAACCACGAAAAAACTTCCTTCGCCCGAAAACGGGCGATTCCTCTAGGATATGTTTACTCTAACGTAGTCAAAAGCCTTAACTAACTGAACTGATCTGACCTGATCCATAAGTCCCATGGTCAGATCAAGGAAAAGATTGCACTTGGATCATAGAGACCAACACTTTTTTCCTCATTGAGAGACACAGCCGTTGATTCTTTTCCATAGAACAAATTTTATCCGGGATTTATTTCATCTATCGTACCATAAAAGAATTGAGTCTCATTTTAGGGATCCATCAGTCCAGCCTAACCCCATCCAGTCCCGTGGGTTAGCCAACTGTCCAACCACTGTAGTGATAGGATCCATTTAAGAATTTGGTTAGGTTTTGTCCCGGGTACCAAGGAAAAGAGTTCCCAGGCCCCCTAGCCGGATATTCATGCAAACTTAAAACTAGTCACACCACTTACACACCCAATATGAAATTGCCTTTTTCACAGATTCAATTGTCTTTAAAACAATCATTTGATGAAATTATAGTATCACTGATCATAATCCTGCAAAACATCCGGTTGAATCCTAATTTCTAATTTTTCCTTCATCGGTGTACCTATGGCATCATTTGTAACCAGATCGCTCACTCAGAGGCCTTTTCGATAGTTCCTAGCTCATAGTACCTGGCAATATATTCACTTATAAAAATCAAAATGGAATCTCCATTGAAGATCAGCAAGATCAACCAACAGATCCATATAAAGGAGCCATGGACTCATTCGTGGAGGACCAGCAAGGTCAATCAACCAGATCCATGCCCAAATTTAGAAAACAACTCTTACTTCTTGATCCAAAATATCTTCCTTGATGCACATGTGGATATCTTCGGTGACCCAGAGCCCGAGCACCGTATGGTCAGCACCCTCTAGGATTCTTTCGCAGGTCACCTAGTGCTTTAGTCATAGGCCGCTTCCTTGGTCTCTCATATATCGTACCGGAAGCTCACCATTTAAATCGAACCGAGGCTGGTCAAGACCTCAGCTGACCTTGCTACGCGAGACGTCTTCCATTGACTCTCCATCAGCTGTTGCAAGCTTAAGGATTGATACACTTGATTGCTGCATAAAACATGTTCAAATGTCATTCTTAAAAGATGCCTTGAACCAAATTAGAGGATCTACTTTTGGGTTTCATGGCAAAGCATGACAATGTCATTGTGTCATTTTTAATGTGGGTTCTTAGCCAGGTGGGTGCAAGGCTGCAAAGAAGTCCTACAAGAGCATCACAAAAGCACATGGGAGTCCATCCTATGTCCCAAAGCTGAAGGTACTATTTTCCATATCAAATATAATTTTGTGTACAGGTGGCAAGCTGAGCAATACAATGAATGCTTGTCCAATTTTCCCGAAGATGTGGAATATCTATTGTAGACTTTACTGAGAATTACTCTTTTAAGGAGCAAAATGAGATACAGTCAATGCACTCGTATTCAAGCCAAGTGTCCATATTTGTGTATATTACATACTTTCACATTGCAGGTGACATCCACAAAATGATACACTTTTATATCTTTGATGATAAGAAACATGATACCCATTTTGTGCAAAATTGTTTCATGAAATTGGATGATATAGATAGAGATGAGGCATGGAATGTCAAGGCTGTAACAAACACAAGATCCCTACATTCAATCTCTGCATACTCTCAGCACGATCTAACAACGTTGAAGGTGCGTTGGTTATCATGTTATTGTAGTAATTGTATGGAACACTTATGGCATAGATGCAACAATCAGTCTCATATTCATAGTTGGGACTACATTGCCCTTGAACCATTGGTAGATGGCGCTAAAGAAGACAATGTTGACATTGATGTTAACATCGCAAACATTTAGGAGGCCACCTATGAAGGGCACCATGATACCCTTAGTGATGTCCTTGTAGGAGACAATTTCACAGCGGTGATAGTAGCTGAAAAAGGAAATCCAGAGAATGCGGGCTTCTACATCTTGAAATGCACAAAGAAGAAAGAGCTCTGCAAGAGACCTACAAAGGATGGATGGGGGAATTCCATTGCACAAGTTTTTTTTTACTATGAAAGGGTTCTTCTATGTACCTAAAGACGAGCAAACCTACGAGTTGTGGGATTACAAGTTGGAGGCCTTGATAGCAATGCATCTTGTACGAGCAATCAAATTTCCAATGGATCCACACCTAGTTAACAAAAAATCTGCTTGTCCTATTCCTTGAGGTACATGAAGCTATGTACAATAGTATGCCATTCAATTTTTAGCATACTTGTTAGATACAAAGTTGTGTAAAATAGTATGCCATCCAATTGTGTGTATACTTGACATGTTTCTATCTGTGCACATGAAATTTAGTGCTCAGGGACTATGTATTATGTAGCTTCAATGATTCAATTATCATGAATATTTGATTGGATGCACGTAAACCTTGTTAGAATGAAGATTTTGATGATTTGAGATAGTTATGTATGGAAGATTTAATGATTCTTCTGCCAAAAAGAATTTCGCGCCCGTGGGGGTTTGTTCAAAAACAAAACCTCCTTACTGATTGTGCTAATTCCCTTTTCAACTCGCTATTATTAAAAATGGTGACGAAGAACACTTGCTTTGCAAATGAGAAAATTAATCCTAAATTGGGGATTCCAATTAATACAACATCAAAACATGGAGACACTCAAGTACTCAATAACAATAGTAGAAATGATGCACAAAGAAGAAGAATAAGACTTAAAAGAATCTCAATACTTTGAGTCTAATTTATACATACATCTGGTTTTGTTGTGTATATGATTGCAGCATATACTGTATAATCATACACCGTACTTTACAATTGATCTACGTTGGGAGGAAGTGGGATTGATGAGGAGGTGGTGAAAGATCCCTGTCCCCACCGCGCAACGAATTCAGGGGTGCTAGCAGCAGAAGTAGCACTTCTTGCGTGGGGCAGGGTCCCTCACTCAGGGCCTCGCCCACGTATTGTTGGAATTAGGGTTGCAGGAATGCACACACAACTTCAAGAAGATGAGGAAGCTTGAGCACAACACTGTAGTGTATTATGAGTGCCAAAAATGAAAGATAACAAGCCCTAGAAGATAATGGGCGTATATACAATGCACGGGGGAAAAAACCTCCTAGTGAGGGAAAAAGTGCCCCGGCGGTCCTAAGTGTGTTCACACACATCACTACTATAATATGGTAACAAATCCCCCCTGGAGTGATGCGGTGAACAAGAGCTAGCACTCATGTATAGGGAAGTGTCTAGCTATGTGGACGAATCCACAAAAGGGAGTAAGCCCAAAGCTTTGCGAAAAGCTTCGAACTTCTCACGAGGCAGAGCCTTTGTGAAAAGGTCTGCAAGGTTATCCTGTGTTGGCACATAAGCCAAACTGATCTCTCCTGCAGAGAGTCTCTCCCTGACATAATGGTAGTGCACCTCAATGTGCTTCGTACGAGCATGGAACACTGGGTTCCGCGCAACTGCCAATGCGCTCTGACTGTCAGTGAAGATGGTGGTGGCAGATGGCTGCCCAACACCCAAATCAGCCATAAGGCGTCTGAGCCACACACACTCAACCGTAGCTGTGAAAGCTGCCCTGTACTCAGCTTCACAACTAGAAGTGGCCACAGTAGGCTGCTTCTTGCTCAACCATGATATGCATGAGCTTCCAAGCATGAAGCAAAAACCACTCGTGGACACGCGTGTGTCATAACAACCAGCCCAGTCAGAATCTGAAAAAACATGTAAATCTGGCGGCAATGATCCCCCCTTGGGATAAAACAACCCAAGATGCCGAGTACCACTCAAATAGCGAAAGATACGCTTCACTGCCTGCCAATGCTTAATGCCTGGGCTATGCATAAATCTGCTCACCTGTGAGACTGCAAACTGAATGTCTGGCCTCGTAATGCATACATAAATGAGGCAACCAACAGCTGTCTGATAGAGTGTGACATCAAAGTGATCTCCAGCATCATGAAGACTCAACTTCAAACCTGTCTCCATTGGAGTAGCAATAGGCTTGCAGTCTTCAAGGCCAAATCTCCGCAACAATGTTTCAATATACTTTGTCTGACACAAAGCAATACCTCCATCACACTGCTTAAATTGTATCCCCAAATAATGATGCAAATGCCCCAAATCCGACATCTCAAAAGAGGCATTCAAATCAGCCTTAAAATCAGCAATATGACTCTCATTTGGTCCTGTGAGTAGCATGTCATCGACATAGAGAGCAATGATTAGATGTACACCATCCACACGTTTAACATACAAAGTGCTTTCTGTTGGACTATTCTGAAACCCATGTGCAGTCAAATATGCATGTATTTTTTCATACCAAGCTCGTGGAGCTTGCTTTAAACCATATAAAGCCTTTTTTAACCTGCACACTTTGTTTTCCTGCCCTCTTTGAACAAAACCACGAGGCTGCGATACATACACCTCCTCATGCAAATCTCCATTTAAGAACGCAGTCTTTATGTCCAGCTGATGTACATTCCAACCATTATGAGCTGCTAATGCACAGATGCTACGAACAGTGGTCATACGACATGTGGGAGCAAAAGTCTCATCAAAATCAATGCCCTTCTCTTGAGCATAACCTTTTGCAACAAGCCTAGCCTTATGGCGATCCACTCTGCCATCAGGCTTACGCTTCAATTTGTATACCCACTTAGTGCCAATGGCCTTCTTGCCAGGGGGCAAGTCACATAAAGACCATGTACCATTCTTCATAATAGCATCGTATTCTGCTTGCATAGCAGCCATCCAATTTTCTGAACTTTGTGCCTCATCAAATGAAACAGGCTCACTTTCATCGCACATACTAGAAACAGCCAATGCATAACAATCTGATGCATAAGAGGCACCATGAGAGCCAGAACGAGTGCGACTAGACAAAGGGGCATCCAACTTGCTGTCACGCAAAGTCTGCACCAGCCATCTAGGCATATTCCTAGAGCCCTCAATCTCTTGTCTCTCATCCTCAAGTGCATCATGCACATCTGCATCAGATATAGGCTGATCTGTGCCATCATTTAAAACCTGCATAGGCTGAAAAACTGCCTCATGAGGTATTGCACTTGACTGTGCACCACTGAAAAGAGGCAACAATGTATCATAGACATCACGTGAGCTGATATCTGTCTCCTTAGTACATGAAACCAAGGGCTGAACTGCATCTTCCACAAATACAACATCACGGCTAACCAAAATGCGCTTTGTCTGTGGATGATACAAACGATAGCCTTTGCTCTCAGCACTATATCCAACAAAAATACATTTGACAGCTTTGTCATCCAATTTTCTGCGATGTTGCATAGGCACTAATGCATATGCCAGGCAACCAAAAACACGTAAATGACCAACAGATGGCTTGCGGCTATGCCAAGCCTCATATGGAGTGACAACCTGTAATGCTTTGGTGGGACACCTGTTTAGTACATAAGTGGCACACATGACAGCCTCAAGCCAAAAACCATGTGGTAGACTTTGACTCTTAACCATACATCTTGCCATTTCCATGAGAGACCTGTTTTTTCTCTCAGCCACACCATTTTGCTGTGGTGTATACGGCACTGTACATTGGTGTTTTATCCCACGCTCAGCCAGAAATGCATTAAATTCTGAAGACATATACTCCCCCCCTCGATCTGAACGGAGGGTGCCCATCTTACTTTCTGACACATTTTCAGCCATAACCAAAAACTGTTTGAAGCACAAAAACACTTCGGACTTTGCCTTCAAAGGATATACCCACGCATGCCTGGTAAAATCATCAATGAAAGTCACGAAGTAAAGGTAGTTTCCAAATGATGGAGTTTGCATGGGACCACAAACATCACTGTGAACAAGCTGCAATCTGCGTTCAGCTCTCACTGATCCATCTTTGGGAAAGGAAGCACGCTGCATTTTACCCAATATGCAGCCCTCACAAACATGCTTGACAGGTGCCTCAAGCTTAGGCAAAGAAGACACCATTTCAGATTTCTGCAGGCGCAGCAAACTTGCAAAATTCAGATGACCAAAACGTGCATGCCACAGTTTTGCATCTGAAATAGCCTGCGTATCCATAATAGCACATGCTGAATCCTCTACACATTTGCCATCCATATTGAGCTTATACAGCCCTCGACATAGTGAACCAGATGCTACAATGATGTCACCACAAGAGAGATCATGAACAGTACATCTGTCATCCACAAATTTTACAACCAAACCTGTTTTGGCAAATGCGGAGACTGACAGCAGATTCTTTTTGATCCCTGGCACATACAATGCATCAAAAAGTGTAAAGGTGTTGCCATTTGCAACATTCAGCACAATCTGTCCAACTCCTTCAACGGGATAAGAGGAGTTATTGGCACAAGTGACAGTATTCCCTGTGGGAGCAGACTCAAGGAAAGTGAATAAACTGCGCTGCGAGGTGATATGCTTAGTGGCACCACTGTCAAAGTACCATACATCTGAATCTACTGCAGACATACATGTGTCATGCAAAGATGGGTCATAACTGCACTGCGCATTGAATGCCCATTCTGTATCTAGCACAACATTAGCAGATTCATTGTTAGAAGGAGAGGCATCTGCAACAGCCATACCAGCCTCTTTCTTCTTAGCCTCTTTCGCAGCCAGCTTAGGACACGCTTTGATGACATGATCATTTCCCTTACAGTACTTGCAAAATGTCTTCTGTTTGTCACCCTTCTTCTCATCTTTGTCTTCCTTCTTTGGTTGCGCAGCATTTGCAGATTTCTGCTTACTAGAAGAAAAGCCAGCTTTACCTTTCCCGCTTCTCTGACTAGCAACGAAAGCTTGATCTGCGACACGCATAATATTCCTGTTTTGCCTTGACTGGTCTTCTTGCAGCAAAACAGAAACTAACTCCTCAAATGATAAGGCATTGGGATTGCCTTTCATCATCAAGCGAAGAGTGGAAGCAAAACCCTGATAAGAATCTGGTAGACCATTCAAAACAGTCTGCACTAGTGAACTGTCTGACAGGATTTCATCTGCAGAAATGAGCTGCTCTTTGAAATCCTTGATCTTTGTCAAAAAGCTATCCATAGAATCACCTTCGTTCATATGCTCACTCTCCAACTGTTTTCGGAGATAAGCAACACGAGCCTCATTTCTTGCCTGATACAATGTGGCAAGTACATCCCAAGCATCCTTAGAAGTCCTGCAGGAGCGAATATGTGGGATAATGGTACGTTTGACAGACAGCGCAATCAAGGCATGAGCCTGCGCATCTCTACCATCCCAACGAATCTGCTCTGCTGAAAGTGGTGGTTCTCGAACAGCTGCTACAGCACTTGTGCCTGCACCATCATCAACAGTACCTATTTCTGATGTGTTTGCAGCATTCCCAGCCACAATAGGACGTGCATCAATACCCTGCACAATGTTCCATAACCCCTTTGCTACCAATACATGTCGCATCATATATGCCCACAATGGATAGTTGGTGCCATCCAACTTATCCTCAGCAGCCAACATGCGGAATACATCATTGTTGTCAGCCATGGCCAATGACTGTACTACTAGATGTAAATGCTGTCTGTAAGAGGTAAACCTGTATAAAATCGACCTGTGCTATGTAGCACAGCCCAAAACAGACGAATGGGCACCTGTCCTGCAGATTTTAATCTTGACAGAAAATCTGCACAGTAGGACGATTTTGCCTGCGCAGTACTTGGAATGCAAAAACGGAGGGCGAAATGACTTCAGATCAAAATTCTGAAACGAACAGGCCCTACGGGCTCTCCCACGGCATATACTAACCTGCAGACGCTCGTGAAACCTCGTCGCAATCGGAGGAGATGAAGCGGCAGGTGCCGGTGATGCTGCCCGGGAGGAGGAAGCCTGCTCTGATACCAATTGTTGGAATTAGGGTTGCAGGAATGCACACACAACTTCAAGAAGATGAGGAAGCTTGAGCACAACACTGTAGTGTATTATGAGTGCCAAAAATGAAAGATAACAAGCCCTAGAAGATAATGGGTGTATATACAATGCACGGGGGAAAAAACCTCCTAGTGAGGGAAAAAGTGCCCCGGCGGTCCTAAGTGTGTTCACACACATCACTACTATAATATGGTAACACGTATATCCGAACAAGAGACTAATCCCTCGGTTCTTCCAAAACCGAACCACGAAAAAACTTCCTTTGCCCGAAAACGGGCGATTCCTCTAGGATATGTTTACTCTAACGTAGTCAAAAGCCTTAACTAACTGAACTGATCTGACCTGATCCATAAGTCCCATGGTCAGATCAAGGAAAAGATTGCACTTGGATCATAGAGACCAACACTTTTTTCCTCATTGAGAGACACAGCCGTTGATTCTTTTCCATAGAACAAATTTTATCCGGGATTTATTTCATCTATCGTACCATAAAAGAATTGAGTCTCATTTTAGGGATCCATCAGTCCAGCCTAACCCCATCCAGTCCCGTGGGTTAGCCAACTGTCCAACCACTGTAGTGATAGGATCCATTTAAGAATTTGGTTAGGTTTTGTCCCGGGTACCAAGGAAAAGAGTTCCCAGGCCCCCTAGCCGGATATTCATGCAAACTTAAAACTAGTCACACCACTTACACACCCAATATGAAATTGCCTTTTTCACAGATTCAATTGTCTTTAAAACAATCATTTGATGAAATTATAGTATCACTGATCATAATCCTGCAAAACATCCGGTTGAATCCTAATTTCTAATTTTTCCTTCATCGGTGTACCTATGGCATCATTTGTAACCAGATCGCTCACTCAGAGGCCTTTTCGATAGTTCCTAGCTCATAGTACCTGGCAATATATTCACTTATAAAAATCAAAATGGAATCTCCATTGAAGATCAGCAAGATCAACCAACAGATCCATATAAAGGAGCCATGGACTCATTCGTGGAGGACCAGCAAGGTCAATCAACCAGATCCATGCCCAAATTTAGAAAACAACTCTTACTTCTTGATCCAAAATATCTTCCTTGATGCACATGTGGATATCTTCGGTGACCCAGAGCCCGAGCACCGTATGGTCAGCACCCTCTAGGATTCTTTCGCAGGTCACCTAGTGCTTTAGTCATAGGCCGCTTCCTTGGTCTCTCATATATCGTACCGGAAGCTCACCATTTAAATCGAACCGAGGCTGGTCAAGACCTCAGCTGACCTTGCTACGCGAGACGTCTTCCATTGACTCTCCATCAGCTGTTGCAACTTTATCAGTTAGGTCTCCACGACCTCATTCACAAGATGGTCAAAATGCTTCCCCAACATTCTTGACATAAAACAGTCATTTAAAAATAGGTCATAAATACAATTTCTATTACAAACTCTCGTCTTTCCACATTGTTTCACATCAATCCACATTATTTAATCCACATCCATTTCATATGTATTCCCATTCTCATCCAATCACATCATTTTCATCTCATCATATCATATTCATTCACATCACACATCACATCTATCCCAATTTACATCACATGTCATTCACTCACATCCTGATTCACATGACATCACATCTATTCACGTCCATCACATTCATTTACATCACATCCATTTACATCCATCACATCACATTCATTCATATCCATCACATTCACTCACTCACATCCATCACATTCATTCTCATAACCATCCCATATCACATACATTCTATCCACATTATATCACATCACTTCTATCCATATCATATCTCATTCATACACATCTCATCTCATTCATCCACATCCATCCAATCGTTCACATGTACGACTACCCACATCTATCCATACATTCATATCTATCACTTCACATCCACATATATTCATGTCATTCACAAGATGGTCAAAATGCTTCCCCAACATTCTTGACATAAAACAGTCATTTAAAAATAGGTCATAAATACAATTTCTATAACGAACTCTCGTCTTTCCACATTGTTCCACATCAATCCACATTATTTAATCCACATCCATTTCATATGTATTCCCATTCTCATCCAATCACATCATTTTCATCTCATCATATCATATTCATTCACATCACATATCACATCTATCCCAATTTACATCACATGTCATTCACTCACATCCTGATTCACATGACATCACATCTATTCACGTCCATCACATTCATTTACATCACATCCATTTACATCCATCACATCACATTCATTCATATCCATCACATTCACTCACTCACATCCATCACATTCATTCTCATAACCATCCCATATCACATACATTCTATCCACATTATATCACATCACTTCTATCCATATCATATCTCATTCATACACATCTCATCTCATTCATCCACATCCATCCAATCGTTCACATGTACGACTACCCACATCTATCCGTACATTCATATCTATCACTTCACATCCACATATATTAATGTCACATCACATCTCTTTACATCACATCATATTCTTTCACATACACATCCACATCCATTCTTTCACATACATCCACATCCATTCTTTCACATACTCATCCACTTCCATTCTTCACGTACATATTCACATCCATTCTTCATGTACACATTCACATCCATTCTTTCACATACATCCATTCTTTCACATACATCCACATCCATTCTTTCACATACTCATCCACTTCCATTCTTCACGTACACATTCACATCCATTCTTCACGTACACATTCACATCCATTCTTCACATACACGTTCACATCCATTTTCACATACACATTCACATCCATTCACATCCCATATTATTCATTTACATCTCGATTCCCATGACATCACATCTCATTCATTCACATCCCGTTTTCACATCACATTATATCTCATCCATTCATTCACATCTATCTGATTCACATGTCATCACATCTCATTCATTCACATCCCGTTTCACATCACATCACATCTCATCCATTCATTCACATCTTTCTGATTCACATCGCATCTCATCACATCTATTCACATCACATATCATCGCATCTATTCACATCACATCTTTGCAAGTTTTCAGTTTGATTTTCTTTTGAATACAAGGAGTATTTCTTGAATCAGTATCCCCAAAACTTCTTGATCGGAATTATGAATTTCATACCCCCATATTATTCATTTACATCTCGATTCCCATGACATCACATCTCATTCATTCACATCCCGTTTTCACATCACATTACATCTCATCCATTCATTCACATCTATCTGATTCACATGTCATCACATCTCATTCATTCACATCCCGTTTACAATCACATTACATCTCATCCATTCATTCACTTCTTTCTGATTCACATCGCATCTCATCATAGCTATTCACATCACATATCATCACATCTATTCACATCACATCTATGGAAGTTTTCAGTTTGATTTTCTTTTGAATACAAGGAGTATTTCTTGAATCAGTATCCCCAAAACTTCTTGATCGAAATTTTGAATTTCATACCAGATTTCCTCGAATTTTATAACCTTGATCCATAGATCAATTTGAAGGGTCTCAAACTTAGTTTGAGATTTGGCAAGAGTTTTGAGGGTATTTTTGGTCACACCTTCTTTCCTCAAAATTGACGAAAGAGTTTGGTATTAGTCATAATCTAATTCAAGGTTCGAGTCGGATAAGGTTTTTCTTGAATTATCTTTCTTGAAAAGGTTTGGTAATTCAGTTAGTATTTTACTAAATTTCTTTCTTTGAATATTCTCTTAAACTGATTTCTAAATTAGTTACGAATTCCAATGAGGAATAAATTAATCATTTATCTGAATATTTCGATCTCAATAGATTTCTTGAATTTTCTTTTTACAATCCATGTGAATATAAAACGATAGAAATTTCTCTTCATTTATTAATTAGTCATAGAATTTAAACATAGAATTTAAGAGAATTCTAATTTTGATATAAAAATTCTTTATGCATCTATTTATGCATAAAAATCATCTTTAATGGGAATAACACTTTTATAAAAAAAATCCTTTTATGCATAAAATCAAATTTTACATCCATCACATCACATTCATTCATATCCATCACATTCACTCATTCATATCCATCACATTCATTCTCATAACCATCCCATCACATACATTCTATCCACATTATATCACATCACTTCTATCCATATCATATCTCATTCATACACATCTCATCTCATTCGTTCACATCACATCACATCTCTTTACATCACATTACATTCTTTCACGTACACATCCACATCCATTCTTTCACATACATCCACATCCATTGTTTCACATACTCATCCACTTCTTTCACATACACATTCACATCCATTCTTCACATACACATTCACATCCATTGTCACATACACATTCACATCCCATATTATTCATTTATATCTCGATTCCTATGACATCACATCTCATTCATTCACATGACTCAACAGCTGGCATCTCTTCATTGTTCTTCTCGCCTTGGTCAGTCTCTTGCTCAGCAACCTCCTCAATCAGATCACTTCCCTGCCGCCGCTGTTCTTTCTCCTCCGGTCCCTTTTCGTCTTTGTCTCTCTCTTGCACTTCCGCTTTTAGTTGATCTTCCCCCATGCTTGAGTCTACAGCAGGCTCAGCCCCTTTCCCTTCCCTTGTGTTGGCATCAAGGTCTTGTAGTATTTTCTGCACTGACTTGTAAGGATCTTCTTTAAACATGTAAGTGGCATCTGACTTATTGTGACCAGGGAGATCCTTCCTATCCTTTGGGGTGGTGTCATGGGTGTCCGCACCATAAAAATCATCTTTAATGGGAATAACACTTTTATAAAAAAAATCCTTTTATGCATCTATTTATGCATAAAATCAAATTAAATAGGAATAACACTTTTAAAATAAAAAGAAAATTTTTATGCATAAAAATTAATTTTTATAAGAATAACACTTTTATAATAAAAAATTCCTTTATGCATCTTTCTATGCATAAAAATCAAATTTAATAAGAATAACACTTTTGTAATAAAAAAATCCTTTATGCATCTTTCTATGCATAGAAATCAAATTTAATAAGAATAACACTTTTATAATTAAAAAATTTCATTATACATCTTTCTATGCATAGAAATCAATTTTAACAAGAATAAAACTTTTGTAATAAAACAAATTCCTTTATGCATCTTTCTATGCATAGAAATCAATTTAATAAGAATAACACTTTTGTAATAAAATAAATTCCTTTATGCATCTTTCTATGCATAAAAATCAATTTTAATAAGAATAACACTTTTGTAATAAAAAATTTTCTTTATGCATCTTTCTATGCATAGAAATCAAATTTAATAAGAATAACACTTTTGTAATAAAAAAATTCCATTATGCATCTTTCTATGCATAGAAATCAATTTTAATAAGAATGACACTTTTGTAATAAAAAAAATTCCTTTATGTATCTTTCTATGCAAAGAAATCAAATTTCATAAGAATAACACTTTTGTAATAAAAAAAATCCTTTATGCATCTTTCTATGCATAGAAATCAAATTTAATAAGAATAACACTTTTGTAATAAAATTGTTTTCTTTATGCATCTTTCTATGCATAGAAATCAAATTTAATAAGAATAACACTTTTGTAATAAAAGAAATTCCTTTATGCATCTTTCTATGCATAGAAATCAAATTTAATAAGAATAACACTTTTGTAATAAAAAAAATTCTTTTATGCATCTTTCTATGCATAAAATCAAATTTAATAAGAATAACACTTTTGTAATAAGAAAAATTCCTTTATGCATCTTTCTATGCATAGAAATCAAATTTAATAAGAATAACACTTTTGTAATAAAAAATTCTTTTATGCATTTTTCTATGCATAAAATCAAATTTAATAAGAATAACAATTTTGTAATAAAAGAAATTCCTTTATGCATCTTTCTATGCATAGAAATCAAATTTAATAAGAATAACACTTTTGTAATAAAAAAAATTCTTTTATGCATCTTTCTATGCATAAAATCAAATTTAATAAGAATAACACTTTTGTAATAAGAAAAATTCCTTTATGCATCTTTCTATGCATAGAAATCAAATTTAATAAGAATAACACTTTTGTAATAAAAAATTCTTTTATGCATCTTTCTATGCATAAAATCAAATTTAATAAGAATAACAATTTTGTAATAAAAAAATTTCTTTATGCATCTTTCTATGCATAGAAATCAAATTTAATAAGAATAACACTTTTGTAATAAAAAAAATTCCTTTATGCATCTTTCTATGCATAGAAATCAAATTTAATATGAATAACACTTTTGTAATAAAAAAATTCCTTTATGCATCTTTCTATGCATAGAAATCAAATTTAATAAGAATAACACTTTTGTAATAAAAAAATTTCATTATGCATCTTTCTATGCATAGAAATTAAATTTAATAAGAATAACAATTTTGTAATAAAAAAATTCCATTATGCATCTTTCTATGCATAGAAATCAAATTTAATAAGAATATCAGTGATATCCATGCATATTCATAGGTGAATATGTACATGGAGTAATTAGAATATTTCTTTTAGATGCAAAAATGGTGGGAATTACTCTTTTGGAATAACATAAAAACAAACTTTCTTTTTTACAAAATTTTAGAAAATTTTGCCATAACCTCCTTTGTATGGCTGATCATTTCTCATTTTTATCATTCTTTATTTAACTTAAATTAACCCAAATTAGATTTATAGTCTAATCTACACAATTTTCTAAATTCAAGAGAGTAAACAATAAGAAGAGTTTGAAGCAAGAGTGGCCACAAATTCACTTTGGAGATGATTAGGCCAAAAACAATTGAATTATTGAAAAATTCAATGTAGATGGCTCAGGAGACAGGAGCAAAGTAATAGTGCATAAACACCATTAAGCTTTTACAAAGGGGGAGGCTTCTATTTATAGGAAAAAGTGAGGCTCTAACCAAGCAAACCAATTCTAGAATTTTTTAGATCAGTTTCGTCAATTTTTGACCATTTTTGGGTCAGTTGAGCTTACTTTTTGGATCTAGTTTTGAATTAGGAGAGAGGAGAGATAAAAATATCTCATTTTATTGATTAAAAATTGGGGATAATGATAAGAAAAAGGTTCCTACTTCATGAGGGGAGATCCCCACACACTGAGGTGTAAAAATTCAGTTTTTTAATTCTTTTCTTTGGTCCTTAGTCCACTCTTCATCTTATGTGAGTATTTACTCATTTTTTTTGGGGGGGGGTTTCTTTTATTTTTCAATTTATCTCCTCCCTAAATTTGGATTAATCTTATTGGTCCATAGGAACCTTAATTGGACCATAATCTATTTTTTTTTGAAAATTTAGACCCTTAGTGTAAGGTCCTTTATACCTATTTTCAACTAATTCCAATTGCATATTGGAAAGTTCTTTTTGAATTTCTGTTTCAAGGGAAACCATTTTAGACACTAGGAGGATTTGTATATCCAAAAATATCTCAATTTTGAATTAGCTCCCTCTAGACATTTTCTCTCTCCAGGCCAAAACAGGGTAAAACAGGATCTTTCTTTTATTTTAGAGAGGGGAATAATTATAAGATCAGAAGGGGAGGTTCTTACACTTGCACACCTCAAAAGCTGGAGGGAGGAATCTTACACTTGCACACCTCAAAAGCTGGAGGGAGAAATCTTACAGGTGGGCTTCATCTTCTTTGGTGGTCTTCCTTCTTCTTCAGCTTCTTCTTGAACTTCATCTGCTACTAGGAGATCTATTCTTGGTAGTTGCACCTCTGGAGGAACACACCAACTCTTTCTTATCCTCAGTAGATATCTTTTGCCATAAGGAGGAAATGTGTTTGGTTCATTTATTCCTACCACCGTCGTAAGAGCCTGGGATGTGTATGATAGGTAGTAAGGGAATCTTAGCACTTGACATCCATGCCCTTGATCAAACACCCGCAATGCAAATTGTTTCTCCTCCAACACCACTTTCTCAGCATCATTCAATGGCACATCATATCCACCCCAAAACTTGGAGAGTACTTTGAATAATGCGAATAAAGGAAAATTTTCATTGTCTTTTGATAACTCTTTATGAAATATAATGATCTATGTATCAAAATTGTAATCATCATGATTCAAGTCAACTTACTATCAATTATAAGCAAGTGTCATAAAGTGTATGCACCTTTTGATGATTCAAACCCTAACCATGTCCTAGATGATGAGAAAGTCATTTCCCTAGCTCAAGGTTAGTTAGAATTAGAACCTTAGACAATCTTGGATGTGTGAGAGAAACATCTTAGGAATAAAACCTTGAGAGACTTTCTAGTCAAGGGTGTATCTATGGAGTGAGCTAAAGGTAGCGAATAATTTTGATAATCCAAATTAAGATAGTTATGGGGCGAGCAGATGGGAGTAAGCAATTTTGATAATACAAATTAAAGATAGTAAAGAAGATTGTACACGCATGCGAGCATGTTTGAATTAGAGAATCAAAGCCCAAACTTTTAAAAATATATTAGACTCTAAAATACAAATACTCTAAAAATACAGATACTCTAAAAATACAGATACTCAAAAAATACATGCAATCTTTTTTTGGGAGCTGAGAGAAGGTACATAGTTGTTAAGATATGCAAGCACATCTGATATACAACAGAGTCAAAATTATAGATGGCCTCCTATAAGTACATGAGGGGATTTTTGAGAAGCTCAGCTCATGTAACAAAGAAAGGTAACTGTAGAAAATGATTCAGGGGAAAAACCATACACAAGGATGCATTATAAGGGTTGTGACTTCTCATCACAGATTTTGTTAGCATCTCCTTCAATATGTAGTTAGGAATCTTTGCTTGGTGGATGCGCATATGATGGATGTGCATATGATTATTCACATTTTGGCCAGAATTATTAAGAATACAAAGTATATGTGTTTACATGAACGATATGGCTTCTTGTTTTCTACTCTTTGCTTGAATTCTGCACATGAACAAGATGGCTATGTTTGAATAACCTCCTCCTCATAAGGAAGAACCTCCTCATTGTTGAAATTGGTTATCCTTAGACCAAACATTTCTTTGAGCCCTTCTTTATGCACATGGCCACCAATGACCTCTCCATTGCAATGTTGCTATGATCTGGCCGTATGCAGCTTTGGAAATGCCTCTATGATATATGGATACTTTTGTTTCTCTAACTCCTAACACTAATTACCTGCATCTTGCATCTATACTAGTTCTATCTACAATTTCCTCCAGTGGAACACCAATATAAAATCCACCGAGTTTTTTTACCTTTGCAATTTTGAGTTTAGTACCTTTAGCAATGGGCCAGACATTGGCGACATTAGCGGGAGGGTGCAACACCAAACTACTTATTTTCCATGTGTGCCTTACATCAATATTGAAAAAATCGAAATATTTTTCCTCCACAAAGATAATTTGCAATCACTGCAAAAACATGGAAAAATGTCTCCACTATGTATGGGTAGATCACACTTTCGGCCCGATGCCAATTGACTGCATTTAGCCCTTCTCCCAATTGGAATTCTGCGTATAGCCCACTTTGTCAACTAAACATCTTTCTTTATTTCATGTAGTCTCTCATGTTCTTCCACCTATATATTGTCTCCAGCACCCTTGACATTCAAATACTAATACTTGTCTACTGTCAAATACACATATTCAAGTTGATGACTTGAGCTGCCAACATTACTCTCCTCTACTTGTTGTAATGGTTGCTTTGCTGGTATAGTGTTCTTCAGACCCTTGAATTTTATTCTATCTAAAAACATTAGGGTTCCCATAACTGCAACATCTATTGATTTTTATGTTCCACTTGGAGAGGGAGTTGATGTTTTCCTTGACAAGGTTCTCTCAATCAATATTTCTAAATCAAGTCCATTGCCACTGTACTTTCTGTTGATAGCCCAAGCTCATCCTCATTTATGGCTGTACATCATGAGCTTGAGAGGGGCTGTTGAGATTACAATCTTGATGATAGCTAGAGCCAAGCACAATATGTGTCGGCATGGTAGACAGTAGCATGTGTGTGGAAATAAATGGCTATGTCCAGCTGGCCACAGTGTGTGGACATTAGTTAGGGTTATTTGGTGTGTGAACACAACACATGTATTGTGTGGTTGTGTATTCTTCTTCTATTATGCATTATGTGAGTGTGGATATGGCTTCCCTCTATGATTAGGGTTACATCAATCTATTAGGGTTTTCTCTTACGTGTGTGTTCTCTCACTATCTGTCTTTTATCATGGTATCAGAGCCTGGTGCTCTCTGTTAGGGTTTTGTGAGTGAGTGAGAGAAGAGGGAAAGAAACTATGAAGAAGAAAGCCATTGGAGCTTGGAGCAAAGAGAAGTTGTGGAGCACACGCATCGGCATCAGATTTGAGAGCTTGGTCTACCAAGTAAGAAGATATAGCATCCCTCTGCAGATTGTAGGTGATTGAAGCAAGCAAATCAAAGCTTGGTGGATAGTTTTTGTGCATATGTATGTGCATTTGGTGGCCAAGAAAAAGAAGCTGTGAAGCACATGTATTGACAAAAATCTATGAAGGAGACATGTATTTGGCATTGTGAGATGTAATAGGAGCTTGGGAGCAAGCACAAGAATTGATTTGAAGCCATTTAATGCATTGCAAAAGAGGAAAATTTGCAGGTTTGAAAGCCTCTGCAAAAACAGAGAGTATACCCTTAAAATTAATGCCGTTGCAGCCCATTTATGTACAAAACAAAAGCATTGATGTATTTGGAGCATGCATAGGTCAATTTCTAAGGTATTTATGCAATTATTGATGATTAACAAGCACCCAAAATCCTCCAAGAGTAGATGGCACTGATTTTACAGGTCATTGGAGTAGTTTTTTTGCCACTTTACACTTGGTTGATGCCTCTTGGAGCCATATGAAGTGGTTGGATGCACATGGAACTTAGCAAATGTGTGAACATTGTTGTGGAGAAGCTCTTGCAACATTTGGTTAAGTGCATTGAGCAATAAGGAGCTGATTTAGAGCAAATTAGCAGAGAGATTAGCTTATAATTAGCAAAATAGAGCTCACTAAACCTTTAATTACTCACTCACTACTCAAAATTGGAGTAATTCCTCTTACAAGGAGAAGGGGCAACATCATACGGAGCTATTGGATTCCTGGGCCCTGAATTTGGATCCCATTTGAAGTGATTAGAGTGGGATTAGTGACTGTAAATCACTATTTGTAGGTTTACATCAAAACAGAGAACAACATTTTGCAAGTGTTTGGCATGTAATGATCTTGGATGATGTTTATATGCAACATGGAGGATGTATGGATGCCAATGTATATGGTATACACTTGATTTGATCATTTTCGAGTGATTTGAAGTATTGGAAGGCTCAGCAAAATAGATCACAACTGGGCATAGTGGACTATTCGTACATAGTTGAGCTCAAATGCTGCTTGGGTGAACTTGTATGCATAGTACGAGCTAATTGAAGTGTTTTTGGAAAGTGGAGGATTGTTTTGGATGCGTTTCTCATATATTTTTTGAGCGGTGCCAAGTTATTTTCAGCTTATGCAAATAGTGGTTTTGAGTCTTGGAGTTTGTCGCCATAAAAATTGTGGGATCTGTGGACACAGCATTGGTGCCAAAGTATATGTATGTATGTGTGTGTCTGAGTTAATTATTGGAAATACTCAATGAAAATTGTGCTTAACAAAATGAGTGACAGTCTAGACAAGATTTTTGGCGAAAAGCTTGATAGACACAACTTTCGCATTTGGAAGTACCATATGACAAATTTCCTTAAAGGCAAAGGGCTTTGGTATCATAAGGCCACTAGTATGAAGTTGATTTATAAGCTTAAGCATAAAGTTGATGGTAGCATTGACCACTATAAGGCAAGGCTTGTTGCATAGGGTTGTTGCCAAAGGAGAGGCCCAACGAGGTTCCTACCAAGTCACCTGCAAGTCCAAGAATGCGGCATTAGGGAGAACTCATTGTGTGGATGTCTGAGAGATTCTCGTTGTAAATTTGGGACACATGGGAGAACTTGCTTTGTGTGAATGCCCTGAGCGAAACAAAATTCCCAAACTCTCTAAGACAGATTTTTGGAGATGAAGATGACTCCTCGGACACATAGACTAGAATTAGGTGAATACATCGAATCACCCACATTGACTTATGATGAGGCACAAGAGAACAAAAACAAAAGATCTTGCAAAATGATGCCATCTTTCTAGAACACATAGAACCCCATGTGTTTGCACAGCTGATTAATATGGCAGCGGCGGCTGTGATAACAAGAGTAAAGGCCAAGTATCTGAATGCATGGCCTATCGAAGTGCAATTTAGGAGGGATGATGAGAGAACAGGGCTACTACATGATTCAATGAGAAATCAAAAAAGATCCTACGAGCCCAAGCACAACCAACAAAGGACAATTTAGTTTGTATTAGGGGACACTATCTCCCAGCACGAAAAAGAGGGAGGAGGGTGGAACCAGGCATGAAGCGTATGGACAACATAGTCCAAAGACAAAGACACAACCTGGATTTGGAAATCAGAATGCAATCTCTAGTTAATTGTTGTTTTTTCTTTCTTATTCCAATTTTTAGCATTTTTAAAAGTAAATTTTAAAATTTACTAAATAAAAAGGTTATTTTGTTGGTTTGCTTTGGTGATTACGCATGTGGATTGTCGATATGGCAGTTGGAATGCATGTTTCTTTTATTCAATAGATGAATCGACGTTGCGGGGGAATTCCGTAAGTTCAATGCTATTTTTTCCATATTTTTTTGCTTAAAATAAGAATTTATGGAATTTTTACCAAAATACCACACATTTTATTGCGGATATTTTTGATAGAGTGAAGTCCCTAAATTTCTACCATTTTGTGGTAATTTTTCCTAATTATTTAGAAAATTTTAGAGCATTTTTATTGGTAAAAATATATTTTTATGCATTTTGGCGGAGATGCTATCAAATTTCTGCCAAATTTCTGCTAAAATGCAGTGTGGGGCAGCCAATTGATGCATTGAGTTCTCTCCTGTGTGCGTGGGATTCTTTTCTCCTCTCAAAAATGAAAATTTCTTCAATTTGTGAGGGATAGTTAGATTAGTGTTAATCATATTATGTAAATATGATTAGCTATATTAATCAAAATTTTTAATTAATCTCCTCTCTGTTAACAGAGAAGGAGGGGGTGGAGATGTATGAAGGAGGTGTTTGATTGGATAAAGAAGAGAGGAGAGAGGAGCCCTCCTCCTCTCTCAGGGGGGTTGCGCTGCAGGCCGCTGGGTGGAAAAAGCCCCCCCCTAAAAATGATTTTTAAGCTTTAAAATTAAAGCTTAGAAAAGCTTTAATTAAAGATTTTAGATATTTAAAAAAATAGTTTTTAAAAAAAGCTTTTCCAAAAATACTTGAAAAAAAAGAGAAAAAGAGATTTGAATTTTTTTTTCTTCTCTGAATTTTTTTTCTCTGAAAGTTCTTTCTTGGAGCCCTTTGGCTTTCCATCTCCCAGGAAACCTATTGACCTTCCAAATTCTGGGGATCTTTTGACCTTTCGGATTTCGAAAACTTTTGATTTTTCACATTCTGATTTTTTTTTTGTCTTTTCATTTTTCCGAAACTGTTGGCTTTTTGTATTCTGGGAAGACCATTAGGATTCCGAAATTTTTGGACCGTTATTCTAATGCGTTCGGGGTAAAATAAAAATTTCAAAAAAGTCATGAGAATTAGACAAAGGTTGTTTTAATTTTTTGGAAAATCTAGGATTGGTGATTGGCATGTGGTGTGTCCATTTGGGCACCCGTGATCATTCAAATTCCTTTAAAAATCTATTTTTTAACCAAGAAAATTAGAAAATCTTTTAAAATTATAAAATTTCATTGGATTTGAGAATTGTCGGGCGGAATTGGAAATTTCATGAAGGATGGGATTCTCAAGAGAAATTAGGAATATTCTAGAAATTATAGAAATCCTAGAAATTGGTATTATGGACTTATCAACTTCTGCCTAGATCACTTGCGTCTAGGGGTTTTTAATGAGTGCTACATGCATGTGTTTCACTTGGTTACTTTTGAGTTTTGCTTCAACGACACCACGTTCATATACTCCGGATCGATGAGTTGGCCACCAATTTTAATGCTTCTTTTGGCATGATTAATGACCATTAGATGGCATGCATTGATTTTTATGATCAACTATGGTTTTCATGGATTCGAGGTGCTTCTATGCTTCTATCCATGGTTTTATAAGGATCTTTTGATCTTTTGGATACTATCATGTGCTTTGAAGAGGTAGCATTTGCCTTCATTTTTACACATAATTTTGGACTATGTTTCTTGTACCCTTGTATATATTCCAACTTAGATACCTAGTTGCTTATGTATCTAGGTGAATTGTTATTTTCCTACCCCAACTTTATTGTGTTTACTGGGTAGTTATCATTATAAAGGTGCCAATAATTCAAATTGTTTTCTAATGATGTACTCAAAAAGAGTTATTCCTTTATGTGGTCTTAGGTATGTAGAGATAGGTTTTAGTATGCGAAAGTCTGGATAAGGCCATTGCATTCCTTTTATGCAGGATTTTGTTCATATTTCCTAGACGGCATACTAGGGAGTTCCAAATTGGTAAGGTATGTATGGGTGGTATCATGGTGGTATGGGATGCTAACAATCCCTCATATATGTTATCTTATCGGATAATTTGGGCTTAGGATTGTTTCCTTGCTTACATCACTTGCATGTTGACCCCAACATTCAAAGAAAATCTCATTTTTTTTGACTTCACTCGAAGTTATAGTGTAGGTGTTCTCTAGATAAACTTTTTTTATCTATAGCCTGCATGTTTTGATGGGTGTAATCTCATCGGCATTTTCATTTATTGAAATATCTTTCCTTAGAGTTCAATGAGTTTATCTTATTGTGTTTGGATTAAGGAATTTTAGATTTATCCTTTATTGGCGTTTCTTTCTTTAGTTCCGTCCTTTAGGTGATTTATACAATCCACCTAATGGTTTACGGATGTACATATGTGACTCATTGAAACGTTGATGACTCCCTATGTTGATATGGGTAACTCGGGACGTCAATAATTCCCTATGTAGATGTGGGTATGTCGGCGGGCCACCGATGGATCCCTCGTTCTTGCCGTTATAATATCATGTCTTCCTACTTTATTTTGAATGGTTTACAACAAGTTTTCAAGAAACTCGAAACTACTTTGAGTATGAGTTCCTCTGATCACCCACAGTCTGATGGGCAAATAGAGCATGTGAATTAGATTTTAGATGATATGCTTCTTGTTTATATCTCTAGAAAACCATCGAGTTGGGAAAAATATCTTCCAAGGATGGAGTTTACCTATAACAGTTCTAAGCATACAGTTACTGGTTATAGTCCGTTTATGCTTATGTATGGGTATCAACCCAGGGTACTTGTTGATGTTAGTCTTAAGGACATTGAGCTTGATACATCGAGGGATTCCTTGCATGATATGTAGGAAATGTTGACCCAAGCTCAGGATTCTATCAGGAGTGCTCAAGATAGAGCATGGTTTTATGCTGATAGGGGACGCTCACCTTGGTCTTTTGAGCTAGGAGCATTGGTTTATTTGAAAGTTCCTAAAGATTCTCTGTAAGATTCCTGTCCCCCACTGCGCGGATTCGGGGTGCTAGTAGCGAAAGTAGTACATCTAGCGTGGGGCAGGGTCCTACATTCAGGGCCTCGCAATCGGATATTCGGGGATAGGTGACTAATTCCTCGGCGAACTCAGAAAAACTTCTCTTGCCCGGAAAGCACAGGCAATTCCTCTAGGATAAAATTTTACTCTAACGTAGTCAAGATCATTAGTGACCAAATTGATCCGACTGCACCTATAAAGATACTCGGTTAGATCAAGGAAGAAACTTGCACTTGGATCATAGAGATCAACACTTTTTCCCCCATCAAGAGGCACAGCCATTGATTCCTATCCATAGAACAATTACTATCCAGGATTTATTTCATCTATCGTAATAACAGAAAGGAGTCTCATTTTACGCATCCATCAGTCCAGCCTAACCCCATCCAGTCCCATGGGCTAGCCAACCGCCCAATCACTATAGTGATGGGATCCAATTTAGAATTTCGTTAGGTTTTGTCCCGGGTACCAGGGAAAAGAGTTCCAAGGCCCCCTAGCCGGATATTCATGCAAATTTAACACCAGTCATGCCACTTACACACCCAATATGAAATTGCCTTTTTCACACATTCAGCCATGTTTAAAACAATCACTTAATGAAATCATAGTATCACTGATCACAATCCTCCAAAATATCCGGTTGAATCTTAATTTCCAATCATTCCTTCATCGGAGTATCTATGGCATCATTGGCAACCAGAACACTCACCACCTGTCCACTCAGGGGCCTTTTCAATAGTTCCTAGCTCATAGTACCCGACAATATACTCACTTATAAAAAACAAGATGGAATCTCCGTTGAAGATCAGCAAGATCAACCAACAGAAATTTTACCATAGCTCTGCTGCTATGAGACTGATAAATTTCAATTATTTTAAAGGATAAAGCTTAACATTAAGGGAATGATTAGAATGATCCCTAATTGGATCATTAACCCATAATGGATTGAATCATCAATATTCATGAAATACATAAACTAAAAGCATAAAAAAATAATTAATTTGGCCTCCAATTAAACAAGCATAGATTAATCTTGGATTAAGAAAAAGCTTTATGAGAAGCTTCATTTGGATTGAGAATAGGTCATGAGAATGACCATTCTTTGAGTGAGAGAGAGAAATTAAATAAAAATTATTAAAATTAAGCATAAATAGAAATTTATGTAATTCTTCACTACCATTCATCAATTAACTTCAATAGCATTCAAAAACCATTCTAATTAAGCTTCTCAAGCTTGAGAGGGATTGAGAAGAGATAAACATTGAGAAATTATGGAAAAAGATCAATATTCACACTTTACCTTACAAATTGCTTGATTCTTTGATCACAGTAGAGGCCCCCAACCAATCCAATTGGTTTGGTATGTTGATGGAGCCACCAATGGAGATTGAAGAAAGAGGGAAGCTCCAATTTTTTCAATTTGGAGAGAATTTTAGAGAATAGTAAAAATTATCATTATTTCAGCATAATTCTGGTATAGTAAAATTCTCTTATTTTTTTTCAAAGGCTCAGGTTCTATTTATAGGAGAGGGAGACTCTAACCAAGACCAACTGATTTCTAGAATTTTCTAGATTTCAGTTTGGTTGAATTTGGACCAGATTTGGACCTAGTTTGGTTCCTTTTTGATTCGGTTTGATCCAAGAGAGAGGAGAGATAAAAATATCATATTATTTTTTAGTTTAAAACTCATTCAAGCATGTGAAGTAGGCGCCTCCTTGAAGAGATCCCCTTTCCTTACACATGTGTCAAAATAGAATCATTATACCCAAAATATCTCATTTTTTAAATAATACTCATAGTTTTTTTACTAATAAACCTTGTACATAGTCAACTCTTCATCTTATGTGAGCATTTACTCATTTTTGGGAGCTTTTCTTTTATAACTTGGATTTACCTCCTCCCCACACATGGATTGATCCAATTGGCACATAGAAACCTTAATTGGACCATAATCCAAAAATTTCTGAAAATCTAGATCCTTAGGCTAAGGTCCTTTATACCCATTTCTAATTAATTCCAATTGCAAATTGGAAAGTTCTTTTTGAATTTTTGTTTCAGGGGAATTCATTTTAGACACTAGGAGGATTTTTATATCCAAAAATATCTCAATTTTGGACTACCTCTAGAGCTCTAGACATTTTCTCTCTCTAGGTCAAAACAGGGTAAAACAGAATCTTTCTTTTATTTCAGAGAGGGGAATAATTATAAGATCATAAGGGGAGGTTCTTACACCTGCACACCTCAAAAAGCTGGAGGGAGGAATCTTACATTCTCAAACTTTATCAACAACAAGAAAATACACGAAATTATCTCCTACATATTGTGGTTCATTTCGAGTTATACGTCGGATTTGGCACGATTGCGTATGAACTCAAACTACCTCCACATGATAGAGTTCATCCAGTCTTTCATGTCAATAGATTGAAAGAGAAACTTGGAGGTGAGGATAACATAGTTACTCCTCAAGAACTCATTGAAGTCAAAGATTTATCCTATGTTCCACATGAACTTGAAAAGGTACTTGAATTCAGGGAAAGGAAACTTCATAGTCGACTAATCCCTGAGGCTAAAATTAAGTGGAAAGATAGGGAAATAGAGGATTCGACTTGGGAGTCAGTTGAGAATGTTCAGCGTAAATTTTCTTCTTTTCATTATAAGAGTGCAATGTTTTGAGAGAGGGGAAGTATGTCATGTGCACATTATATGTGAATATACTAGGAGGCGCCCACATTAGGCTTGTTAGCATGGGAGCATGGGAACAAGCTCTAGTGAAGCATGGGTTAGGGCTAACCTTAAGGGTTGAGGTTAGGGTCAGGCATCCAAGGTTCACACATGGAAAATGGAGAGTCAAGAGTCACTTAAGGGCCCTCCTATATAATAGGGACGTGGGGCACACTCAAGGGATGTCCTCTTGTGTAGAGCAGCATGGTATCTACTCTCTTGCCATTTCGCACTAGAGCTATGTGCTACTAGAATGATGTCATATCTCTTGGTGGTATGGGACACCAAGTTAAGGTATGTGGTACTTCATTGTATTTATGTGTGAACCCTTAGGCTCATGGGTGGTTGGGTGGATGAGTATATGCCTAGTTCATGCATGTTTATGCATGATGATTATCTAGAGAGATCTTAGGGTTTTAACACTTTAGGAGTCGACTAGGTGATCTGAAACCATGTAAGTACCAGGTCTGCACCGGGAATCTTGAGTAACAAGATTATCTTGTGTGGTCTGAAACAACTTTGTAATAGTTTCTTGGAAAGTATGGATGTAAGGAGAAAAAGGGGAACTTGCCGGGATATTGGGGAATGCAAGAGTAGTGTATGCGAGACATTCTAAGCTAATGCAGAAAGAATATCTTCTAAGTTAGTTTCTCTTTTGTTGTTTGCTACTCTGTATTGCATGATTCCATTCATGTTTGTGTCACATGAATGTCCATATTGTGTTCACCCCATTATGAACCAAGAAAGAATCAAGAACTAACTTGTGCTTAATCCTTCTTACCTTCCTTGTGCTTAGGCAGACTGGTAGCTCAATGCTTGTGTTGGCTTATACATTGGGCACATAAGAGTTAGAAGTTGCTCTTTAGGAGTCAACTAGGTGGTCCAGAACCACGTAAGTGTCAAGTCTTACCGGACATCGATAGCAATTAAAGAAAGATCTTTATAATGTGTAAAGGAATTAGTTATACCCATCCCTATTATGTTGAGATATCAAGCTTAATAGTGTGTATATGGGTGAGATGAAAGCTCCACAGTTATGCTACTTGTATGGTTGGTAAGATTATGGGTGATATTCTGCTAGTGGTTTACAAGCTGTGTGATAGCTAAGAAGAATACTAAGAGAGGGTGATCTTAAGATCCTTGCAAGCAAGCACACACACACACAAGATTAGTCAAGCACACAAGAGAGATAGATGGCTGAATTTTCTTATTTTCTCTTCTCTTCTCTACCACCATAACACAAAGTTAAGAGTATATACTAGAAAGGAAAGTTAAGAGTATATACTATAACACAAAGTTTAGAGTGTATACTTAAGTGAAAGTACTCTCCTACTATAATACAAAGTTAAGAGTATATACTATAAGGGAAAGTACTCTCCTACTATAATATACAAAGGTCATTCCATAGTGTGAAATTGGCTACATGAGCTAGAACAACTCTAGTAAACCAAAATGGTTGTCACATAGGCTATAAAACCACTAGCACCATAATTTTGCCAACCATGCCAGTGGTGTGAGGGAGCTATCATCCTTACATGTTATCCATATCTGAACTAGTTAAGCTAAATATCTCAAGATGATTCCTCGAGTAGAGCTCCATACCCTTCACTCCAAGTAAGCTCTTGAACATGCAGAGCATATCTATGCCTAGAACCTTTGTAAATATGTGATCCTCTATGCTAACATACACCAAAACCATATCATCTACTAGAACCACATGCTAGCACCTTCTCCCTCACACAAAGTGATAATGCATCTCAATGTTCTTCGTATGATATAGTGGGTCTTGCCAACTCTATGCTGCTCATATTGTCATAGTAAATGATATAATAGCTTTATCCATATGCTTACTCATATCTACCACCAGTAGCTTCTACAACCAAGCTACCTTGCATGTTACCACACTATGCTGCTCATGTTGTCACAGTAAATGATAATAGTGTTGTGCTATCCATGGGATTACTCATATGTGCCAATAGTTTCTACAACCGAGCTACCTTTCATATTGCCATAGAGCAGCACCTTTGTACTTGAAAACACAACCCTAGTTGCTTCTTATTTCTCTAGCTAACAACAACAATACCAAAAAGAAAACATAATGCTACTAGTAGATTAACTGTCTGAGATACTACCAACCCAATGTGCATCTACATATCCATGTACCTGTATCGGTACTCCAACCTCATATAAAAGTTCACAGTGTATTATGGACCTTATATACATGAGTATCCTCCTAATCGCATCCAAGTGTGGCTTCCTCAAGTCCTGCATAAAATTGACTCTATATTAACCCAACATCATAGCTTAACAGTGTGTATATGGGTGGCATGCTATGATGAAAGCTCCACACTTATGCCACTTTTATGGTTGGTGAGACTATGGGTGACATGTTGACTCCATGCAGAGTCCTCCCGTTCTCTGAGCAAACTTTTTAGAGAGAGGAAAAAATCTAGCGATAGATTTCAAGTAACAAGCACACAAGAAGGTTAAGGCCAATAATGAGAACACCATATGTGTGCAACACAAATTCAACACATTCAGGAATGGATTGCATGTGTTTTTGTAAAGGGCTTTTCCTTCACAGCTAGTTCACATTCAATCTTCATTAGTAAATGGAAAGTTGCATGCATATCATTATGATTCAAAATCAATTACACCATCATTAGTGAGCACTTCGGAGTCCAAAACCAACACTAAGACATGTGTATCGAGATTGAAACATATAACAACAAATGAGAACACAACAAAGCATACAACACTTTTCAAACTTCCTTAATAAGAGTGCAAGTGGCAACTTTCCAAAAATGCATCAACTCTAGTGGATTACAAAAACATAATGTGGACAGGAAGACATAATCGACCCAAATAATGTAGGTGAAATTGCAAGGATTAATATTAGTGGACCAAAATGTGGCACATAAATACCAAGATGGATTGGGATGACAATATAAAAAATTATCAAGGAGCAATGTTATGGCATCTCCAACCATGCTTGAAAAACCTCCACCTTAGTGAGTGTAGCTTGGTGCATGAACTCATATGCCACAGGCTCCAAGCGAGCGCACTTGGATGTAAATATAGTAAAAATGTTTGCATGGGAGATATGTCAGCTTTTTTCTCTCTTTTCTGGAATCCTTTGCATGATCACCTAGGAAACTTAGCGATTGTCACTGAATAGTTCAATCCCAAAGCTCTTGACCCTTTTGTGCTAGCATAAAACACATGAGACTCATTACAAACTATAGGTGCTTCTCTAATGACCTACGCATCCAATGTTCTCCCTTTTTGAATATTGTCATGAAAGGCCTTGGTCAGTTTTTGAATATTGTCATGAAAGGCCTTGGTCAGTTTTTGAATATTGTCATGAAAGGCCTTGGTCAGTTTGTTCCTCCACTCGAACCCATTTTCTTGAACCACTTTATTAAGCATCCTCCAGAATCTTACTTGGGAATTCCTATCCTTGACCCTAAATTCACAAGTGGAAATGGTAAGAAGATCCCTCACAAATGGATTGTACAACACGAAGGCTGACATGGTTGGCCAACCTTGCACTCTATGCAAATGGTCAAAATAAATCCACATGCTCTCTGAATTTCCACTTGGTCGCATCTTGTTAACCAAGTCAAGCCCACTTCCAAGGCCCATAGTTGACATTTTGAACACATGGGGTTTATGTTCACGGCCCAGCTGACTAGGAAACATGACACTATGAATCAATGGAAACTTGCATTTTGTTTTCAAATGAAGGACAACCTCCAAGCCACAA
Source organism: Cibotium barometz (assembly GCF_041138505.1). Lineage (NCBI taxonomy): Eukaryota > Viridiplantae > Streptophyta > Polypodiopsida > Cyatheales > Cibotiaceae > Cibotium > Cibotium barometz. Next base: position 8,805,378 of record NC_141110.1, read on the forward strand.
CCATGGCCATACTTTCCCTTCCTTACATCTTCCAAACACAACTTAATCCTTTTTCTGTTTGAGAGTGGAGTCACACTATCCAGAAGCTCAGCATACTCCTCCTCACCAATACTTGCAGAGGCTCCACCCTTCTCATCTACAAGTATATTGAATATCACATCCTTAGTCACATTTGTCTCCATTTGTTTGACTATAGTAAATGGATTGAATTTTGCCCTTAATGAAACCATGTCTTTAATGCTTTGATGTAGTTTTATACTTTGTCCTTCCTCATATGGATGATTGTGACCCAAGTGTATTGCACATCGCTAGTACCCTTATGGTCTCTGGGTAAGGAGTAATATATCACAGAATGGCACAAGGCCACACATTCTAGCAGTTGGTCACAATGTCTGCAAATAAGGTTCCCATACTCGGGGGGCCAATCAACCCTATGAGAAAACTCTTTTAAATCTGCCCTTCCACTGTGTTTCATTGTGATAACCAAGCCTAGAGTAATAAGGACAATCAATGTTCACATAATCCAAGTGGGTTAACCAAACTTGTCTCTCGAGAAACAATTACTTGAACATGTATTATATTCAACCCACTGATGACAATTAAACTTTAGTTTCATCCCATACATTGTTGACTTCTCCAAACATGGAGGTGGTTCAAATGCTACATAACCATCATAGACCCTAGGCAACTCATCCACTTTCTTAACTTCTTCAACACTATGCGAAGCTGCATGTAAACTACTATTTAGAGGTAATGCTCTTATTAAATGCAAAACACTATTTATATTACCTCTACAGTTGTTCATCTTGTCTAGATTAACAGGCTTCGCATTGTTTACCTTAGCAGTCACACTTTGTCAAACTGGTGCTGCAAGGGATTAAGACTGAACCCCTCTTCTCTATTTGAAAGCAACACCGGATCAAGCTTCACTTCCTAGCACATCAAAGGTCGCAAAGAAATATACATTCCTTCCAAACTAAAATGAACTTTCAACTCTACTAAACCAATAGAAACTAATCTATCACTTGACATAAGCACTAGTTTTTGTCTTAGCTCTGGTCATAGATGGTAATATGGTGCAACATTGGATTTGTGCTAAAAGGCCAAACCAAAATGAAGAAAATGAGAAGAAGACCTTGGAGCAATCAAAAAGAATTTTTGAGGAAGAAGAGATAACCATTAATAGGGTGGTTGTTGATAATGAGTCATTAATTTAATATTTATATTACTAAAGTTCAATGTTAATTAACCTATCCTTGTGATGATAATAAAGTAATAAATATTCTATAACAACTAACAAATTTTAATTCCCAATAGTAAAAATGGAATTAATTATTTTTATATGTCATTATTAGATATAATATCAATAGAATTATATTAATTTTTATAAATGATAACATATAATTAAAATCTTATTATAGAAACTTATAGTTTTATAATATTATAATATATAGCATATCAGTATTATACTATAATTTTGATAGTACTATAAAATTGACATCATCTTGGATTTTAATCCGAGTAGTGTACCCCAAACATAAAAAAATATATTTATTACATCTCATTATGAGGGACATCTCAGGTAGAGAATCCATACACACATGAAAAACTTAAAAAACGAGAACCCATCCAATGGTCAAATCAGAATCATACATGCAGAATCAGAATTTGACAATGATTGGATCAAAATCAGACAAGATGGGATCGAAATCCAACACGCAGAATCGAAATTCAAGGTCGGATCAAAATCAAACACGGCGGAATTAGAATCCAGATGATCGGATTGAAATCCGTCGAGATCTGACGGTAGTGAAATTGGAATCCAGATGGTTGGATCGGAATCAGACACGCGGACTCAAAATCTGATAGCCGGATCAAAATTGTAAGATTCCTCCCCTAGCCCCTCAAGATGTCCAACCTCTCCCCCTGTAATCATTCCCCTTGTCAGAATATTAACAGATCTTGTTTCTACCTATTTTGGCTTAGAGAGAGAAAATATTCTAGAGAGAGATTATTCAATTTTTAGATATTTTGGATGAAAAAATATCTCTTGTTATTAAAATAAATTCCCCCGAGGAGATAGAAGTTCAAAAAGGATTTCAGAAGGTGCATTAGAAATAAATTATAATCTATTCAAAAGGCCTTAGCCTAAGGGTCCAGATTTTTTTGAAAATTTTAGATTAAGGTTCTAAGGGGCCAATTAGATTAATCCAAATGTAGGGAGGAGATAAATTGAAGAAATAAAGAAAATCCCTCCCAAAAATAAATAAATACTCACATAAGATGAAGAGTTGACTAAGGACAAGGTTATTAGTTAAAAAAGAAGAGATATTCAGAGGAAATGATGCATTTTTGACACCTCAGTGTGGGGGAATTCCCCTCATGAAGGAGGTGCCTATTTCACAAAACTCCATGTAAGTTAGAAATTCTACTTTTTTCTAATTCTATTCTACGGTTTTATGATTTCTTGCTTCTTTTAAATTGAAATTGGATGTTATGCCTTGATGGAAAGGCTTCCCCCTTCTCTTCATTGAATTCAGACCTTCTTTATCCAAGATGAGTAATCAAATAATAGAGTTAAACTTTTCGTATTGTTTTCTCTTAAAAAAATGGGAATTGATTAAATTAGACTGCTAAATTCATCTTGGGGTAAATTCTAAGTAGATTTAGAATGTAAAAATTGAGAAATGGTCAGCCATACAAAGGAGGTTATGGCAAAATTTTCTTAAATTTTGTGAAAATAAGTTTTATCTTTATGTTATTCAAAAAGAGTAATCACCTCCGTTTGTGTATTCTAAAAGTGTTATTTTCATTCTATGCATAGAAAGATGCATATTGGAAATATTTTTATTATAAAAGCGTTATTTTCATTAGAATTGATTTCTATGCATAGAAAGATGCATATTGGACATATTTTTATTATAAAAGTGTTACTTTCACCAATATTGATTTTTATGCATAAAGTGATGCATAAAAGATTTTTTTTATTATAAAAGTATTACTTTCATCAAAATTGATTTTATGCATAGAAAGATGCATAAAGAATTTATTTTTATTCCAAGTGTTATTCTCATTAATTTTGATTTTATGCATAGAAAGATGCATAAAGGAATTTATTTTTATTCCAAAAGAGTTATTCTCATTAATTTTGATTTTATGCATAGAAAGATGCATAAAGGAATTTATTTTTATTCCAAAAGAGTTATTCTCATTAATTTTGATTTTATACATAGAAAGATGGATAAAGGAATTTATTTTTATTTCAAACGAGTCATTCTCCTTAAATTTTATTTTATGCATAGAAAGATGCATAAAGGATTTATTTTTATTTTGAAAGTGTTATTTTCCTTAAAATTGAATTTATGCATAAATATATGTATAAAAGGATTTTTATAAAAGTGTTATTCCCACTGAAGTTGATTTTTATAAAAGAATGAATGGATGGATATATGTGATGTGAATCAAATAAATGTGAAGGAATGGATGGATGGATAGATGTGATGTGAATTAGATAAATGTAAATGAATGGATGGATAGATGTGATGTGAGTGAATGTGATGTGAGTAAATGTGGATGTATGTGAAAGGATGGATGTGGATGTATGTGAAAGGATGGAAGTGGATATATGTGAAAGAATGGATGTGGATGTATGTATGTGAAAGGATGGATGTAGATGTAGGTGAAAGGATAGATGTGGATGTGTATGTGATAAGTATGGATGTGGATGTGAATGTGATGAATATGAATGAGAATAGAGGCGATGAGATGTGATGTAAATTGGATAGATATAAATGATAAGGGATGTGAATGAATGATATGGGATGTGAATGAATGTGATGGCATGTGAGTCAGGATGTGAATGAATGATAAGGGATGTGAATGAATGTGATAGCCTGTGAATCGAGATATGAATGAATGATAAATGATGTGAATGAATGTGATGGCATGTGAATCGGGATGAGAATGAATGATATGGGATGTGAATGAATGTGATGGTGTGAGTCAGGATGTGAATGAATGATAAGGGATGTGAATGAATGTGATAGCTTGTGAATCGGGAAGTGAATGAATGATAAGGGATGTGAATGAATGTGATGGTATGTGTATCGCGGGATGAGAATGAATGGTATGGGATGTGAATGGATGTGAATCGGGATAGATGTGAATGAATGTGATGTGGTTTGAATGAGATGTGTTGTGAATGAATGTGATGTGGTGTGAATAAGATGTGATGTGAGTGAATGTGATGTGGTCTGAATGAGATGTGACGTGAGTAAATGTGGTGTGGTCCGAGTGGTGTGGTCCGAATGAGATGTGATGTGGTCTGAATGGATGAGATGTGAATGAATGTGATGTGATGAGATGTGGATATGGGTAAATGTAAGTGGATATGGGTAAATGTAAGTGGATGAGATCTGATGAGGATAATTGAGGAAAGAAGTGATGAGATGAAAAATGATGATTGGATGAGAATGGGAATTTATATGAAATGAATGTGGATTAAGTAATGTTTGATTAATGTGGAAAGACGAGAGTTCGTTATATAAATTGTATTTATGACCTGTTTTTAAATGATTGTTTTATGTCAAGAATGCTGGGGAAGCATTTTGACTGTCTTGTGAATGAGGTCGTGGGAGACCTAGCTGATAAACTTGCAACAGCATAAAGAAGAGTCAATGGAGGACGTCTTGCATAGCAAGGTCAGCCGAGGTCTTGACTAGCCTCGGTTTGATTTAAATGGTGAGCTTCTGGTACGGTGGATGAGGGACCAAGGAAGCGGCCTATGAGTGAAGCGTTAGGTGACCTGCAAAGGAACCTAGAGGGTGCTCGGGCTCTGGGTCACCGAAGATACCCACAAGTACATTGGGGAAGATATTGAATAAGGAGTAAGAGTTGTTTTCTGAATTCAGGCATGGATTTGGTTGATTGACCTTGCTTGTCCACAAGTACGTTGGGGAAGATATTGAATAAGGAGTAAGAGTTGTTTTCTGAATTCGGGCATGGATCTGGTTGATTGAACTTGCTCGTCCTCAACGGATGAGTCCATGGCTCTTTTATATGGACCATTGGTTGATCTTGCTGATCTTCAACGGAGATTCCATTTTGATATGTGAATATATTGTCGGCTATGAGCTAGGAAAAGGCCCCTGAGTGGACAAGTGGTGAGCGTTCTAGTTGCCAATGATACCATAGGTACACCAATGAAGAAATGATTGGAAAGAGTGGACAGGTGGTGAGCGTTCTAGTTGCCAATGATACCATAGGTACACCAATGAAGGAATGATTGGAAATAAGGATTTAACCAGAGATTTTGAGGATTATGATCAGTGACACCATGGTTTCATTAAATGATTGTTCTTAAAGATAGTCAATTTTGTGAAAAAGGCAATTTCATATTGGGTGTGTAAGTGGTGTGACTAGTTTAAGTTTGCATGAATATCCGGCTAGGGGACTTGGGAACTCTTTTCATTGGTACTCGGGACAAAACCTAACCAAATTCCTAATTGGATCCCATCACTACAGTGGTTGGGCGTGATGGACTGATGGATTCCTAAATTGAGACTCAATTCTGTTATGGTACGAAAGATGAAGTGAATCCCGAACAAAAATTATTCTATTTAAAAGAATCAACGGCTGTGCCTCTCAATGAGGAAAAAAGCATCGGTCTCTATGATCCAAGTGCAGTCTTTTCCTTGATCTGACTATGGGACTTATGGGTTTGTTCAGATCAGTTCAGTTAGTTAAGGCTTTTGACTATGTTAGAGAAAAGTTATCTTGGAGGAATCGCTCGTGCTTTCCGGGTAAGAGAAGTTTTTTCAGGTTCAATTTTGGAAGAACCAATGGATTAGTCTCTTGTCCAGTTATCCGGTGGGCGAGGCCTCGAGTGTGAGACCCTACCCTGCATAAGAAGTGCTACTTTCGCTGCTAGCATCCCTGAATTTGCTGCATGGTGGGGACAGGGATCTCTCAAAAATCAAGCATGGCTAAAATGGAATCCAACAGTTAAATTGGAATCTAGACGATCGGATCGAAATCCAACACGCGGAATCGGAATCCGACGTCAGACCAAAATCAAACACAGCAAAATTAGAATCCGATGGTCATATCGGAACCCATATGGAATCAAATGGTCGGAGCAGAGTCCAACAGTTGGATTGGAATCCTACGGTTGGATAAACATTGGAATTTGAGGGTGGAATCAAAATCCGATGGATTGAAGTGTGGATTCAGAGGGTGGAGTCAGAATTGGAATCAAAATTGGATATATCATAATTAGACACGCGGAGGGCAGAATCAAAATCCGATGGTTCAAAATTTTAATACCAAAGGGTGCAATCGGAATCCAAACAGTGGCTTCTGCATCATCGGCATGGTTCATAAGGTCTATAGCCAACTTGGTTTAGGAGGTAGTTTGGTTCACTTGGGCATCTAGTTAGCTGAACCAAAGTGATGAAAATATGGTTAGAGGAGGATCGTGGTTGCACCCCGAAAATCTGGTTAGAGGAGGATCGTGGTTGCACCCCGAAAATTGTACCCTTATAGTTATCGTGCTATAAATAGCATTAAATGCACCTGCATTCCTTAATATTCTCTTTCATAACATTGATTTGCACATAACTCAATAAATAGAAATGTTTAGAAAATTTATGCACACAAGTAGAAATTTTTAAAAAATAACAAAAAAAAATAAACTTATCTCCTTAATATCTCTTTCCTTTTTAACTTGTGGTAGCAACTTAGGATGAAGTCCTAAGTGATGTAATTCATGGATATATTATGAGAGCAGTCATTGTAATAGCATTAAGCATCTTATGAGCCTAAAGTGCCTAGCTGGCCATAGTTTAAGTGAGTGTGAACACTTATGGCCATGTATATAAGTGAATTTCTCTCATAATACAACATACTCTTCCATTGTGCAATTGAGCATTGCTCTTGCTAATCCTCTTGCTAATCTCTCTCCCTAATGCATGCTAGTGAGTGTGTGTGAGTGAAGTGAGGTGAGAGGAGGGACTAGGACCCGTAGTAGTGCAATGTGGCGGTGTGACAACGCTCGTAGGAGACACGGTGGAATTGCTTCTCAAGGAGTTGTAGAGCTTCGAGACCTCAAGGGTTACGAGCTTGGCCATTAGAAAGATCCTCACACGACAGTTGCATTTCACTAGGTAATCTCTTTTTGCATGTGTTTCAAGGAGGGTTATGGTGAGCCACCGCCGAGGAGCCATCCCTTGGCTTTTTCTATCATTTTGTCTCTAATCTACGCATAACCCATTGCCCATTATCTTGATTAGTGGTTTCCCACCATGAAAAAGATATGTATTTGATGGTGATTTGTGTGAGATTTGGTGTAGAATAGCTCTCTTTTTGGTTTTTAAAAAGAATGCTTTTTGCTTAATTTTTAGATTAATTTGTTGTTGTTTTGGTGTTTTTTCATATTCTTAGGGCTTGCACATAGTTTGTATTAGGCTTAGTTTGCACATAGTTTGTATTAGGCTCCATTGCATCAAACAATGCAATAGAACGTAATTTTTAGTGAATGTTAGCTCTCTTTAGTATAAACATAGATCTAAGATCATTAATTCTAGTTTAATTGTGTGTGTTTTTTGTTGAAATTGTTTGGATTAGAGTGTTGCTTTGTACTCAGTCACTCTTCATCTTATGTGGGCATTTACTCATTTTTGGGGATATTTTTCTTTTATAGATTGGATTTATCTCCTCCCCACACTTGGATTGATCCTATTAGCCCATAGGAACCTTAATTGGACCATAATCCAAAAATTTCTAAAAATCTAGACCCTTAGACTAAGGTCCTTTATACCTATTTTAAATTAATTCCAATTGCACATTGGAAAGTTCTTTTTGAATTTCTCTTTCAGGAGAAACCATTTTAGACACTAGGAGGATTTTTATATCCAAAAATATCTCAACTTTGGATTACCTCCCTGTAGACATTTTCTCTCTCCAGGCCAAAACAGGGTAAAACAGGATCGTTCTTTTATTTCAGAGAGGGGAATAATTATAAGATCAGAAGGGGAGGTTCTTACACCTGTACACCTCAAAATCTAGAGGGAGGAATCTTACATAGACCATATATCTTGAAAACAAGCACCCCCTTTACCAAGACTCCTTTTAAAAGCCCCATTAAATAGAAGAGTCCATCTATATCCATAGCTCCGGTTTGTTTGCTTACAAAAACAAACCGAGCACCCCTTTTACCAAGACTCCTTTTTAAATCCCCATCAAAGAACAGAGTCCCATCTATATCTAGCAATTCTTCATGCAAACTATGATCAGGAACCACTTGATTTTTAATATCCTTAATGGGTTTGCGTTTAACATGTATTTATGGACCCTCACACTATCTTCCTTAATAAAGCTCATGTCAAACTCCTACAATGTCATGATCCGCTTCTGTACCTTTGGATTGTCACTAGAATACTTCCTCACATGAGGTAGAAGATTACAAGAGGTGAGAACAACAAAAGGTCTATAAATCAGATAATGCTTTAACCTTTTTATGGCATATACAAGAGTCCAAATCAAAATCTCAACTTCATGCCAAGCCTTTTCAATCTCACCCATTTCCCTGCTAATATAAAAAACAGGTCTTATATATGATTGCTTGGTTCCTTTTTACATTAGCACTGTCCCTACTACATGTTTCCCAACACTAAGGCTCAGATAGAAGGGTTGGTTCCAATCTGGGGGCATCATTGTTGACAGGTTAGGTAGCTTATCCTTGAAACTCTCAAAAGCATCCTCTTCTACCTGCTTAAATGGATCTTACTAACTAGCTTTTTGTAAAACATACAAAAAGATCTAGATAGCTATCTAAGCTTTTAAACAAAGCTCATTAACTCTTTGGTTGTCTTGGGGCTTTCCATTTGCAATAAACTCTCTACCTTTGAAGGGTATGGGGATATTCCATTCTCACTCACCTCATGTCCCAAGAGCACTACCCTCGCCCTTACTCCCCTTGCTATCTTACACTTTGTTAGGTTGAGCTGGGCTCCATCATCATCAAGATGTTTAAAGACAATGTCAAGCTTCTCTACATGGATCAACTTGTCACTATATACACAAAAATCATCCATGAATATTCAAACAAAGGTTCCCAAATATGGAGCAAGGATCTTATCCACCTAACTCTGAAAACTGGCATAGGCATTAAGTAGTCCAAAAGGCATCACTCTGTAGCAAAACACTCCCCATGGAGTAATAAAATTGGTCTTCTTCTGATCCTCAAGAGCTATTCTAATCTGATAATATCCACTAAAACCATCACAAACTGAATACCTTTCATGCCTAGTGTAAACCTTAGAGGTTTACAGTCTTTCAAGTCTTCAAGTCTTTCATTATTACTTTTTGGTGAATATTTTTGAACCTGAGGCTGTTCACCTGAGATTTCAGGAGACACATGCATTTTGCTTATTTATGGGATTGTAACTGATGTGCGGATGATCAATCATAATGAACAGGCAGTTACACGTTCATACATAACGTTAGTTCTGTGTTTCTTATGTTTTTTTTGATATGACAGTTTGCAGTTAACCTGATTTACTGTAATGATGTAGTATGGATTATCTGTGATGATGAAGAAAGGATTTTACTGACCTAAATATATGAATTAATGGTGTATGTTTTAGCAGTTAATGAAAGTGTTTACTGTTTTGATATCCCGTTGTGAGGTTATGATGAAATACCAATGGTGGTTATGAATAGTTAGTATGGTGCTCTGTTAAGCCCCAACACTTTTGGCGATCCTGCGGTATCAAACCTAGGGTCCTTGTTCATGGGAAAGGGACAGGACAACAGGAATTTACAGAAAAACTGTTAAGATGGATGAATGGAGACAAGAGTTCAATAAACTGGGTGACAGAAGAAGAAGAAGAATATGCCACGTACGCAGAGAAATTCTTGAAGGAACAATTTCCTTCCTTACCTATCCCAATTACATTTACATCTTATCACATCCGTTCCACATTCTCTTCCCATTTAGTAGTTTTTACTACCTTGATACCGATAATGGGACTTTTTTTAAATTTCTACCAATTGCTTGGCCTAGATAAACGTTCTTTTTCTCGACGACTATTTCCATATTCCTCTCAATTCCTCAATTAAATTATATTCAATATTCCTCTTTTGAATAAAAGAATTCATGGGATTTACAAAAATCAATTCTACCCATATTTCCACTTTTGATGAATAATCATAAATTGAATTATACTAAAAATTTCTCTTCTTCCCATTTGATTTCATGGATCTCAAATACCATGGGAATTCCTCTTTTTGTATTTAATTATTTTCATTCCAATATCATGGAAATTCCTCTTTTATCATCAAATATTTCTCATAAAATAAATTCATCAAAAATAAAATATCCATTAATTCAACATGCTAGGAATTTCTCTTTTCCCATCTAAATGATTGAATTCCAAATGTCATAGGAATTCATCTTTTACCATTTAAATATTTCTCATAGATAAATTTATCTAAATTTTATCTTTAAATTTAAATAAAATATCCCCAATAATTCCAATATGCTAGGAATTTCTCTTTTCCCATCTAAATGATTGAATTCCAAATGTCATAGGAATTCCTCTTTTACCATTTAAATATTTCTCATAGATAAAATAAATTTATCTAAAATTTATCTTTGAATTTAAATAAAATATCCAATAATTCCAATATGCTAGAAATTTCTCTTTTCCCATCTAAATGATTGAATTCCAAATGTCATAGGAATTCCTCTTTTACCATTTAAATATTTCTCATAGATAAAATAAATTTATCTAAAATTCATCTTTGAATTTTAGATATCCAATAATTCCAATATGCTAGGAATTTCTCTTTTCCCATCTAAATGATTGAAAAATGAAAACTTTATGTGTTTACTAAAATCCATTAGAGAGCTTCAATTGCATTAAAGAGCCATTCAATTGAATACTTCTCAAGCTTGAGAGGGGTTGAGAGGGATTGAGAAGTGAGAAACATTTAGAGATTAAGAAAAAGACCATAAATCACACTTTACCTCTTATTTTGCTTGATTCTTTAGTCTAAGGAGAGGCCCCCAACCAATCAAAGAAGGTTGAAGAGAGAGAGAAACTCCATTCTCTCCAAATTGTAGAGGATTTTTAGAGGATAATAGAAAATATCATTATTTCAGTATAATACTGGCATGGTATAGTTCACATATTTTTTTACAAAGGACTAAGGGTCTATTTATAGGTGAGGGAGGCCTCTAACCAAGTCCAACTAGTTTCTAGAATTTTCGAGGTTGAGTTTGGCTGAATTTGGACAAGATTTGGATCAGTTTGGCTCTCTTTTTTATTTGGTTTGATCAAGGAGAGAGGAGAGATAAAAATATCTTATTATTATTGAGTTTAAAACTCTTCCACACATGTGAAATAGGCGCCTCCTTGAAGAGCCCCCTTCTCCTTACCAAGGTGTCAAAAATGTATCATTATACCTAAAATATCTCATTTTTTTTAGTAATATTCATAGTTTTATGGTGAGGTGCATACGAACCCGGGTGTGGAACAAACAAAAGCAGGAGTTTTTGCCTTTTGGGGTGGTTAACGGTCCAGGAAGGGTTAAAAGAATTCTCCAGGAGTACTATTATCAGCAATTTCATGCATGTGGGGTTTGTGGTGGTCTCACAGGCATTGCATTATGAAAACTAGTGGATGAGCAGAGAAGATGTCAATTTTCAGAGGCCTACCCACAGTTATGGCACGCGTTTGAGACTTCGATTGGGAGAAAGATTAGGAATAGGGCTGGAAAACACGGAAGAAGTACATCCTCCCAACCCACCAAATTCTCCTAATACTACAGATGACACTGATACAGACGATGGCAAAACAGGAACAGGACAGGATGCAAAAGAAGCACATGAACCTGGAATATCAGGAGCCCAGGCTCCAAGTTCTCCGAATTCTTTAGAGAATAAGGGACTGATCAGAGTAGTTGGAGCAAGAGTCCTAGAAGCCCAACTGCTGGGAGCAAGAAGGCAATTGAGTTTCAATCCATTGACAGGAGTACCACACCCAGACCAAGAAACCCACAACCAATCATGCAGCAAGGGAATCCAGTAAACCCTGCACACCAGCAGGTGCCCCACTAAACCCTAAGGTTGGCGCAGCCAAGTTCAGCAGCTCAAAGAAAGCCAATGCTGACAGCCATGTAGGTCAGTTTGAGACAAGATGGCAGACTAGCAGCTATGGGGTACACCCAGATGCAGTGAAGAAGGACACTTTGCAGCAACATTGGAGGGAAAGGCAGTTGATTCACCCAATATGGGTTAGCACATTTTGTTGACTATGATGCCTTCAAAATAGCTTTTCTCGCAAGGTTCAGGGAAGGAGAAAACCCCTGAAGATTTCCTAAAGAAGCTGAGGGCCTTGAAACAGAAGAAATTGGGAGTAGAAGACAATGCACAGAAGTTCAGAACCCTATACAACAGGTTGTTGGCAAATCAGAGACCTACACCTGAACAGTTAGGGGACTTCTTTTGCAAGGGTCTGAGAAAGGGCCTGCAGAGCTCAGTGGTGGCTGGCAGGGACATTCAAAATAAAAATGATTTCAATGATATGGTGATGGATTTGCAAGAAGAGGTGTATATGTTGCAGCCACCTGGTTATGAGGATGTGGGTCACCTTGAGCATGTTTGCAGGTTGAAGAAAGCCTTGTATGGCTTAAAGCAAGCACCAAGAGCATGGTCTGACAAGATTTCTGAATATCTTGTCACTATTGGCTTTCATGTAGCCAATGCAGATTTCTCGCTGTATGTGAGACATGGTGATAGAGGGGTTGTGCTTGTTGTCATCTATGTAGATGACTTGATCATTATGGGGGACCATGATGCAGAGATCTTTGATGTAAAGATCTTGCTTAGACAGAAGTTCGAGATGAAGGATCTGGGGAGCTCAGATATTTCTTGGGCATTGAGGTGATTAGGTCACCACATGGTATTGGATTACTGCAGAGACAGTATGGCTTGGACATGTTGTCCAAGTATGGTATGACAGGCTGTAAGCCTATTTCTGTGCCATTGGATCAGAATGGCAAGTTGAGTGCAGATTCAGGAGAGATCTTGGAGGATCCTACTATGTACAGGAGCATAGTAGGAAGTTTGATCTACATGACGATCACCAGACCAGATTTGAGCTATGCTGTTGGGTTGGTGAGTCAGTTTATGCAGGTTCCACGGAAACCGCATTTGGATGCAGTGAGACGCATACTGAGGTATGTGAAGTCTACTTTGCATTGTGGACTATTCTATGAGACTGGGACAGAGATATGTGTACATGGGTACACAGATGCTGATTGGGCTGGTAGTATCTCAGATAGAAGATCTACCAGTGGATTCATGTTTTCTTTGGGGAGTGCTGCTGTGACTTGGAGCAGCAAGAAGCAGCCTACGGTTGCTCTATCGAGTACAGAGGCCGAGTACAGAGGAGCTGCTATGGCAGCATGTGAGGTAGCTTGGTTAAGAAAGCTACTTGCAGATTTGGGTCTATCAGTGGATAGACAAGTTGTCATTTTCTGTGACAACATTAGCAGTATACAGTTGGCCAGGAACCCAGTCTTTAATGCTCGTACGAAGCACATAGAGGTCCACTACCACTTCGTCAGAGAGAAGGTCTTGGCAGGAGACCTTGACCGTGTTTATGTCAGCACAGAGGATCAGGTAGCTGACATCTTCACCAAAGCATTGGGTACAGAGAAGCTCCGCAGATTCAGGGCTTCGCTTGGTGTACATGAGATGGAGTTGAGCTCGAGGGGGAGTGTTGAGATATCAAGCTCGTCTAGTGAGGCGGTGGCCACTGATGACCCGCCTGGGGGATAGGCCCCACACTTACACCACTGGCATGGTTGGTGAGATCATGGGAGATATGCGGCCAGTGGGATGACAGGCTGTGTGACAGCCATTCTAGAGACTGGCATAGTTATAGCGCCAGCTCATTTAGTCGGGTTCACACTATAGAGAACCCGTATATGTATTGGTTGAGTACCTTTCATATTATGTGTACTCTTATTCTTGTATATGGTGTGTTGAGTGTTGAGTAGAGAAGAAGAAGATTTTCAGCCTCTCACCTTGTGTGTTCTCTATTAGGGTTTTGTGAGTGTGTGTGTGTGCTTGCAAGAGCTCAAGCTCTCTTCCCCCCTGCATCTTTTCAACCCTCACCCCCAACTCAAACTCCTCCATACCAATTTTCCTCCTTCTGGCTCTAGCTCTCCCTTTCTTAGTGGGACTCTGGCTTCTCCATGGGTGTCTTCCCTTTTTTTCTTTTCTTCTTGTCCCTTGTTTCCTTACCATCACCTTTTGACTCTGAACTCTGCAACCTGGTTATTTTATTAGCAACATGTCCACTTCTTCAATGGTCTCAAGCATGTGTACATTCCCCAAAGGGCCTTGAGGTGGTATCTGCCCTTGTACAGACCCTCATAATTTCCATTATTCACTTCCTTATTTTGCAGACTCCTTTGTTTCCTTCACGACTTTGAATAATCAGGTATACACCTCCTGGCTCCCTCCTTGGCTTAGTACACTATGGAGCTATATGCCCCCTCTCCCCACAATTATAGCATTGAAAGTGCTCCATCCTATTCCTTTGTGGTGGTCTCTCTCCTTGTGGTCTTCGGACTTGGTTTTGAATAACTTGCATAGCAAGATTTAGATTCCCAATCTGCACAGTCAACAGCATTTGAATCTCTTGATGATGCAGACCTTTTTGATCCATGTCTATCTTAGTAGCCCTTGGAATCTCAACATGGCGATCGCTTTCTACATAAACATCAACAGGTAAAGGATCAAGCATATGTCCATCGATACCATGGTCATATCTAGTTAACAAACCTGCCTCCCTTTCTTTCTAAGAGCCAACTCCTATTTTCGTACCTTCTTCTTCCATTGTTCTGGCAGCTTGACTGCCTCAACATAGGTATTAGGGTCTTTCAGTTCAACCTTATCCTTAATAACCATGTGCAATAGTCCTATAAATCTATCCTTCTTCAAGAAATCAAGAGCTTTTTGATTTTCCCCTAATACCCTCACAATCCTTCTCTAGACTCCTTCAAACTTGTTTACAAAAGCAACAATCTCTTCTTCCTCCCCTTGGTACAGCCTACTGAGTTCCTTCCAAAAGTCCTTCGAAATTCAATCCTCATGTACTTCCTTCTTAATGTATTTTTTAATTGCTCCCAATTACCCCTCTACTCCTTTGTTAACACATCTTCATACCATTCCCTAGCCACTCCCTCTAGAAGTAGGTAGGTAGTCCTATCATCTAAGCTTTATACACGTCATCATCCCTATTGTTCCTCAATGTTGTCAACTCAACCCTCCTTAGGAACTGAGTGACATATTCCCCCCTCTCACCTCTGAAAACATCATGTGCAAAATCAGCCATAGGCCTTGAGTTGATTTGTAAGTGGTTCATGGCTCCTTGATGTAAGATAATGGTGGTAGCTTTTGTTAATCTTAGAATTGGATTAACACTTGTCCAAGAAGAAAATTCGATTGTCAAAGTTTCCTCCTAGATGACTTTTTCTTCTTCTTCTTTTTTCTCCTCTTTCTCTTCTTCTTCATTTTTTTCTCCTCTTTCTCTTCTTCTTCTTCTTCTTCAACACTCCTAGTTCTACGATTCCTTCTTGCTATCAATGGCATCAAGGTTTCTTCTTATTCTTATTCTTCTTCTTCTTCTTCTTCACATATTTCTTCAAGAAGTACTACACTTTTAATCCCTCTTTTCCTCAATTTTGGACATTCAGGATGATAGTGTCCCTTTTCTTGGCGTTCATAGCACGTAACATTGCTTTTATCCCTAGTCTTATCCTCAATACGTGGAGCCTTAGGCGGCCTTGCATTGACTAAGTGCAACTTCAAATCTGCAAATTCTTCCATAAGTTGTACAATATTGTGATCCAGTGAGACAGAGCTAGTACCTAAGATGTTGAGGCTACCTCTACCCGAGGTAGTGGAGTTGGCACACTTACAGAAAGTTGGAACGCTGCCTCAATTTGAAGGGTAGCCTCCTTTTTCAATTAGAGATTTCATTATCTGTTCTCAAGCATTTGAACTCTCGTTGCGGTCCAAATGAACGCTATTCGAGTAATCAATACTTGATAGATTCATCCATGGGCTTAAACATGAAGCAATATATAATGGCTTAGTCATTAAAGGGATCACTACATGGGATAAAGTCATAACAAATGCCATCCAACTAGAAGATAGTCTAATGGTGGTCAAGGGATCCAAAGCATCGGTTTCTAAATCTATTGCTTTCGGAGTCATGCGAGACATAGCACCTCTACAGTTAAGCCCCTTGCTAAGGGTGACACTTTAGCAGAGATGAATTTCATAGATTTCATGAAAGAACTCCAAGAGGGGATGAAGGCCAATAGAGCTTGAGAAAATAAACATATGTATCCAAGGAGAGAGCTTCAATGGTGCTCAATCTGCTGATAAGGGCATTCGACCAGTGAGTGTCTAGTCCTAAGGGCATGCTATAATGGAAATTATACTTTTTGTGGATGTTATGGTCATGAGACTTCACAGTGCCGCATGCATTTGCAAACCCTTGCTAATGCTTCCAAACCTCAATAGTTGGCGTTACCATCTCCATCACAGCCACAAGCCATAATGCCTACTGCAACACCTCAACCTAATGCTGTCGAGCAAATGACACAACAACCTATTGCAAGGGGGATATACAATGCACAAAATGTGTCGTCACCTCCACCAGTTTTGGGACCTTAATCTCCACCCCCAAGGATCACACCATTGAATCAAATAGGTTTTGAGGAACCTTTTGAGTGTCCAAAATATGAGGTTGACTTGGAAAATGCCTCACATGTTACTAAGGATTCCACAAAGCTTTATACTATGTAGCCAATGCAAGAGGCAAAGTCAAACTAGTATACCAGCTAGTCGCAACAGGAAGAGGTCGAGGAATCAACAACTCTATTGTCAAGATAATGCCTCTTCAATGCTATCATTGTCAGGGACCACACCAAGTCTCTGAGTGTCCCATTAGAAACCAACCAATCACCCAAGTTGCATCTTCTTGCATGCCACTTGCAACATGTAATCGTTGTGGCATAGACCATTGGATCAAAGATTTCCCATTAGAAACCAACCAATCACCCAAGTTGCATCTTCTTGCATGCCACTTGCAACATGTAATCGTTGTGGCATAGACCATTGGATCAAAGATTTCCCATGAAAGTGATGGTTGCAAATCAACAAAATGGTCTTACCATCACACCTCTCAACATGATTAAAGTGGGTGGTCAAACTCAAAGATCAATTCCAAGAAATCCTAACCCACTTGGGAATACAATAACGAGACTCATGGCTCAATACACACCTATTATAGAAAAGAAAGTATAAACCCAGGCTACTTCGATAGCAGGATCCAAAAAAGAAAAGGGGCCAAGAAGAAAAAAATCCATAAAAGGGGCCATGATGAGCATTCTGATTCAGTGGACATACACACTAGTTCTGAGTAAACTAGAGACACTCAAACAAAAACTAAGGAGACCAAAAAGGAAAGAATGCAGCCCCTCAAGAAACTAAACAAAGAGAAACTTGGTTCATACCGTGACCCTATAAGAGAATTGGAACAACTTCATGAGATTAAGGATATGGCCACACATGCTTAGGAGGATTTCGAACCAAGACCAAAGTAAACATCTCTGACATGTTAATCCAAACAACCTAAATCCTATCTTGTAACCCACAACCCCTTGGATATACCTAGTGTCATCCTTGAGGTTAGTGAGAACTCACCTACCCCAAGCATGAAATCTAAACTCTATAGGAGAATGTTTGAGTATGAGAACCTTGGACCCATTCAAGAGGTGGAAATTGCAATCTCACCAGCACCCTCATATGGTAGAGAGGTGACAGGTACTCCCTTGAATATCCCTAAGTTGTTGGAGTTCATGGATTCTTAAACAAAGACCATGATGACTACTTTCTTATGCAGGGATCTCAAACTCTTGAGAGCATTGAAAGCTCTTTTAATTGGAGAATTCAATGTTGGACTGCCACCATTTGAAGAGACCCACAAGACTCAACCCTAATATGGAATTTTGTTGACTCAAGTCATAGAAGATCCAAGAACCTAAGTAGAGGATGAGTATGCCAGATCAATGGTCAAAATTCCATCGAATAAATTAGGTTAATACTTTGAAGGTAATGAATCCAATGCATTACTAGCAGTCTCACTGCCAAGGGCATCACAGTAATGAAAGTCCTTGATGATGGTGCAAGGATTACTATAATCACCAAAAAATGCTGGCCAAACCCAAGCTTAAAGTATTAAACATTGTGGTTAAAATGGCTAATGGTACTATTACCAAACCAATGGGAATGTTACACAATCTTAAAATCAAGATGTTGAAACATCAGGTGAGGCGTATGTTCATTGTGATGGAATTTTCCAAGCAACCTAATTCTTATGAAATGATCTTAGGAAGACCATTTATGCATGAAGCTAAAATGGTCCATGATTGGTTTAAAAACCATGTCTACCTAAAGTTCGATGACTTGATCCTTAAAGTAGATCTTGTGGCTGGTCACGTACATCTAATGGGCAGTGGTGGACTATTTGATTAGAGATTTGAGACTACCATCCGTTTAATGCCTTTGCAATACTGCTATACTTGTAGAGAGAAGAGATTGGTGTAGAGAAGGACCCACCTACAAAGATGCTAAAAAATAAGATATTGAGCCTGAAGATGATCTAAACTGGATACATATGATGGTTACAATCGATAGCTGGGGAGCTAGAGGATCTACATGGGTTACACGTGATCGTGAGGAGCTCCCTAAGATTTTGCCCCTTTGAATGATTCATGCTCTACCTTCTGATACCAAGGGGATTAGTTATATTGAAATTGAGTCCACATGGGGATGACTTAAACTCAAGAACCAATATTGGTGAGAAGTCTAAAAGAGAGACTGAAAGTGACACCAACTCCTTAGTTACCCCATAAGAAAAATAGAGCTGACAACGTCAAAAGAAACTACAAGGAGTAGCTTCGAATCTGAGTTGGATTCCCAATCTGAAGAAAGGGATGAATTTCTTTAAAACACCAAGGAGCATCTCCAAATATAGTAGAGACATAAACTCTATGCAACAAATCATTATAGAAGACTATAAGAGAGAACAACTAGGCTACCACACCCAATGGCTCTAGTACATGGGTGCAGTAGATTTACATTGAAAGTTTATAGATGATTGGGGAGAGGAGTTACAAAAGGTCAAGTATTATAGGCCACTGGAGAGACGGAAAACCCTCTCTCTTGTAGTAAGAGGAGTACGATCCACACTAAGCTCAATCCAATGGGATTTGCATCCCTTTCGGAGCTAGGGATTCGACCCGTACCGGTGCACAAGAGCTTATCCACAAAAGGAGAGAATGCTCATGGCTACCATCACTTGACACTAGACTAAGCATACACACAAGCTCAACTTGTCCTCATTCCTACACACCCATTCATTCACAAATACAAGCAAGAGGAATACAATCACTATGCACTCAAGCAAAGAGAAAGACCTCACTCCACTCCTATCTTCCTACAAGCATGCATACATTCAAGCATCAAGCTTCCATGAAAGCTTCAAATCAATCCATGTACTCAAAAATGAAATACTAAAAGCATGCATAAGAGTAAAATGATTAGAGAAGAGGATGAGAAAGACTCATGACATTGCTAATGATTCAATGAAGAGATTAACCTCATACAATGATGTAGATGGGGTGAGAGAAGAGTCTTCACCTCTATGGAGAAGAGGGAGAGTAGGTCTCTCAAAGGAGCTCTTGCATGAACTAAGCCCAAAGTGTGTCTAAGCTCTCAAATGAGCCACCTTTTATACAAAAATTCTAGGACTCCCATAAGTCCCCATGTGGGATTATTATCAAACCCTCTCCCACATTCATCTACAAAGTGGAACTCTTTTCAAGAGCCCTAAGTATCGTTTTTGTTGCATCCTGGTATTGATCTTCATTTGCAAGCAACACTCCCCCCTTCCTATTTTGCGCACGTCCTCGAGCGCGGTAGTAGCAAGAGCTGCAACAAAAAACAATTGATACGAGTAAAGTCCTTTATTGATAAAAAGAAAAGAACAGCAAAATCAGCAATAATAATTACACACGTGAGCATACAAGTGCAAGGCTGATTAAAGTTTTAATGAGTACTAAAAGAGGTGAGTAAAAACTAGTCAAAGTGAGACTTAGGTAGTAGATAATGCTATGCAAAGGCAAGTGTCTTTGTACACCTCCGGTTATGACCGCAGTCTCAATGTTCTATCAGTATGTAAGTTACTCCTAAGTGGCAACCCTACTCCTAAGTATGAGCAAAGGTGATTGGAGCTCTCTCTTGTTGTTTTTTTTTTTTCTTTTTTTTTTTTTGATATGTGTGTAGAAGGTGATAAAGATTAAGTTTCTATCCCCATGAGACCCAAGCAATGGCCCAGAGACCTCCGCCAAGAGAATCTAAAGACCGCTAAGTATCTCAAGGGCAACAGACCCTTTTTCTTTCTTTTATGACCTAAGGAGTACCCCTTGAAGATGAGGGCATCGGTCTTGAGGGCCCATAGTGTACCCCCGAGTCCTACCAACATCTATCAAGGCGATAGATTCCTCAAAGTTCTTCTTCTGAAGTTTTTAGACATTAGTGTTCACCCCATGGAAACCAAGGCATCGGTCCCAAGGTGCTGAGACATCCCCAGGTCCTACCAAGCACTTCGCATGGCGGTAGACACTTCATGTCGCAATTCACCTTGTATATATATTTTTGTAGGGTATATTTTCATAAATTTTTATTACTCGTAGCACCTAGCTCATATCTAAGAGATAACTACCACTAGGGATAACTAATATACCTTGAAGACATAAGTACTTGGCATACTCCCTTGGTATATATCCTACACTGTCTTTGGATAGAAATATCTCTTACTAAGTTTTCTAAGACTTTAGAATGTACTCACCACATTTTAACTACTAATCAAAACTCAAACCAGCCAATATTGTGTACATGCAAACCATATATTCGAAAGATAAGAGCACTTAAAGAAATAAAGATTAAGATTTGCATACACCTGTTGTAGTGCCCTGTTGATGTTGTTCGTTTGCCTTGATTAATTGCTGATTTTGTGCAGATTGCTCCTCCTTGATCTTTGTAAGCATAGCATATCTCCCCCCTTCCTAGTTTGTGTGCACGATAGGTGGACTGTAGGGGCGTATCTGATGCTCTTCTTAAGCTGAGATCTCTGCACAAAGTTTTATTAACAAACAAAGAAAAAAACAAAAGAATAAAATTTGTTAGTGGTGCCAATCACCAAATATAGCCGAGGGGAAAAAACCCAATGGGAGAAAAGTGCCCTGGCTTGTCGTTCTTATTGTGGAGTCACTGAGTTACTCTTGCGCTGATGGTGTGGATCATCGAAAAAAGAACATAATTCTTTAAAGGCATAAGGAACCACACTATTCAAACATTGATCTACCAAAGAGCTTCATTTGTAGTGTTAATGCCTTATCTTTGGTTTTAGGTATGTCCTTCTTGGGTGGGAATTTTATCAATTGTCTTGGAATTTGAGCAAGATAAGAGGATTTAGGCAGTGAAGCACCAGAATCTATGCTCAAATGAGACTCCTTTGGACTTGTCTTAGGTTCACCCGTTGATGGTTGAATTGTGAAACAAGGAGAAATAGGGGCAACAGTTGTTTCAATACATGTTTTAGGAAGATCAACACAAGTAGATTTGTAGGTGCTATCACAGCCACCTTTCCTTTCTTGGGGAACTTGTGTTGATTTCTTTTGTACCCACTGATATGGAAAATCAAGGGTGGCTTTTGGAACCTTTTTGATACACTCTTTTACCCTTTGCTCAGCATGGCATTTTGGAAGCCAAATTGCTGTTGTACCCTCATAGTAGCCTTGTGCTTTAAGAACCCGTTTTGGGACCCATCGAGTAACAATTCGAGATTTAGGCTTGGAAATGATGTGCTTCTTAAGAGGCTTAGCAACTGGACTAGATGTTACCAGTTTGTACGCAGCTTTGGGTAGCCATATTGATAATTCCTTTTTACCTGGCCTTCTTTGAGCAGCAACTAGAGTAGTTGGAACATGCCAGCCATGGCCCTCACTTGAGTACTCATCAATTATCCACATCATTTGTTTTGGAGCTTGTGTCTCTTTCTTATCAGCATCATTAACAAATTTGAGTGTTAAATCCTCAACTGAGACTTCCTCGTCATGCATAGCTGTTGTGGATGCATTCCTATAGTACAAATCATCTCGAAGAGCACGTGGTTGTACCATTCGCATAGGAACAATATCATATCCATCTGAGTCACAGAATTGAATTGGCTTCGGTAAAGCACATGTCGATAATGTTGCAAGGACATGACTCCATTCTAATGGATCAATTAAATGCTCAGGGAAGGGTTGTGGAATGTATGCCTCATCAGATACACTTCGATTACCCTTAAGTCTCTCAGTGTTGAAATCCCTACAGGAGGCTCCACACATCCATAAATCTTCTCGCCCATCTGACAATGTAATTTTTGAGCCCTCAGATGAAGCAGAATCAAACTCATCTATTGGAGACCTTGTTACATCACGATATGAGTGATTCCTTAGGTTGACCCTTGTGATGACAGAATCATGTCTGAGGTACAAGTAGTTGTATCCCCAATCTTGAATCATTTTAAATTGTCGCATGAATGGTCTACCCAATATCACTTCATAGTTTGGATGCTTTCCAAAATCCACCACTGCAAAGGTATGCTCATATTCAATCCCACATGTGGTGACCAATATGTTCTCAAGCAACCCAAGGGGATGTTCTAAGCTTCCATCTGCTAGCTGCAAGCGCATCCTGGTACTCCTAATAGCTGGTTTGCCCCATTTCTCCCAAATGGACCTTGTCACAATGCCTACTCCTGCACCACTATCAAGTATTGCAGTTGAAGATACTTTTCGCACTTCCAATGGGAGGGTAGCATTTCCCTGATCGTCCTCACAAAATTTTCCAACTTTGTTGATAGGAACTGGCATTACATGCTTTGTTTCAGGGTGTATAGTACACTCATGGTGACCCTTTTGTAGCAATATATGCTCTGACAAACATGTGGCAATATCATTCCACAACTCAGGTTTAAGCTTTATCAATTCAAGCAAAGGTAAGGTACAAGCCACTGGTGCTGACAAAATAGCTTGCACCATACTCATATCTTTCTCCTTAGTCAACCTTTTATGCATGGAGGGTATCCTCAAGGTTTGAGAACAGTTCTCATATTCTCCCAGATAGGACGGTAAGGTTTTCATTGTATGCTTACTTCTAGGAGAAACAATTGTTTGACCTTCCTCATGGATGCTTGGGCGACCAAAATTGTTTTCCGTGTCTCTGGTAAAATCCACCTCAGAGAATGGAGGCGAACTAACAGAAGACATGTTCTCATTAATTTTCTCATTTACAGCGGCCCACATGTCATTTGCCATGTCCTCATTAGCATCAATAATTTCATCATTGCGTGGGAAGACAAGGCTGGGTGGTGGCAAAATGTCATCTTTTAATGGAGTGTCAATTGGTGCAGACCTTTCGCTCTGAGCTTGTGAAATGAACTCACTTTTCATTTCCCTACTTGATGACACTTCTGGTATGGTTTCTAATGTTGGCTTAAGAGAGGCTGGGCCACGAGGAATAGGTGGTGGTGGTCCCTCAAGTATTGACTGAGCTTCCCTAATGATTTGCTGATGTACAGCTAGATTGATCTTCTCCTCACGAGGGTTTGGGTATTCTTGAAGCTTCTTGGGTAGCTCTGATAAGGCTGCAATGCGACTTCTATGAGCATCAATGATGGCCTCTAGAGTCTCATTTACTTTATCCACAAAAACAAAACCCCCAGAGCTATCCTCAGTCGTACTAGCCTCATTTTGTTTAGCACTTGGCTCAGGTTGAGGTGGATGTTCCTCACGCACTTCCTGGGATGTAAAAGTTTTATCCCTTATATCTTGTTTAGAGGATTCCTGAGAACTAGAAGTGGATGCACTTTTAGTTTGTTTGTTTCGGTTCTTCTTTCTCCTAGTGGTTTTTTTTCTACTAGACTGTAGGGTTTTGTCCACTAGATTAGTCTTTGCGTCCCTAGTGCGAGGTGTCTCATCAGTTTGTATTTCAGCGTTTTTTGTTTGTGAGCGAGTCATGACTCTAAGTGGCACGACATCCTCATTCTCAGATGAAGGTGGTGATGGAATTGCCCCTACAAGGTTAAGTGAAACCTTTGGTTGGGAGTTGCCCTCCTCATGTGGTTTCAACAGACAATCCTTCGGGAAATGTTCGACACAACACCCCAGACAATATCTTTCTATTGGTGGAAACTGTTGCACTGTTGTATTGGACCTAGATGCTTGCCTTGAGCGATGTGGACAATCACGAGCCCAATGGGGTTCTCCGCACTCATAACAGGGGCCCATTGGTTTGGCCTCTACTTTCCTTGGCTGCCATTGACCTGAGGGGCCTGGAGTCCTAGGTTGGTAGCCGCCTAGCAACATTAAAGAGTTTTGTTCCCCTGGTTGACTCTCCACCAGTGCTTGGTTTGGGTATGCGGGACTTTCAAAGATATTTTCTTTGGATGAATATGATACATATTCTTCCTCCACATAGCCTGGGTTTACCAATTCTCTACACACATTTGAATTGTCATAGTCCACAATCCTTACAGGAGCAGTCCCTGGAGCAGGAGGTTGAGCACCAAGAACAGGTCGTGCTTGTTCTTGTGTCATCGGTGGCTTACGTTCAAAATTTGTATATTGTTGATACATTTGTGGAGCCACTCCACCCCTCGGTTGCTCACGTTCCTGTCTCATTTTCGCAATGCGAGTACAATCCTGGGTGGTATGAGTAAAGTTCCAAGCACAGGCTTGGCACCACTTTTTTGTGGGTTGGTTTGTGACTAGAGGAGAAAAGGTATTACAGTCCTCTGTTTTATGGTCACCGCCACATGCTCCACAAAGATGAGGCCCTGTAGGAAGTACACTCCTCACTCTCTGCTGCTGTTGTTGTGGCTGCATGGGTGGACGATAGGTTTGTCCTAATCTCCTTAGCACTAGGTTGGCTATTTGGTCTGGATTTACTAGTGCGCTAGACCCTGAACTTTGATCTTCACCCCACTGATTTCTAGGTTTAACCTCAGGGCCAGACCCATCCTGGAACTTGAAGTTATCGGTGAAATCCATAGCATCATGGCAACACTCATTGAAACTTGTATGTTTCTTAGCATAGAGATGTGTATGCAGTGTCGAATTTTTGAGGCCTTTTAAGAAGAGAGAAATTAATCGACTTTGAGCGGGTTTCTCATCTTCTGGGCAACGATTAATGTACTGCTTCATTCTATTTACACAGTCTCTAACACTCTCATTCTCACCTTGTTTGAAAGAGTAGATATGCGCTACTGTGTCATGTTGAATTCCCATCAAGGAAAAAGCAGCAATGAATCTCTCTTCCAAAACTCGTAAAGAAGTTTTGTCTGAAGCCTCTAATGCCTGAAACCAAGCAAGGGCTTTTCCTTCAAGAGTGAGTCCAAACCCTTCTATTTGAGTATGCTTATCAGCAACTTGCTCAGCTCGAACTGCTTGCCTAAAAGCTGCTACATGATCGTATGGATCTCCCGACCCTTCATATTTCTTTACCAGTTTCTGAAGAGTTGATGGCCTTACTTGTCGTGAATACTCATCGTAGGGTCTACGGCCTCTTACTCTTAGTGGGAATTGTTCCTCTCTTTGGAAAGATGGTCCACATGTTTCCAAAATTGGTGTGGGTGCCCTATTACCAGCCTCACCAAACCCCTCTAAAGATCTTGTCACCCTCATTTCAGGAGGTGCACTTATAGGAGGCCGAGTTGGCTCCCCTCTCATCCGATTGTCATAGTGGGAAAGATGTTGTGGTGGTGTGACCTGTGGTCGCACATTTGGTGTAGGACGATATCGTGTTGCTAGAGTTGGGCTACTAGCAGTGGTCCACTTAGATGTTGAAGGTCCCTCTCTAGTGAACTCTCGTAGGGGAGGAGCAACAGTTTCTCCAAGAAAGGCTGTCTCTCCTGGTTTGGCTGTATGTGTTGAGAACACTTCCATAAATAATGGTTGTCCTTTCCACATGAGTTCCCTAATCTCTTTCCAATCTAACGTTCGGTATTCATTTGACCATTTATCAACTATTCTGTTCATGTGTCCTGCACACTTCTCAACTACCACTACATAAGCTAGAGGAAGATCCAGCTCTGGCGATTTAGTTGTGGCATAATATCCCTCTAACGAATCTTTATAGACCTCTTGAAGTGGGTCATCCTGTAAAACCTTCGTCACAGGAATTTGTCGTACAAACTCCCATTGACTTTCAGCCCCCTGATCCATTTTACACTTGCCTTTCCTATCCTTGTCCAAATTTAGATCTACTAGAAGTAAATCATCTCTGGTGGATGGCTTTGAGGATTGGGCATTGGATGGTCCAGGCATGTCCGGCTCGATGAGCCAGTCATCTCTAGACTCCCTTGCTCTGGAAAGTTGTGAATAGTCTAACAACTCAGTTTTAGAGAGCTCCCCTAATTTGTCTACCTTTTCTGGATGGTAGGTGACTTCATAGCGAACACCATCTCCACCCATGTACATGTTACCCTGGTCATTGACTAGAGGTGCTCTATCAAGTTCTGAGAATATGTCGGCTATCTTAACAAGATACCGTTGTTGTGGATCCCTAAAGATCTCAGCTCCTTGAGCATTTGTGTAGACATATTGGAGTCGTACATTGAATGTTAACCCCATGGTGTCGGCCTCAAATGGATTAAAGGATCGTGTGGGTGTCCTATTTTGGGCTACGGGATAACTAGTTGATGGCCCTAGATTGTCCATGGACAATGAACTATTTGTTCTAGAGGAAAGGGTATCGGATTGGGATTCAGATAGGGTTTCAGCAATATCTGCCAAATTGCCTACCGATTGGGTCCCACTTTCCTGAGTAGGCACTCTAGAAGGTGCCCTAGGCCCTATGGCAGAATCTATCAGACGTCCTGACCGTAAGTGCATAAGGTCAAATTTTGTTTTGGTTTTTGGGTTTTTATGTGTTTTTGTTTTTGTTTTGGTTTTGGTTTTTGTGTTTTGTTTTTTTAATAAAAATATATATATATATGTATATATATATATATTTCTCCCTACCTAACCACTAAAGGCAATTAAAAAAAATGTATGGTGTACTTATCTAACCTATTTTTTTTAATTGTTTTTATTTTTAAAATGATTTTATGATTTTTTTGATTTTTACTCTTTTTAACACAAAAATTATGAATCACACTAAAAAAATACTAATTATGCACAAAGTTACAAAAATTTAAAAAATGCAAGTTAAACTAATTATGCAAAAAATTAAAAAAAATGAAGAACTACAAAATATGCAAAAAATAATAACTCCTAAAAAATCAAAAAATTTTCTTTTGTCTTCTTTTTGTTTTTTCCTCTCTTTTTTTGGTTTTTATTGTTTGTTTGTTTGTTTGTTTTTTTTTTTAATTTAATAAAATGAATGAATTTCGTGCCAAATCTAAAAATTATAAATCTACTAATTATGCACGTAATTATAAAAATTCTAAAATGCAAACTACTTTAATTATGCAAAAATTTAAATGATGAACAATGGTTTCAAAATACAAAAAATAAAAATTGTTTTTTTTTCTTCTTTTTTTTTAATTCTCTTTTTTTTTTCCCTTTTGTTTTGTTTTGTTGTTTTTTTTTAAATATATTACAAAAATTTAAAACAATGCAAATTACACTAAATATGCTAAAAATTACAGAAATGAAAAAAATAAAAATATGCACACACTATGGACTCCTAAAAACAAATAAAAAGAATTTTTTTTAATTTTTAATTAATTTTTTTTTAATTTTTTTCTTTCTTTCTTCTCTCTATTTTTTTTTAAAGATTTTCCACTATTTTTTTTTTCAAAATCTCTATTTTCTTTTTTCTTCCTCTTTTCTTTTCTTTTTTAATCTCTTTTTTTTTGTCTTTTTTTAATGCCTTTTTCTTTTTTTTTTCTTTTTTTTTAAAAAAAAATATTATTTTTATTTTTTTTGTTTTTTTTAATTTAAAAATATAAAATAAACATAAAAAATTAATGAAAAATTAAAAAAAATAATAAAAAAAAAGAAAATTCACCTACCTTATCCGCACCGCTCGCCGCTCGCCGCCCGCATTCGTCGCCGACTCCACGTGCTCGTCCACCTTGCTTCCACACGCCTTCAACTCCAGCAGCTGCCGCCTTCCCTGCCCGCTTCCTTGTCTTCTTTCAGCCGCTGCTTGCCAGTCTTCGCTATCTGTAGGTGCTTGCGCCCCTCGCTAGCCACCTTCTACCTTCGCTTGCCCTTCAGCACCTCCTTAGTGACCTCCGCAGCCCGGCACACGCCGCCCTCACTCAGGCTCGCTCCAACGTCATCGCACCTCTTCCAACACCTTCTTCACAGCAGGCCCAGGCCTCTCCTATTGAGTCACACCAGGACTACATTGAGTCGTGCCACCTTCTTGCAGCAGGCGGTACGCTTTAGGCCGAGTCAGCCTCCCTCTGAGGGTGCCCCACCAACACCGAGACTGATCCTGTGACCACTCGCTCTCACCTTGAGGCTGCCCAGCACAGCCACCTCTTCTACTTGCTTACTTGCGCCCTTCGCAAGACGGCCATCAGCTTTGACGCCCGCTGCTGCTGCAGCTGCAGCACCACTCTCGCCTGACACCCTCAACAACGGATGCAGCCCACCTCTCTCTGCCGGCCTTCACTGGTGGCTTCGCCCTAGCGTGGTCAGACCACGGTCCTCAACCCACACCGGCCTGAACAGCCCTTTCCGCCCCGCCTTCTTCAGCTTGCCATTGTAAAATATCAGAAATATAAATCTATATCTATACATATAGATGTAGATGTATATTATTATATTTTTTTTTAAGGCCGCCTGCACCACTTGTTGTAAAAGAAATGATTAAATCAATATATATTTGTTTTTATTTTGAAAAAGCAGTCGGTTTGATGCAGCCCTTGTACTCTAATGTTTGATGCAGCCCACAAATATATATATATATATATATATATATATATATATATATATATATATAGATTTATAAGTTCTTTCTTAGGGCTACCCTTGGTTGCCCGTTTCTTTCAAGCAAATCGGTTTCTTTCAAGCAAATCGGTTAGTCATGCTGCAATAGATAAATATTCCTCATTTTTTTCCTCGAGCACGCTTGATGCGTTAGCTCCCCACACAATAACAACACAAAACAAAAGGAAGGTCGCCTCCAACACTTTCTATCTCTCTTCTTTCTTGCTTGGGAGTCAATGGGGCTTGCATAAGCTATGGGAGAGCTTAGCAACGCACCTCTTTTCTTTTTATTTATTTATACTAATTACATGTTAACAAAAAGCATGAAAGAATGAAATGACAAAAAACAATGAAGGTAAGCATAATGAACGGTACTTGAAAAAACATAAAAGCAATGAAACATAAAAAAAACAATGCGGGAGAACCCTCAACCGCTCAATGGTTAACCTTATCCACTCACACCGGGATCACACACCCAAACTTAACCTAATCACTCAATGGTTTTGCAACCAAAAGAGGAAATAGTGGTGGTTTCCACACACTCTCAACCGGATTTGAGTCTTCTCCCCGGCAGCGGCGCCAATGGAGAGACGGAAAACCCTCTCTCTTGTAGTAAGAGGAGTACGATCCACACTAAGCTCAATCCAATGGGATTTGCATCCCTTTCGGAGCTAGGGATTCGACCCGTACCGGTGCACAAGAGCTTATCCACAAAAGGAGAGAATGCTCATGGCTACCATCACTTGACACTAGACTAAGCATACACACAAGCTCAACTTGTCCTCATTCCTACACACCCATTCATTCACAAATACAAGCAAGAGGAATACAATCACTATGCACTCAAGCAAAGAGAAAGACCTCACTCCACTCCTATCTTCCTACAAGCATGCATACATTCAAGCATCAAGCTTCCATGAAAGCTTCAAATCAATCCATGTACTCAAAAATGAAATACTAAAAGCATGCATAAGAGTAAAATGATTAGAGAAGAGGATGAGAAAGACTCATGACATTGCTAATGATTCAATGAAGAGATTAACCTCATACAATGATGTAGATGGGGTGAGAGAAGAGTCTTCACCTCTATGGAGAAGAGGGAGAGTAGGTCTCTCAAAGGAGCTCTTGCATGAACTAAGCCCAAAGTGTGTCTAAGCTCTCAAATGAGCCACCTTTTATACAAAAATTCTAGGACTCCCATAAGTCCCCATGTGGGATTATTATCAAACCCTCTCCCACATTCATCTACAAAGTGGAACTCTTTTCAAGAGCCCTAAGTATCGTTTTTGTTGCATCCTGGTATTGATCTTCATTTGCAAGCAACAGCCACCCCCAATTGATATAGCTAAGATTAAAGTCTTTGATGAACCAAATTGAGTTGTGTGAAGTGAAGACATCCATATATATCAAAAGTGGATGTGTGGCAATCGCAAATAGTAATGCACTAAGAGGGCATACAAGTATAGATACATGGGTACATATCTTGCAGAATCCACATCCTTTAGATTTGTTCAAGCCACACGTGGTTGCCTTATCAAAACAATATTCTATTGAGTAGCTAAATAAGTAAGTCAATAAAAAATTCTCATTTTTCATCTCCAATCATCATTAACAATGATTTACTCAAAGTGGTTTATATGCATTTATTCAAAATGCTTTATATTCTCCTTCTTGTTACCTATATTAAACTCCCAATTTCTTTTTCCCATGAGGAAATTTTGTCATCCTAAAATACTATCCTTGGAAGTTTTTCTTATCCATCTTCTCGTTCACAATCTGGGATAGACTATCAAACATCGTTACTTGTAATTATTTTCACCTACACCAGATATGGTATTTTGTAAACCCAAAAAAACTTATAGTAACTTCTACACTAGCACAAATTCTATAATCTCCATAATTTGTCCTAATAAATGCATACACAATTACCAGTGGTACTGTAAACATGTTACTTTATGTGATCCAATTATATCAACATACATCTCTACCATACATATGTAGATCCCAAAATCTCTATAGGCACATCAAATCAACCACTATGCACAGCAGTCTGTGTTTAACATGCACAAAAATATGAAACCTTGCAAGGCCAAAATGGGGTCCAAACTTTAGATGGCCAAAATAATGATATTAAGGCTCTTTGGGCCCAAAAAATAGTATACACCACACTTTTGTTTGCAATGAAGGGAACCTAGGGGTTTTACTCATTAGCATGGAGTACACACATGCCCCACTCATCATAGGGAGGAGTACCTAAACATGGAAGGACTGCCATGAATCAGCCCCATGGAAGCTTGCTCTAGGCAAGAAGATAACCAAATGGTAATATGTCAAAAAGGTACAATATCCTAGGGCTAGTGCCTTTTATACTCCCAAGGCCCCCATATTCCCTACACAACATATGTGCATATTCTCTACACAACATATGTGCAAATGCCCCTAAGTCCCATGTGCCTAGGCCCATCCCCCATATGTATGTGCTCACTAAGATCCCATCTCCTTCTATAATGATTTCATCCTTAAAATCAAAGGGTGGTTGTGCAAAAATCAAACATAAAGGCCATAAATAAAACCCAAAAGTCACGCCCATAGCATAGTGTCGTGTTGCGAACGACCCAAATATCATTACAATAATGACCTCCAGGGAAAGAATGAGGGACTTCGGTGTGATAATGAGGCTAATGAAGTATCCGCCTAGATCAAATGGAAATCCAAGGCATGTGAACTCAAGACAATGGCTCCACAATGATCTTGATAGAATGGATGTTGAGATTCAAGCTCAATGTCAGTGTGTGCTAGCTGCACCATGTGCTGGCATGTTAGGTAGGAACATGTGTGAGACATAAATGACCGCGTCCAGCTGGTCATAGTGTGTGGACATTAGCTAGGGTTAGCTGTGTGTGGACACAACACATAGTGTGTCTTGTGTATTATGGATTATGGCTTTATGCATTGTGTGAGTAGGGAGATGGCTTCCCTCTATGGTTAGGGTTTGCAATATACATTAGGGTTTGCTCTTGTGTGTGTCTCTCCTCTCCCTCTACCTGTTTTTCATCATGGTATCAGAGCCTGGTGCTCTTTATTAGGGTTTATGAGTGAGTGAGAGAAGAGGGAGAAGAAGCTGTGAAGCTTGCCATTGATGCTGTGAAGCTTGGAGCACACCGATTTCTATCAGATCTGAGAGCTTGGCCTACCGGTTAAGGTCTACTAAACACCCTTGAGCGGATTGCAGGTGATTCAAGCACAAACAAGGCAAATTAGGGTTGCCCAAAGCAAAAGAAAATTTTGGTTTTTTGCAAAGCTTTCCATTGGAGCTTGGAAGCGGTGATGTATGGTGAAAATAGATGAAATCTGGCAAAGAAACATGTATGTGACAAATATGAATGTATTGGCAACTCATGTGCAAGCCCTACACTGAATTTGGAGCAAATATGATGCATTTAAGTGATTGAAAATTACTGGTTTTGAAGCTTTCACAAAACAAAGAAAAAGAGTCACTTGGTGGATGAAATTAAACCTATTTTTTTTTGGCAAAAATCAGTCAATTGATGGGTTGTACACTTACCTTGGAGTGTTAGGCAACATTATATGCTATCAATCGACAATAAAATCAGCCCGAATTCCCTCTACAATAGGCAGCACAGCTCATACAGGGAAAACACAGCATTTCCTTTTTTTTTTTTAAAGTGGAGGACGCAAATGAACTGTTGTGATTGATAACTTTCAAAATTGGCTTAGCAATTGTGTGGTACATACACTTGAGAAGGAAGCTACATGATTGGTTGGAGCAATTATGCCTTATGGAGCTGGAAATGAGCTGATTAAACAGGCTGTCTATTGTGATTAGTGAAACAAAGTGTGATTAATCGGCTAATTACTCTGTCATCTTAAATAATTGGCCTAATTCCTTTTACATGGAGCTAGTGGACATCATTACTAAGCTAATGAATGCCTGGTCTCTCAATTTGGACAAATATTGAAGAAATTAGAGCCATTTTACTACTGGTTTTTTTTGGTTTTTTTGGTTTTTCTCAAAATAGAGAAGGGGGTTTGACAAAATTGGTATGTACGCACCTTGGTTGGTGTTGATATGCAACATTGAGCTTGTTTAGGTGTCAATGCAAGTTATCCACACTTGATTGAACCACTACATTGCAATTTGGAGCCTTGGAAAGCGCACCAAAACAAGGTGTCTTGGACTGCGTATGCCAGTTCATTTTGGATGCATACAGTTTGATTTTCTACATCAATACAGTTTGATTTTCTACATCAAAATTGAAGTTTGTTGAGTACTTTGGAGTATCTGGAACACTTATTAGAGTGTGTTGAGCTGAGGAAGGCTCGTTTACAGATTTGGACATGTGTGGAAGGTACATTTGCATTGAGCAAATATGTCGGATAATCCTTGTGGATGAAAAGCTGGATAGGAAGAACTTCCAGGCATGGAAGTACAGGATCAAAAGTTTTCTGAAGAGAAAAGGTTTTTGGAACCTTATTACAGGTGCTGTGAGCCAGAGCCGGAGCTACCCTGACAACCTACATAGCAGTAGGTTATAGCTCACAAGCAATGGTCAAAAAGAGCATACAAAGTTTTGCATTACCTGTCTATATGTATTTCAGATGCTATACTCATACATATACATGATGCTGAGAATCCCAAGGATGCATGGGATACATTGGTAAAGCTGTTTGATATAGACACTAGTGCTCGCTCTGCAAGTCTCAGTTGCAACAATAGATTCATAATGCTGAGAATCCCAAGGATGCATGGGATACATTGGTAAAGCTGTTTGATATAGACACTAGTGCTCGCTCTGCAAGTCTCAGTTGCAACAATAGATTCATAATGTGAAACGAAAAGGAAGGAGCATCCATGATTATGTACAAGAGATAAAGAAGTATGCAGATGCATTGGCAACAATCAATGCCCCCATGCCTGATGATGATTTGGTAGACATTACCTTGCGTGGTCTTGGCAAGGAGAATAAGTCTTTTGATACATCCATATCGGTTCAGAGTACAGGTTTACCAAATTTTAATGAGTTGGTTTCACTCTTGCTTGTTGAGGAAATCAAACTCAGTGACTCCTTTCATGATGCATCTACTAGCCATGATGATAATGGCAGAAATCAGGCTTTCTATTCACAAAGAGGATTTAGAGGCAGGGGGAGATGTGCATCACGTGGCCGTGGTAATGGTCGTGGATGGCAAGACAGGTCACCACAACAAAATTTTCAGCCTACATATGGTGCTAGAGGTGGTCGTGGATATACACCTCAGAGAGGCAGAGGTAATCCTCGTGGTAGAGGAGGTTGGCAAGGCCAACAAACATCTATGCAAAATGTGGAATGCCATTACTGTGGGAAATTTGGTCATATGGCACGTGATTGTTTCTGCAAACAAAATGATTTGAGAGGGGGTAGAGCACAACATGGTGGACATTATGCACAACATGGTGGAAATTATGCATCAAGCAGTAATGATGGCAGCGCAAATCACTTGTTTGCCATGAAACATGTTGTGGGATCTATGATGACAAATGCTGAAAATAATGACACTTGGTATATGGACTCTAGAGCATCAAACCATATGACTTGTCATGGTGAATGGTTTGAGCATATGAAGCCTATGGATGTGAAAAGGCTATGTGGAGACGGGAGATGATACCCAACATGCTATCACACATGTTGGAAGTGTACCATTGGTTATGCACAATGGTGAAACAAAATCAATGGCAGATGTATTGTATGTTCCTTCTATTACAAAAAGTTTGGCCTCAATTGGTCAAATGGTGGAACAGGGATTACAGGTTCGTTTCAACGAGCATGGTTGCTTCGTTGAGGATTTCAAAAATGGATGTAGGTAAGAAAGAAGGCAGGTTGTTTAAGCTGGATGCTGGATTCCTAAGTTGAAATCAGCCATGTTCTCTAAAAGCCGAAATGTGGTACATGACATTGACATGTGGCATAAGAGGATTGGACATGTGAACATACAAAGGTTAAAGAACATGCAGGCAAGAGGCATTGTTAGTGGGCTGCCTAGATTCAAGTATGATGGGAATATGCATGTTTGTGATGCCTGTGAGTTTGGAAACAGGCGAGGTTGCCGTTTCCTAGAGAAGGCAACATGAGTAGCAGGCCACTTGAAATAGTTCATAGCGATGTATGGGGTCCTGCTGCACAAAACCCATCCATTAAAGGCAGTTTATATTATGTGACATTCATTGATGATTTCAGCAGAATGACTTGGATTTACTTTCTCAGAGAGAAAAGTGAAGTGTTGGGAAAGTTTATGGACTTCAAAGCTTTTGCAGAGAAGCAATATGGTTCTTGGATAAAATGTTTGAGGACAGATGGAGGTGGTGAATACACCTCACATGCTTTTGAACATTTCTTGAGAAAGCATAGCATAAGAAGGCAGTTAACTTACAGGTATACACCTCAGCAAAATGGTGTTGCTGAGAGGAAGAATAGAGTTATTTGTGAAGTGGCCAGGGCAATGCTCAATGAAAAGAGCATGCCAGACTATTATTGGGCAGAAGCATGTGCCACCGTAGTGTATATACTTCATAAGACACCCACAGCAGCCATACATAGAAGTACACTAGAGATGCGGCTTATAGGTTTTAGGCTAGACATTGGACAGCTCAAAGTGTTTGGTTGCATAGCTTATGTACATGTGCCTGACGAGAGAAGGAGAAAGTTGGATCCTAAGGTAGAGAAGTGTGTGTTTGTTGGATATGCACAGGATCGCAAGGCATATAAATGTTACAATCCACAAACTAGGCAAGTGGTTATCTCACGAGATGCGGTGTTTGATGAACTTGCTAGTTGGTACAAAGAAAAGGATGAGGGTGTCATTGATTCTCTTGATGCTGATGTGCATGTGAACTTACCACAAGCAAGTTCTATTTCTATGTCTGGGCCAGCAGAGTCTAAGAGTAGCACTGTACGTCCATGGTCAGGACGCTTGAGACATGAGAGTGTGAGCACTGGGAGTAGTGTTGTGGATCTCCCAAAGGGTTAGGTGTTATATGTACATTATGTGTGCTATGTTATATACACATTATGTGTGTATATACTAGGAGGCTAACCCACATTAGGCTTGTGAGCATGGGAGCATGGGAATAAGCTCTAGTGGAGCATGGGTTAGGACTAACCTTAAGGTTTAAGGTTAGGGTCAGGTATGCAAGGGTCACATATGAGGAATGGAAAGTCAAGAGTCACTTGAGGACCCTCCTATATAATAGGGGCATGGGGCACACTCAAGGGGGCTTGGAGGCTAGGAAGCTTGAGGCTTATGCTATGGTCTCTTGTGTAGAGATCCATATCTACTCATCTACCATTTCACACTATAGCTACATGCTATTGGATTGGAGTTATACCGCTTGATGGTATGGGACATCAAGGTAGAGATATGATGTATTTCATTATTATTCATGTGTGCATCCCTTGGGCTCGGGGGTGGTTGGGTGGTTGAGTTTATGCCTGATTTATGCATGTTTATGCATAACAACTATCTAGAGAGATCTTAGGGTTTTAACAGTGGTATCAGAGCAATCTCTATTTAATTGTTGATTTTTTTTAAGTAAATTTTAATATTTACTAATAAAATGTTATTTTTTGTTGATTTGTGTTGATGAATTGCATGTGGATCATCGATTTGGTGATTGGAACGTGTGTAACTACAATTCAATGGACGAATCGATGTTGCGGGGAAATTCCGTGAGTTAATGCTATTTTTTTCTTTTTTTTTAAATGGCTAAAATCGAGCATTAATAAAAATTTTTACAAAAATACCATAAAGTTTATGGTGGATATTTTTGTAGAATGGATTCCCTGAATTTCTAGAAATTTTTAGAAATTTTTTCTAAATTTTTAGGAAATTTTTGAGTATTTTTTTGATTTAAAATGTATTTTTATACATTTTTGTGAGTTTTTTCCGCGGGAATGCGATCAAATTTCTGTCAATTTCTACTGAAATTCAGTAGAGGACAGCGTGTTGATGCATGAATTGCTCTCCCGTGTGCGTGGGGTTCTCTCCGCCTCTCAAATCTGATTTTTCTTTCTCTTTTCCGGGTGGAAAATCTCTTTAAAATGATTTTTTTAAAACAGTAATCATAATTAATGATAATTATGATTAAAAAGTTTAATTAAAAAACTTAATTAAAGATTAAGCTAATCTCTGATTAAGAGAGAGAGAGTGAAGAGATAGGAGGAGATAGATGGAAATGGAGAGGAAAGGGAGGAGAGAGGGGAGAAGAGAGAGTCCCTCTCTCTCTCACATGTCCATGCGCGCAGTCGACGGGAGCAGCAGCCGGCGGAAAAAAACGCCCCCCCCCTAAAAAATCAAATTCCAATATAAGCTAATTAAAGCTTTTTTTTTAAAAATGAGTTTTTTATTTAAAAAAAGCTTTTGAATTTATTTTAAAAAAAGCTTGGAAAAAGCCTAGAAATTACTGAAAATTACGGGATTTGAGGAAAAAAATCTCTGAAAAATTCCTGGAAATTTCTTATTGAAAAATTTTGGCTTTTCATCTTCCGAAAAACCTTTGGCTTTCCGTTTTCCCGAAACCTTTTGGCTTTCCGAATTCCGGAAAAACTTTTGACCTTCCGTATTCTGGAAACCTTTGACCTTTCACATTCTGAATTTTTTTTGTCTTTTCATTTTCCCAAAACTTTTGGCTTTCCGTATTCCGGGAAAACCGTTAGAATTCTGAAATTTTTTGACCGTTCGTATTCTAAATGCGTTCGGGGTAATTTAAAAATTTTAAAAAATTCCTGAAAATTAGTGGAAAATTAGACAAAGGTTATTTTAAATTTTGGGAAAATGTGGGGTTGGTGTTTGGCATGTGGTGTGTCCATTCGAGCGCCCGTGACCATTCAAATTCCTTTAAAATTATGTTTTTTGACCCAAAAAATTAGAAAATTCCATTAAAATTGAAAATTTTCATTGGATTTGAGAATTATCGGGCGAAATTGAAAATTTCATGAATGATGGGATTCTCAGGAAAAATTAGGAATATTTTAAAATTATTTTTAGAAATCCTAAAAATTGGTATTTTAAAATATCAATGGTATTTTGGTAAATTAAATTGCTAAAAATTTTCTGGAAAAGTATAGGTTTGGAATGCCATAAGATAGGTTTGGTGGAATTCAAAATTATCATATTTTGAGGCCCTAGAAAATTAGGAAAAATTAGGAAAAAAATCATGATAATTCTTTTTCTCGAGAATTTAATATTTTCGAGGGTTATTTAATGTTGAAGTACGTTTTCTCATGCTGACATTAGATAGATGCGGGTTATTCGCATATTATTAATACGATTATACCTCGTATTAATGGATATTTATGTTTGGATTAATTCTAAACGATGTATTCATGATTTTTTACCATTATTTAGCCATTCTTTTTGGACATGTTCCTTAATTTCTTTTGATGGCTATAATTTACGTTCAAAGTGTGTTTCACCTTTGACACTTTTTCATGATAATTTATTTTGGCACTTATTAAAGTGTGGATTGTGCTTAATTTCTTAAGCCTAAGACAAATTATATCATGGGTTAGTTGATCGGTTTGTTTTGGTGGATTTTATTGGATGTTTTCCAAGTTTATATAGACTCATCAGGTGCTGTTAGTTCACTTGTGTCTAGGGGTTTTTTATTGAGTGCTACACACATGTGTTTCACTTTCTTAATTTGGAGTTTTATTTGAACAACACAATGTTCATATACTCCGGATTGATGAGTTGGCCACCAATTTTAATGCTTCTTTTGGCATATTTATGTCCATTTGATGGTATGCATTGATTTTTATGATCAACTATGGTTTTTATGGATTTAAGGAGCTTCTATGCTTTCATCCATGGTTTTATAAGGATCTTTTGATCTTTTAGATGATTTCATGTGCCTTGAAGGTAGCATTTACCTTCGTTTTTTACACGTAATTTTGGAGTATATTTCTTGTACTCTTGTATATATTCCAACTCGGATACCTAGTTGCTTATATATCTAGGTGAGTTATTTTTCTACCCTAACTTTATTGTGTTTTGGGTAGTTATCATTAGAAAGGCGCCAATAATTCAATTTCTTTTCTAATGATGTACTCTCAGAAGGAGTTATTCCTTGATGTAGTCTCAAGTATATAGAGACAGGTTTAGTATGTGAAAGTCTGGATAAGGCCATTTTATTTCTTTTATACAGGATTTTATTCATATTTTCCTAGACGGCATACTAGGGAGTTTCAAATTGTTAAGGTATATATGGGTGGTATCATGGTGGTATGGGACGCTAGTGATCCCTCACATATATTATCTTATGGGATAATTTGGGCTCAAGATTGTTGCTTTACTTACATCACTTAGCATGTTGACCTCAACATTCAAAGACAATCTTATTTTCTAAATTCACTAGAAGTTATAGTGTGGGCATTCTCTAGATAAATTTCTTTTATCTATAGCCTGCATGTTTTGATGAGGGTAATCTCGTCGGCATTTTCACTTGTTGAAATCTCTTTCTTTAGAGTTCAAACAAGTTTATCTTGTTGTGTTCGGATAAGGAAATTTGGATTCTTCCTTTGCTGGCATTTCTTTCTCTAGTTCCGTACTTTAGGTGATTTACACAATCAACCTGATAGGTTTACGGATGTACATATGTGACTTATCAAGACGTTGATGACTCTCTATGTTTATGTGGGTAACTCGAGACGTCGATTATTCCATATGCAGATGTGGGTATGTCGGGGCATCGATGAATCCCTGGTTTTTGCTGTTATAATGCCATGTTTTCCTACTTTATTTCGAAAGGTTTACAAAGAGGAAGTTACTTTGAATGTGAATTACTCTGATCATCAGCAGTCTGATGGGCAAACAGAGTGTATGAATCAGATTGTAGAGTATATGCTTCGTGCATGTCTCTAGAAAATCATCATATTGGGAAATATCTTCCAATGAAGGAATTTGCCTATAACAGTTCTAAATTTACGGCTATTATTTTTTAGTCCGTGCATACTTATGTATGGGTATTAACCTAGGGCACCTATTGATGTCAGTCTTAAGGACATCGAGCTTGATGCATCGAGGGATTTCTTGCAAGATATGCAGGAAATTTTGACCAAAGCTCGGGATTCTATCAGGAGTGCTCATGATAGGGCACGGTTTTATGCTGATAGGGGACGCTCATCTCGGTCTTTTGAACCAGGAGCGTTGGTTTATTTTAATGTTCCTAAAGATTCTCAGACTTTGTCAATGGGAAAATGCTCGAATTTATCTCCTAGATATTGTGGTCCATTTCGAGTTATATATCAGATTGGCACGGTTGCGTATGAACTAAAATTACCTCTAATTGTTAGAGTTCATCCAGTCTTTCATATCGATAGATTGAAAGGGAAACTGGGAGGTGAGGATGACACAGTTAATCCTCAAGAACTCATTGAAGGCGATGAATTATCCTATGTTCCACATGAACCTGATAAGGTACTTGAATTCAGGGAAAGGAAACTTTGTAGTTGACTAATCCCTGAGGTTAAAATAATGTGGAAAGATAGGGAAATTGAGAATTCGACTTGGGAGTCGGTTGAGATTGTTCATTGTAGTTCTCCTTCTCTTCATTGCAAAAGTGCAATGTTTTGAGAGAGGGAAAATATGTTATATGTACATTATGTGTGCTATGTTATATACACATTATGTGTGCATATACTAGGAGGCTAACCCACATTAGGCTCAATGTGAGCATGGGAGCATGGGAACAAGCTCTAGTGGAGCATGGGTTAGGACTAACCTTAAGGTTTAAGGTTAGGGTCAGGCATCCCAAGGGTCACACATGAGGAATGGAAAGTCAAGAGTCACTTGAGGGCCCTCCTATATAATAGGGGCATGGGGCACACTCAAGGGAACAAGCTCTAGTGGAGCATGGGTTAGGACTAACCTTAAGGTTTAAGGTTAGGGTCAGGCATCCAAGGGTCACACATGAGGAATGGAAAGTCAAGAGTCACTTGAGGGCCCTCCTATATAATAGGGGCATGGGGCACACTCAAGGGGGCTTGGAGGCTAGGAAGCTTGAGGCTTATGCTATGGTCTCTTGTGTAGAGATCCATATCTACTCATCTACCATTTCACACTATAGCTACATGCTATTGGATTGGAGTTATACCTCTTGATGGTATGGGACATCAAGGTAGAGGTATGATGTATTTCATTATTATTCATGTGTGCATCTCTTGGGCTTGGGGGTGGTTGGGTGGTTGAGTTTATGCCTGATTTATGCATGTTTATGCATAACAATTATCTAGAGAGATCTTAGGGTTTTAACATCAGGTATCCAGTTGACAGGTTGACATATCGTGATTTTGCTATGCATTACGCATATATGACCTCTTTGGTGAAGCATGTGGAACCTACATGCTATACAGAAGCTATTGGAAAGCATGTATGGGAGAAGGCAATGGATGTTGAGATGGACGCATTGGTTCATAATGAAACATGGGATTTGGTTACATTACCATAATATAAAAATGTTATTGGTTGCAAATGGGTTTACAAAGTGAAATGCAAGTCAGATGGTTCCATTGAGCACCATAAAGCGAGATTGGTAGCTAAGGGTTATGCACAAATCCAAGGCTTGGACTATAATGAAACATTTAGTCCAGTTGCAAAGATGGGAACAGTGAGAGCAGTCATTGCTATGGCTACAGTAAATGGTTGGGAAATGCATCAAATGGATGTGAAAAATGCATTTCTAAATGGTGATCTACAAGAGGAAGTTTATATGGCACAGCCAGAAGGATATGTACACCCAAGATATCCCACTCATGTATGCAGATTAAAAAAAGCATTATATGGTTTGAAACAAGCACCTCGTGCTTGGAGTGATAAGATGAGCAGATATCTTATCTCCCTTGGATTTCAGGTTTCTACAACAGATTCTTCACTCTATGTGAAGAAAACAGATCATGGGATTGTCTTACTTGTTGTCAGCTATGTGGATGACTTGATTGTCACAGGAAATCATGCTACAGACGTTATGCATGTGAAGAAGGCATTGAGTGGGTAGTTTAACATGAAAGACTTGGGTGAATTAAGATATTTTCTTGAAATTGAAGTGATCAAAGACCATGCAAGTACATGGTTAGTGCAACGCCAATATGCATTGGATATGTTGGCAAAATATGGGATGACAGGGTGTAAGCCAATGAGTACACCTTTGGAGAAGAATGTGAAGTTGCGGGCTGATTTTGGTGAAGAGTTAGATGATCCATCTATGTATAGGAAGATGGTTGTAAGTCTCATTTACATGACTATCACATGCCGGGATCTCAGTTATGTTGTGGGGCTAGTAAGCCAATTTATGCAGAGCCCCAGAAAACCTCATTTGGATGCAGTGAGATGCATTATGCGATATGTAAAGACCACTGCACATTATGGTCTTCTTTATGAGCATGGTAAAGGCTTGGATATACATGGCTACACAGATGCAGATTGGGTAGGTAGCTCGTATGACAGGAGGTCTACTAGTGGTTATGCCTTTACACTTGGAAGTGCCGTGGTGAGTTGGAGTAGCAAGAAGCAACCTACTGTTGCTTTATCCAGTACAAAGGC
The DNA here is from genome assembly GCF_041138505.1 of Cibotium barometz. NCBI lineage: Eukaryota > Viridiplantae > Streptophyta > Polypodiopsida > Cyatheales > Cibotiaceae > Cibotium > Cibotium barometz. The sequence continues at coordinate 8,848,113 of NC_141110.1, forward strand.
TGAATACAGGGGTGCAGCCATTGCTACATGTGAAGGAGTATGGTTAAAGAATCTCTTGGTTGTTTTGGGTGAGCCTATTGATGGCAAGGTTGTCATTCATTGTGACTACATGAGCAGTATACAGTTAGCCAACAAGAATCCAGTTTTTCATGCGCGGACCAAACACATAGAGGTCCATTATCACTTTATCAGAGAGAAAATGTTGGATGGTACAGTGGATCTACAGTATGTGAAGATTGAAGAGCAGGTGGCCGACATCTTTACAAAGCCACTTAGCAGGGAGAAGTTTGAGTACTTTCGTACCATGTTGGGAGTACGTGGGATGAGCTTGAGGCGGAGTGTTGAGAGCCTTGATAGCCCAAGCTCATCTACATCTTCATCTATGGCAGTACATCTCATGAGCTTAAGAGGGGCTGTTGAGATTCAAGCTTGATGTCAGTGTGTGCCAACTGCACCATGTGCTGGCATGTTAGGTAGGAACATGTGCGAGACATAAATGACCTCGTCCAGGTGGTCATAGTGTGTGGACATTAGCTAGGGTTAGCTGTGTGTGGACACAACACAGTGTGTGTCTTGTGTATTATGGATTATGGCTTTATGCATTGTGTGAGTAAGGAGATGGCTTCCCTCTATGGTTAGGGTTTGTAATATACATTAGGGTTTGCTCCTGTGTGTGTGTCTCCTCTCCCTTTACCTATTTTTCATCAATGGAGAGGATGAGGAACCATTGTCAACAATGATGAAGCTAATTGTGTATCATCCCATTAGGGGAAATTTGGACTCAAATTGGGCCCTTTAAGGATTTGTACACATTCTCTCTTTACAAAAGTGGGATCATGGTGAAATTTTTACAAATCAACTCAGAAGTGAGCGAAGTTTGGACATTTGGAATGTAGTCTTCGGGACCTTTCCAATGATATATAGCATGATGAGAAATTTTGCATATTTAAGAAGTCCCCAAATTTGGTGATGATGTGGCATGTAATGTGCCATGTCATCACATCGAATTTGGAGACTTCTTGAATATGCAAAATTTTTCATCATGCTATATATCATTGGAAAGGTCTTGAAGAGTAGATTCCAAATGTCTAAACTCCGCTCACTTCTGAGTTGATTTGTAAAAAATTCACTATGAGTCCATTGTTGTAGACAGAGAATGTGTACAAATCCTTAAAGGGCCCAATTTGAGTCCAAATTTTCTCTAATGAGGGTCGAATGGAAAAGACAGAGGATCATGGTCAAAGGCAAAGCTATCCAACTGCTCTCTAGAATCAAATGTGGAAAATACATGAGTGTCATGCCAAAGATGAGGTAATCCATATAACTGAATCCGCATGGATAAAAGAGAAATCCAAGCCATGTAAACTCCAAGGCAATGGCCCTCAAACCACCTGCATTGAATGGAAAATGTAGAGAGCCAATGTTGATGATGTAGCTAATCAATCCTCCTGGGTCAAGCGGATAGACATAGTGCAAATCATAGACCTCCGATATCAATGTAGTAGCTCCTAGGTTGAACGGAAAACTTGTAAGTCCATTGTCATGACCATAATGCAAATTTGACATCCGTGGTGTGTCCACTAAATGTAACAATCACTCATGGTTTGAATGTGGAATGATCTTGGAGCAAAAGAATCATCCTATAGGCTAAGACAAAGGTTTGTCATAGGTGCATTTGAGTGTCATGCCACATAATCATCCACCATACAACTCAAGTGGCATAGAATGCAACCAAAGATGAATATCCCGACTCCGAAGAACATACGATCATGTAGACACCCATGGAAACCAAATGACATCATCTCAAGGTTAGCCTCATCTAGGATCAAATGGGAACCCATGCCATCATCCAACATAGCTCCACTCGAAAAGTCAAAGGCATGATCCACTTCATCTATATGTGCATGAGTGTCATCTGAACTATATCCTCATGTGCAAGACACTCTAGGTGTGTGCGAAACCCTAAAACAAGAGTAGGGTCACTGTAAAGATCATCACTAAACACTGACAAAGTATCTACACATGAAAGATAAGTGGTATCCTCCATAAAATCACTATCCCAAAAATCTCCAAGGTCACTAAGGTCATCCTCATATAGGTAGGGTCTATCTCTACACTGGATCTGAGAAAATGTCAAAGACAAATGCAAAACTTTCTAGATCCATATGCAAAATCCTACATCTCCTACAAGGTCTCACCTCAGAAAAGTCATCACCATCCTCGTGTGCAATGCCTGACTACTCAAATATATGCACTAAACTCACACGAATGCTGTCAGTATGCTACGAGAGCTAGGAGTAGTGGTACAATCATAGATATCTCCACAAGTAGAAATCCTAGAAGAATAACCTGACACATCTAATACTAGAAACTCAGGTCTATGCTCATAGGTTTCTCGTGAATCCATATGCAAGATATCACTAATCAAGTGCACACTATCCTCTAGAATGAACCCACTATCAGTTGGCATATCCGCAATGATCCATAGGAAGAAGGATAAGTGTAGAGGAATCAATGCATGATAAGATAGGCAAAAACAAATCAACACTCGATGTAGAGGAATCGATGCTCAATGTGCTCACTACCATCTCTACCCTGGAGATCATGCCCACATGATCTAACTCACACACATCACTATCACATACATCATCATCATCATGTGCATATGTGTCAGCGGCATCATGTGCACGTATATTACTATGATCATGTGCATGTGTGTGCAATACATCAATATCATCATGTGTGTGTGTGTGTAAAATGAGTTATCATCCTCATCACCCCATCATAATACAATGAATGAAGGTGGTTGTAAGATGAGGTTATCTAGTTTGGGCACCCTTAGCCTGAAAACAAGCATTTTTTCAAGAAGAATAGCCCATCTCTCCTAGTTAGCCAAGGAGTTTCACTTCAAGGTCTTCTAATGAAACATCATATGCAAAGTTAGGCACCTAGAACTATAATTTGATTGAATATCCAATAATTGCAAATCCCCTTTTCTTTGGGAACCAAAATTGTATGCAGGCCCTGTCTCGAAGGTTTGGACAGATACATTCAATGTGAGTAAATTGCCTATAATTTTTACATTATTACTCATATGATGTTCCCACTTTGCATATCACAAATTCAAATAACATAGAGCTTAACTTGATTTATCGAGTAATTTTTTATGTGTTCTACTATTTTTTATATTATTTAAAAGGCATTAGAATTGTTAAAAGACATACTATTTTGTCCTCCCACCACATCTACCATTTAAAATGCTCAATTTGTATGGATCTAGTGATGATTAGATTGGGAAAGATTAGTAGAATGTGAGTCTAAGGTAAAATTACAAATCTAACGGTTGGATTTTTGTAGATTTACTTTGGAAAATTTGTTATGACTGTTAGAGGCCCATTTAATTCTAGAAAATCAAATATTAAATCTTTCAATCTAAAAACTGTAGGGATCAATATACTTGTTGCCATGAATTTCTTAACAAAAAAGTAGCTTAATTTGAGTATGGGAAGGTCCATTTTCAATCCTCCCAAGTGAAAATTCCCATATGGTGTCCACTCTCCCCCCTTTTCAAGTCTAAAACTAATCCTAGCTAGGTTTTGAAATCTAGGCTTGGTAAACTTCAAAGCCTAGATATCATGCCATGTGTGAGGCTTGGGTAGGCACAAATCTTATATATGCATGCCACTTTATGTCCACATCAACTTCGAGAGGATCCACATAAGCACCTTGCTACCTCACCTTGCCAACTCCACCCTCCATGTCAACATGGTCAACCTAGATGACTCCCCACCTCATCATCCTAGTCATCATTAATGCCACATCTTCTTGTTACCTTTGCATGCCACCTAGCACTTGGTGACATGGCATGCCACCTAGCACTTGGTGACATGGCATGCCACATCATGGAATTACCACATCAGCTCCCATAATAGTGCCACATGTCAAGAAAATGCCACATGTCATGCACGCATGTGACACGTGACACCTCCTTCCCACCTTCCCATTTTTTTCAAAAACATATTTTAGAAAAAGTTAATTTAGTATATTTTTAATATTTTTCAAAAAAAGAGAAATAAAATATTAAATATTAAATGATATATATATATATATAACTTATTAATATAAAAGAATTTAAAATCACTAATTTAAAAGGATTATATTTTAGAGTTAGATAAATAATATTATTTTTAAAGTTCATGTTATTCAATTTAAAATTTAAAATTTTTTAAATTTAATATTTCTTGAAAATATTTTATGTGTAGGATAAATCTTTGAATAAAATTTAAAAAAATTACATTATATAAGAAAGTGTAGTTATATAATTATAAAACAAAAGATATACTTATATATCTAATAATGATAAATATTTAAACTTGTAAATATTTATTATTAATAATATTGATAATAAATATTATATAATAATAATATTAATAATAATGTTATATTCTCAGTTCGTGGCATTATATCTCAGTTTGTGACCCATGAGAGCATTCTAGAGCATTTGAGAGCTAGAGAGGGTGCTGTTGACTAGATCTCTATCTTGATAGTGAGACTAAACTTAGACTAGTTGGGTTAGCTCACTTACACTGTACTTACATTTATTGGCAGCAGTGACTAATCTCAGAATAGCTGGGCTAGCTCATTTTCATTATGCCTCGATCTTTTGAGTCAGTGACTAAACCCAGAGTGGCTGGGTTAGCTCACATTCCCACCCCCACATGCTCGCAAAGTTTGGTCACCATCGGAGCATGTTTGGGTATGATGTCATGGAGAAGAGCGAATGGCCTCTTAAGCACCAAGAGACCTGAAAAATCCACAGTGGGCATTAATTGCTAATCCAAACAAGCTCCAATAGTGATCGAACTTTGCAAGCATGTGGGAGGGACCCACCCCCACATGCTCGCAGAACTTTGTCTCACCATCCGAACATGTTTAGGTACGATGGCATGAGGAAGAGTGGGATTTTCCATGGCCTCTGAAGTACGAAGAGAATTGAAAAATCCGCACTAGGCGCTAATTGCTAATTAAAAATGCTCCACTGGTGACCAAACTTTGCGAGCATGTGGGGGGGACCCACCCCCACATGCTCACAAAGTGTGGTCACCATGGAAGCATATTTGGGTATGATGGCATGGGGAAGAGCGAGATTTTCCATGCCCTCTTAAGCACCAAGAGACTTGAAAAATCCAAACTAGGCGCTAATTGCTAATCCAAACATGCTTCTTTGGGGACCAAACTTTGCGAGCATGTGGGGGCGGGTCCCCCCTAGATACTCACAAATTTTGGTCACCCATCAGAGCATGTTTGGGTACAATGGCATGGTGAAGAGCGGGATTTTCTATGGCCTCTCAAGCACCAAGAGACTTGAAAAATTCGCGCTGGGCGCTAATCCAAACATTCTCCGATGGTGGTGACCGAACTTTGCAAGCATGTCGGGGGAGAGCGGGATTTTCTATGGCCTCTCAAGCACCAAGAGACTTGAAAAATCCGCGCTGGGCGCTAATTGCTAATCCAAACATTCTCCGATGGTGGTGACCGAACTTTGCAAGCATGTCGGGGAACAAATCCGCGCTGGGCGCTAATTGCTAATCCAAACATTCTCCGATGGTGGTGACCGAACTTTGCAAGCATGTCGGGGAACCCGACATCCAAACATTCTCCGATGGTGGTGACCGAACTTTGCAAGCATGTCGGGGAACCCGACATGCTTGCAAAGTTCGGTCACCACCATCGGAGAATGTTTGGATTAGCAATTAGCGCCCAGCGCAGATTTTTCAAGTCTCTTGGTGCTTGAGAGGCCATACCCCGACATGCTTGCAAAGTTCGGTCACCACCATCGGAGAATGTTTGGATTAGCAATTAGCGCCCAGCGCAGATTTTTCAAGTCTCTTGGTGCTTGAGAGGCCATACCCCCCATGCTTGCAAAGTTTGGTCTCCGTTGGAGCATGTTTGAGTATGATGGCGTGGGGAAGAGTGTGATTTTCCATGGCACTGAATTCGCATGATAAAAATGAAAAAAGTATGTTTTTAACTTGGGAATCAGCGTTATATTTTAACTACTACCTTCTGGTGACCATTTTCTTAAAAGAGAAAATCTGAAACTTTATAAATTAAACTTTACACAAAAGTATGTAAAACAATAAAAAAAGATAATTTGGTAAACAATGTATCAACTAACTAAGAAAATGAAATATTTTGATTTTGCAGATGACACTGCTATGTACTTGAGAGAGCCAATAATCTTACCCATTGGAGTGGTTGCATGTTGAGGATGGCAGCCATAAGTTCCAAACTTCCAAGCCTCCTGAGTCCTCACCTTCATATCAACGATTCCAGGCTCCCTACCTTCAAGCTTTGAACTTTAGGTCTCACCTTCATGCTAGCAATTCGAGGCTCCATCCCTTTCCAGCTGCCCACGACGTTTACAATCATTTTTCATTAGACTAGCAATGCTACGCCAAAGTTTCTCTAGGCCGCAAGGGCAAGGTCTTCACTACAATCCGTGGCATCGTCTCCCCAGCGGCCAGCCATGTGTGCGCATGTGACAACGATCCCATCAAGGCAGTCCAGAGTCGCTCCAAGCTCTTTATTGGAGGTAAGCATGCTAACAACTAGTTGGCCACTTGTGTTTCCCCACACGTCGACGCTAGGATAGTAACAAACTAGTTGAAGAGGAAAAGATAAATTTGAACAAACATTTTCTTAATAGTTTCATCCAATTACTACTATTTTTATTAAAAAATTTGGACGAGACATTTTTCCTCTAATGATAAGTGGAATTTTCAAAAGTTAAGTAAGCTCCAGGATGAAACGAATGTGTCTTCTCTAATCATGTCTTTTCTCGAACCGTGAAGTGATATTCATGTTACAATATACCTACATGAATTTTTTCTAAAGATATAATGTGGGATCTGTACTCACACATGTGCATGTTAATCATGGCAGCTAAGTACATACTACTGTTGAAACTCATGCATCACTACGTGAGAAAAGGTTTTTTAAACTATATATATATATATATATATATAATATGTATATCCAAAGGGAAAGCCTCTGGTTCTTATTTTCGACATACGTTCTTGTAAAGGCTGTAGAATGCTACAGTCTTGAAGGAAAGCTAATTCACAAGACTGACTTCTGGAAAAGCTACATGGATTGCATTTGTGATTATGAATGAATGAATGGTTGGTTGGAATTTTTGGAGAGAGCTGGGTCGGTAAGAAGTTCTCTTCCAAGGGGAAGAGCCTCCTCATAGCTACAAAGATTTAGACCTTGGAACTTCTAGTCGGTCTAGGTAAATGAGAACCAATGAGACGATGGCTAGTCAATGTTACAGGTGAGTCGTAGAAGCTATCAAGGCTCATGTAAACACCACTGTGAATAGCCGCCGCCAAAAGAGTGAGAAAAATAGAAGCATGGTATGATAAGTCCCCATGATGAATGATCTCCGGAAATCCTCTAGGTATTGACCCTAGCTCAAAAAATAAAAAATGAATGATCAAGATCATCATAGCCTATATAATCATCCATAGTCGCATCACGTATCATACCCATGAGATCTCCCTATATGAATGTTAGATATCCATAACGCCGCTCTACGGGCGTTACCACAGGAGGGGACGGCCTCTGGCTCACCACCCAGCAATAGAGGAAGAATGAGGATTGCCCCTCATCCCCCAGGCTATATAGTGTGTGGCCTGCCGTCCACACTAGCCTCGCCACCCATGACTCCGCATGGGCGTCCTCTCCCACTGAACCCCGGACATGGCCATCCGGTCTGCCCCATCGGTCACAGGCGTTACAGCCTACGTGACATTACCCCCCCCTTAAGAAGAGTTTTCGTCCTCGAAAACAAACTGGGGAAACTTTTGGAAATTGCACTATGGCATTCCCAGCAGGTAGCTACCTCCTCATCCCTATCTGTCCATTTAACAAGTACCTTCTGGTACACTTTATGTCGGGTTTGTCTGTCTCGATACCCAAGAATCCTTTCCGGTTCATGTGGTATCTTTGGTGGAGTGATCAATTCCACCAAAATATCTAGAGAAACGACGTTCTCTAACCCGTGAACTGATTTCTTCAGTTTACTAACATGGAAGACAGGATGAACTTGAGAACTCTCCAGTAACTCAAGTTTGTAGGCTACGTCCCCAATCTTCTTAAGGACCTTGAAAGGACCGCAATATATAGGAGAAAGTTTATCACACTTTCTCGTTTTCATGGTTGCCGACTGCGCAAGAACCTTTAAAAATACAAAGTCACCTTCTGCAAAGGTCACTTGTCTACATCCTTTATTGGCAAATGTTTTAGCGCGATGCTGTGCGCTACGAATGCTCTCGCGTGCAGCTTTGAGCATATCATTCATATCTTCAAGGAACTCCTTGACAGATTGAATCTTCTTCTTATCTAGGCCTACAGCCAACGGAGACCTTAGTTGAAAACCATACATCAACATGAATGGTGTAAAGCCAGTTGTTGAATGCTTGGAGCTGTTACAAGCAAACTCCAATATGGACAAATATTCTTCTTAATTTGATTGCTTCTTACTTATATAAGAACGCAACATATCCTCGAGTATTTGGTTAACCCTTTTTTTGTTTCAGACTCTGGATGATCTGCCGTACTCATACTCAGAGTAGTATCCAACTTTTTGAAGACTTTCCTCCAAAAATAAATGTTGAACTTTCTATCTCTATCTGACACTATATCTGCGGGCAAGCCATATAACTTGTAGAGATGTTCAATAAAGAGTTTTGCCAACTCTGGCGTTTTTACCGTTTTCTTGGTGGCAATAAATTTTGCCATCTTGGTTAACCTATCCACCACCACCTAGACCGAGTCATTCCCTCGACTTGTCGTGGGTAAATCGGTGATGAAATTCATGGAAATGCTTTCCCATTTCCCTTGAGGAATGCTTAAAGGATGGAGCAAGCCCCCAACCTTTAGCCTTTCATGCTTATTGACTTGACACTTATTGCATTGCAGCACATAAGTCTGGACGTCCTTAAACAAACTAGGCCAATAAAATTGTCGTTTGACTAGTGCATAGGTCTTTTGTATCCCGGGATGACCAGCACTTGGACTATCATGACTTTCTCTAAGAATGCATGCTCGAAAGTCACCAATAGTTGGTACACACACCCTACCCTTGTAGAGTAAGTACCCGTCGTCAATGGAGTAGTTAGCATACTTCTCCCCTCGACGAAGTTTAGCATCATCCTTTGAAACCGTGTCGGAAAACAAAGGTGATGAAGGGCCTACGTCTAAGCTCTCTGGCTCAAAACTATACCCCGAAGACTCAGCTAGCCTCTTCGAACTAACTCTCGCCTCGCTACCCGCCGCACCTACGGCCAGAGTCTCTCCGGACTAGCATTACATATGCCGACGAGGAAGGTGGGCGCGGTTGTGAGAAAGTGCGTACGCGTACGGCGCGCCAGACCTCTGTAAGGACAGGATCATGCTCACACAAGCCACAGAGTGATTCCAAGAATTCATTCTTGGAAACCGTAAAGCTTAACTCATTAATTTATGGCATGCGGCTAAGCGCATCCGCCACAACCTTTTTTTTTCTCTCTTTGGTAGCGAATTTGAAGGTCAAACTCCTGTAGGAGCTCCGTCCACCGAGCTTTCCGACCTTTCAACTTGTTTTGACTCGAAAGCCATGTCAGGCTTTCGTGATCCGTACGTACTTCAAAAGTGGCACCATATAAATAGTGTCTCCACTTTTTAAGTGCATGTACGATGGCCAGTAACTCCCGCTCGTAAGCCGAGTAGTTACGCTAAGCCCTATCTAATTTCTTGCTCTCAAATGCAACAGGGCATCCCCTTTGCAAAAGCACGGCTCCAATGGCCTCACCATTAGCGTCTGTCTCCAAGACAAACGGCTCAGTAGGGTCAACTATAGTCAAAACAGGTGCAGCTGCTATGGCTACCTTAAGTTTTTCGAAGGTTCTTTTGTTGGTCTCCCTCCCAACATATATTCTTTGTTTTTGTGCGCAATTGATCCGTCACACGGGACTGTGATCTTCGCATAGTCCTTTACATACTGTCGGTAAAACCCCGACATGCCAAGAAAAATCTGCAGTTCTTCGAGATTTTTCGGGGTTAGCCACTTGAGAATAGTTTCCACTTTCTCAGGTTCCATCTGCGTACCATGGGCGGATATAATGGGCCCAAATAGTGAATTTCTCTTTCAAAAAATTCACATTTGCTCTCCTTCGCAAATAGCTTGTGTTGTCACAATAACTGGAACACTAATCGCAAATGTGCCAAGTGTTCTTTACGCGTTTTGCTGTACACAAGAATATCATCTAGGAAAACTACTACGAATTTTCCTAAGTATGGACGTAAAACACTATCCATCAGCGTCATAAAAGTCGCTGGAGCATTGGTTAGTCCAAACGCATAACCAAAAACTCAAAGTGACCGAATCGTGTCTTGAATGCTGTCTTCGCAACATCCTCGACCTTAATTCTAACCTGATGATACCCAGATCTCAGGTCTATCTTAGAGAAATATTTTGACCCATAGAGTTGATCAAACAACTCGTTCATACGTGGCATAGGGTACTTATTCTTAATTGTGACTTGATTAAGAGCCCGATAATCTATGCACATGCACATAGAACCGTCTTTCTTCTTTACAAGAAGAATCGGTGATGCCCAATGACTCGAACTAGGGCGAATAAACCCTTTCTCTAAGTATTCGGTCAACTGCTTTTCCACCTCCTATGCCTCGAAGTGGCTCAACCTATAAGCAGGCTTGCTTATTGGTTTGGACCGAGGCATAACTTCGATGCCATGGTCTACTTCCCTTAATGGTGGTAAACCATCTGGAAGCTCTATAGGAAAGACATCTTGAAATTCTTGCAATAGACTTTTCAAAGCATCTACGTACTTTGTTTTTAGAGTCTCTTTTGCCTTGGACTTTGTTGTTTCATCATCACATGCATGCCAAATAGGGTTTTCAGAAAACAGTGGGTCTCTTCCAAGGCTTTGTTTTCCATGTTTGTCTACGCAAACATTACTTTCAGTTTCAGCTCGGAAACAGAATTTACAAGAGGATAACAAGCGTATACTTGTGCTACCTGGCCGCTGCGGACCGCGTGGCATAACTCGAGCGATGATATAAGTGGTGAAAAGGGGACACTACGGTCTCCCTGTAGGGTGATGATATTACCCCCAAATTCAAACTGTAATGTGGTGTGTAAATAACTCCCAACTAGGCTAGGACCGAGGCTATACAGCCACTCCCTGCCTAAGTAAACATCTGCTCTAGCCAAATGCATGACCTGGAAGTCAAGCACGGCCTCATAGTCCTGCATGATCAAAGGGACTCCCAAGACCACGGTATTCCATACCTTTTTACCATAACCATTGGCCAAACCAACAGTATACTCATGATCACTTGCCGTCTCTTTTAATTTCAACTTCTTGACCAATGAATAGTTCAAAAAGTTATGGCTAGCCCCATCGTCTATAAAGACAGTGACTCTACGACCACCTATGGTGCCATACATGCGCACCATTTCATGCGGACCAACACTAGGCTGCCACATAGCTAGTGTCACTGAACAAGCGTGACACTCATCACAATGACTCACCGTAACCTCTCTGAACTCTCCAGCACTGAGAGGTAGCGTCTGCATCGTGTGAAACTGCCTAGAGGATTTACCATCGCTCTTAGGCGCCTTACAGTTAGTGCTTTCTTTTACCTTGGGGATTAGCGTTGTTGTGCCCCACTTCATTGCAGTTGAAGCAACGATTTTCCTTTGTGCTTGCAAAGTACTGCTCCTTTTTGTGGGTTTCAAAACTTCGTTTTTTCTTGAAGGGTCTTGGTTTTTTAGACCAACGACCCCCTGACTCCCCTCCGTCCTCTCCCCTAATTTTTCACTACGGAAACCCCTTTCTTTTAAACCCCCGACCCCTTTTTTTTCTTTATCCACTGATCTCCCTGCCCCATCTTGCGCACCATGACGCTTGATGTCATCATAGATTTGCGCATACTTGATGGCCTGAGAGAGGTCCTTAGGCTGCAAGGGCTCTACATACTCAAGATAATCATTTGTTAGGCCTCATTTGAAGCCCCTCAATGTTTGGAATGCATCGATTCCCTTCAACTTGAGTATGAGCTCTCTGTAGTCAGGGTGAGGGTCTTGTGTTCCATCGAACACTTGTCCCACACATCCCAACTTCTCTCTTCTTCATTGCCTAGCAAAAACTCCTTTCGAAACATCGTTTTGAAAGCTGCCCAAGTGGTAGGGCGAGTGGTAAGACTCATCCACCACTTGTATGCCTTGCCAGACAATAAGAAACTAGCCTCTACGGGCTGCACATGACTAGGCTGCTTACGCAGCTCATGAATGTCCGACCATTTCGCTAAGAACATATTAACAGAATCCTTGTTACGCTCTCGTTCCTCGCCGCCAAAACTAGGCAACTTAAAATCTTTAAGTTACGCCGAGGCTGCCTTTACGGGCGACCTCGCAGGCACTGCGGCCTGTCCTCCTGGGACCACGGGTGAGGCTGCACTGACGCGTGTCGCAGGCAGGCGTCTATCACGAGGAAGAGGAGAAGATGTCGAAATAGCGGACAACACGTCTAGGCGTGTGGAGATGCCCTGCAGCATCGTGACAACGTCATTCTGGACCCTCTGTAAGGTTGTCAATTGCGTGTTAACATATCTAAACATCCCACTAGAGCGCTCCGTCTCCTGAGGATGTCGGCAGGGTCAGTAAGGTACTGGTCAAAGTCGTGGTCTGCCAAGAGGTCATCGTGCCCCTCGGCGACGTCAGTGTCCATATAATCCAGCTCATCGACCGGAGCGGGGTCAGCCAGGTCGGCGGCCTCTACGGGCATGCCAAGGTCAAGGATAGGGTCACGAGATGTGGAAGGCGCCTGCGGGTCACGAGACGTGCCCGGAGAGCGCCCCTCCGAACGGGAGACGGCCTCGCATCTACGGCCAGCCAACTTGGTCGGGGTAAGGCCCGCGACGACCGAGGAGAGAAGTCCTGAAAAACCTACCGGACTAGTGGGTGGGGACACACTAGGACGGTCAGACGTTTTTATTTACTTGCAATAAAACAGAAATACACAACAGAAACATCGGATTATCCCTTGCCGGGATTATCCCACCCCAGCCGAGCCGAGCCGAGAGAGAGGATCCGTTTTACTTTACTTTCATTTTTAATTTTATTAAAAATGAACAATGAAAATATATCACCCCCTACAACTAGGCACTACGGTCTAGGAATTTCCAGGCGCTACGGCCGTATGTTTTCTCCTCTAGGTGCACACGTGCTGGATGAAATTTCCTTTAGGCGCTACGGCCATAGAAGTGTTTACTAGGCACAACGGCCGTAGAATGGCTCTCTCTCGAAGGACTCGGCACTACGGCCGTGGGATTTGTCTTTCTCTTAGCACGTGGTGCTACGGCCGTGTGCGGTGGGTCTCTTTCGTGGAAAACGGGCACTACGGCCACACGACGCGACGGCGGTCGTGTTGGGTTTGTTTCGTGGCGTACCATTGTTTTGTGTTTTTAATAAAAAATCAAAATAAAAGAATAACGGGCCGGGGCCGGCCCTCACCGCTTCGGGCGTGGCCGCCCGCTGGGCAGACGCCCGCTGTGGCCAGGCCCCGCCGCCTAAGGGCTGGCCGTCCGCCTGTGTGGCCGCCCGCTGCCTGGCAGGCCGCGGGCTGGCCGCCGTGGGGCTCTTCGCCCCCCCCCGTTTGACGGCACTGCACGCCACAACCGAGCAAGTCACCCCCCTCTCAAACGAAAAAAATGCTCCATGGTTTTCGCCCCCCACGCAGAGTTCATTTAACATTTCAGCCCCCCCACGCAAATCATTTAGCGTTTCAGCTATACGGGTCCTGGGCTTGTCTTCGCCCCCCCTCCCCCACACACACAGGATAGAGATAGGCGATTTCTCTCCTACCAAAGAATTCGATTTGCAGACAATTTCAACGCAGAGAGAAAAAAAATAAAACGAGATGCTTACCTGCAATTCGTATAGTTGTGTGAGACGGGGAGAGAGAGAGAGAGTGAGAGAATTCTTCCCTTCAATTCTGTCTTGGCCGCCTCCCTCCACACACTCCCTTGGAGATAAGGATAAGGAGATGAATGGTTGAAAACCATTGAGTGGGCTCCGGTCACGCGCGGACTTTGACGACCCCATCGAACCACGCTCTGATACCAGTGTTAGATATCCGTAACGCCGCGCTCTATGGGCGTTACCACAGGAGGGGACGGCCTCTGGCTCACCACCGAGCCATAGAGGAAGAATGAGGATTGCCCCTCATCCCCCAGGCTATATAGTGTGTGGCCTGCCGTCCACACTAGCCTGGCCGCCCATGACTCCGCATGGGCGTCCTCTCCCATTGAACCCTGGACATTGAACCCTGGACATGGCCATCCGGTCTGCCGTCGGTCACTCACAGGCGTTACAGCCTACGTGACAATGAATGACCATCAAGATCATCATCACCCATATAATCATCCATAGTTGCACAAACATCATCATCATCCTCGATGGAATCGTATGGATCAAAACCATCCTTGCATGCGTACCACTCCTCCCAGAAGTATTGGTATGTGTAAAGGGTCCCAAATTGGCCAATGAAATCCAAGTTGACACGATAGCTCCTCATCTGATCCCATACAAAAGGATGTAACGATGTATACACGTACATAGCCTTGCGCTCATCAGAATAGCATGATATGTTGCTTGTTCCTCTGAAATAAACATTTGATAATCATGATATGTACATAACTTACCTGCATGGCATACATACACAATGTTGCACCTCGACGCCATACGAACATCCAAAATGCCCAAAGTATGAGGTGTGTGTGAACAAACACCAATAAGGTCCAAGGTATGTACATGAACTCACAAAATCTCCCGAATGTGTGACACAAGCCCAACAATGTATTGATGCGTGTGATCACGGCTATAAAAGCACAAATGAATCACAATGAGCTCGATAGTAATGTGTGCATGTGAACAATCACTAGGGAACCTCAAAGCGTGTGAATAAGACTCACAATGCATGTGAACTACCTATTAGTATACACTCAATGCCCCACCTCTCACAATGTATCTCACTTTGATTTATAATGCACGTTTGTTAGGCCCCCATTATGAGGAGTAGCCATGGTGCACATGTCTTTAGTGGGAACCCCGGCTTAGACATCGATGGGGTCAATATTTTGACCATTAATGATGGTTAGGAGATGGTCAAGGGTACGGGCGTTAGCTGGGGCCCTAGAATATTCCCTCGAATACCAGGTCCATCATTAGTGGGTGGTCGATGGTCGGTGGGCCGCGTTCTTGATACGTGGGTGGTGACCGTGTCTATCAGTGTAACCGCCCTCGTTGTATATGGGTCTACCACACGTACTATATATGGACATGGTTGCCATGAGCTAAGGCATCCAATGCTTGTGAGTATCCACCCCCTCCTACACTTTGTACATGCTCCATCCTCCAGAGTCTATCTAGATCGCCATCTAAGCTCTACTTGAGAGCGCACGGGTGGACAACACCATCACTTGTACCTCTTTGGTATAATTAGAATTTTAAATTCTCTCCATTGTATATCTATTGCATTGTCTATTGTGCTTTGTCTTCTGTTGTGCCATATTCTTATATTACCCACACATAGCGTGTGAACAATGTGAAAGAACCCCTAAACTCCCAAAGTATACACACGTGAATTAAAACCTCAAATGTGTCTCAGCAACCCTCCAAACTCCACAAAGCATATGAACAAGCTCCACAAGGTGCAAATAGTCGGGTGCCCAATTAGAAGTGGACAAAAGAAAGGATGTGAGCAACTTGGAGTATGGAATGGATGGGTGAAAGGATATGGGAAGGGTGTGAAAAGATTACGAATGTGTGAGGGGTAAAGAAAGTGTAAAAGGGGTCAAAGCTTTAGTGGGTGTGAATGGGTCAATTTGAAAAGAACAATGTGAAATGGAAAGGTGTAGGTGTGAACTGGCCTAGACAAGGTGTGGATAGGCTCAAGGAAGAAAATACCCTAAAGACTCATATTTGTCGTTCTTTATTCTCACGTTGGCAGCTACTGTGGTGGCTGTAACCTGCTGAAAAAAATTGAGGGCTGTAGTTGCTCAATGATGAATGCATAGCAGAGTTTTCCAGATGCACCAATCCAAGAAGCAAGCGCTGCTCGTGTCTCACACTGCGATAAGCTTTGATTGTGATGTACAAACTGCTGCAGAGCGTTGTAGGGAGCTGGCTGAGCCTGATCAAGCAAAGGCAATGAAGCTTTGATTGTGATGTTGCGCCATCTCTCTGAGAAGACTGTCTCTCTGCGAAGGGAGCTGGCTGAGCCTTGAACAAGCAAAGGCAATGAATCTTGATTGTGCTGCTGGCTCTGTCTCTTTGAGAAGACTGTCTCTCTGTGAAGGGAGCTGGCTGGTCGGCCTTGAACAAGCAAAGGCAATGAAGCTTGATTGTGCTGTTGCGCCGCCTCTCCAAGAAGATTGTCTCTTTGTGCAGGGAGCTGACTAAGCCTCTTTACCGTGTGCCCAGAGAGAAAACAAGAAAATTGCAAGAGAGAGAGAGACGTCTGCTTGCGCACAAAGTCTTACTGCGGAGAGAAAACAAATTGCACTGTAGAGAGAGAGAGAGAGAGAGACGAAACCTCTGCTTGCGCACAAAATCTTACTGCCCCACCATAACCAATTGTACTACGGTGACTGTAGATGAGTGATGATGTAGGTCATAGCAGAGATCGACCTATAGTAATCGTCACCACCAACACCATGCAGACTCTCCGTTTTGTTTGTGCCTTCTTTGTTGCCAAGATGATCTTCTGAAATTCCATGAAAGATGCTCGTTACATTTGCTACCTTGTTTGTTACATTTCTCATGGAGGTATCTGTTGTGAGTTGTGCTTTATGCCACAGATATCACTACAAGGTTATCTCCTTTGATTGCCTTCTCAACTAATCTCAGCACTATTGCTTGCATCTCAATTTTTGTAAAATAAAGATCTGTAATAATCTATAACAAGAGATCTTTACACTTAAGAAGCCTTGTATGTAAGTTAGGAGAACCATGTGATGTATGGGGCACACTAGCTCATACTAGAGTAGGTTCAATTCGTAGCAGGGCCATACTCTGTATACTCTGAATTTGCATATACATAGAAATTTACACTATTTTTTGCATTAAGCTATAATCGATACTTAATCTTTACCAAAACTACACTTGCTTTATTAAGACTAACACCTCTATGACCTATTTGCTCATATTTTCACAAAATTAACACTAATCTTTGAAGACTAGTATCAATCTACTTGATTGAGTGTAAACAATCTAATCTAAGGATAATCATCACAAATCACTACAGTTTAATCTTTCTTTGCAAACATTTCCTGGTATTGTCAACTGTTTCTTGGCATTTCATCTGTTGTTTCTTGATATTTCAACTATTTCTTGCAAGAATTCAACAAAACTATAACAAATAGTAGAGATGCAAAATATGTGTAGGATTTTGACAAGTATCACTCACAACTGTAAAGCTTTGCACCAATTTTGCTCTCTACACTTAAATCTTTAATTCTACACTGATCTTGAAATGGATCTACAACGTTCTTCAACTCTGCACTTGAATTGCACAACAATATATTTTGCAACTATATTCTTTAAATTATCCTGAAACTGCACCAAGATTTTGCACACTTTCTTGAAACCACACCAAGATTTTACAGACTTTCTTGAAACTGTACCAAGATTCTACAAAACAATCTTCTTCTTGTAGTATTCCTTTAAGAACTCAGAGATTTGGCAATCTAGGGTTCCAATCTTGAAGAAATAAGGGCTCTAAGGATTAATCTTTAAAAAAGTATGCTCCCTACGCAAGATAATACAAAAAATCCCTCAAAATTGGTTTACTAAAACTTTTGTAAACCCTAATTTCAAAAATAAATAAAAAATCAAGAAATCAAATTGTAAAGTGGATTAGGGTTTCTAAAAATAGTGTGATTAATACAATTTTAAAAATGATTAACATAAATTTCATTGCTAATCTTCTCAAATTAAGAAATTAGCAAATCTGAAAATTGTGTAAAAATCAATTTTGAAAATGATAACACAAATCATGATCAAGAAAATGCATTTTGAAAAATTGAATTAACAAGAATCTGAAAATGATTATCGTTAATCATGATCAAGAAAATGCATTTTGAAAATTGGATTAAAAATAATCTTAAAATGATTAATCTCCTAATGCAAAGCATCAAGATCTAAGCCAAGAGCTCTGATACAAATGCAATGAAGGGGACCTAGGGGTTGCACTCATTAGCATGGAGTACACATATGTCCCAATCATCATAGGGAGTAGCACCTAAACATGGAAGGAATGCCATGAATTATCCATTGCTCTAGGCAAGAAGATAACCAAATGGTAATATGTCAAAAAGGTATAATATCCTAGGCCTGGTGCCTTTTATAGTTTCAAGGCCCCCATATGCCCTACACAACATATGTGTCTAGGCCCATCCCCCATATGTATGTGCTCACTAAGGTTCCTTCATTACATTGTTTCACCGAAGAGGCCTCCCCAAGATATGATAGTGTCCCCTCCTGCTTTGCCTACTGTCATTGTACATGACTAGCAGTTACCTATAAGATTTGCTTCTGAATCAAAGGAAAAAGGATGGTTTTACCCTTACCGGTGTATTGATTCCTTTGCTTATCTCTTGAGCTTATTATGCAAACCAGCACTTTGATACCATTAGAAGAATACTGGGGAGAGGGTGAGCTTAAGCTCCTTGGAAGCAAACTTCTTCACACATAGACACAAGAGTAGACAAGCACACAAGGGAGAGATGGATGGCTAGATTTTCTTCTTTCTTCTTACTTCTCTATAACCATAACATATAAAAGTACATATTGTAAGAGAAAGTACTCTACTACTAAAATATACCCCCTCTCTTTACCTCTCTCTCTCTCTCTCTCTCTCTCTCTCTCAGGGGTTATTGTGTTCATGTGTGTAAGTGCTTCCATGCCACTCATGGAGGTCGAGGGGGGGATCGAACCTGGTTTTGCCCAACAAGACAAGAGCCCTCACCAACTCGCATATATATAATTATACATACAAACACGCACACATCTTATAAATATTAATATAAATCAATATAAGTAATAAATAATAATATTAAATATTTAAATACATAGATTTAATATAAATTTAAATATTCAATGTTAGTTTAAATATTTAATCTTAGCAACTAATATTAATTTTTATAATAAGTACACTAGAATATGAATATGAATATGAATATATATTTTTATTTATTTATATATATTTGTGTATATATTATATATTATAATAAAAGTGAATTTTAAAATTTACATCATATGTGCGTATACGTGTAGATACACACACACACACACACACATAGTACAATGGAAGTACAATATATATATATATATATATATATATATATATATATATTTGTGTATATATCATATATTGTAATAAAAGTAAATTTTAAAATTTAAGTTAAATATATGATATGTGCGTGTGCGTGTGTGTGTGTGTGCGAGAGAGAGAGAGAGAGAGAGAGAGAGAGAGAGAGAGAGAGAGAGAGAGAGAGAGAGAGAGCTTCTTCTATGTGTGTGTGAGAGAGTGGGGTACAAGAAGAAGAAGAGTGCATGTGCATGTGTATGTGTGTGTGTGAGAGAGAGATGTGCCAGTGTGTGCGAGAGAGAGAGAGAGAGAGAGAGAGAGAGAGAGAGAGGGAGAGAGGGAGAGAGAGAGAGAGCATGCTTATGTGCATGTGTATATGTGTAGGTGTGTGAGAAGAGACTGAGGGTGTATGTGTGAGAGAGAGAGACACACACACGCACACATGCACGCTTATACACATGTGCATAGGTGCACACATACACACTTGCACACATAAACACACGCATATATATGACACACATACAAACACACACACAAAGATACATATACATACACTTGCACACATGTGCATGCAGGCATACACACACGCATATAAGCAAACACTTTATACCACAGCAATGCATGGGTTATAAACTTACTAGTTTTCTTCTCATGCCATGTGTCACTCTCTCTAGCCGTCTCCTCTGAAACCATCACCTGTGCTCCTCTTCTAGCCAGGTGGTGGTGGTAGTGTATATATGTATGTATGTATGTATGTATATATATATATGTGTACATCTATACTATATATGTATATATAAATTTATATACATGTGTTCATATATATGTATATACATACATATATATGTGTGTATATATATATATGTGTGTAATTATGTACATAAATCCATGCAGCTTAAAAGCTAAAAAGTAGGCTTCTTTTTTTGAAGCTTTGGTAGATTAATCTTTGAAGTGCTTGGTACTATATGTTCCTACTGCCCAGTGCCCACTGTTGCTCAACAGCTGGTTGAAGCCGATTTAATATGAAAAAGGTAAAAGGCCGTACGAACGGCTGAAAAGGCTGTATTTGGACTGCCACGCAAGCAGTCAGTATGCCTGTATGAGGCTACAGAAACTGGACACGTCAACTGCATGTGCATCACAAAAGACTTGTGGTCGGAGTCGTCCTTGATGAATATCCACGTGTCATATTTATGGCGTGTCGTTTTGCCACCTAGACGTTTCATAAGCGTGTCAAAGTGGCGTACTTTTCATAGTATCTCCACGTGTCACGTGATGTGTGGCTGCACGTGGCAAGCATTCTTCCTGTGTTACAGGGTTTCCCAGCTTGCGTCTTGCCTGTGACACTTTCTCCAGAACTTTCCCGTGTTAGCAAACCCTACTTTTTTCTGTGAAAACCTGAGAACCCTAACCCTAGCCATGCGTTTGGAACATCACCTGCCATCGGCGTCGCCATGAGTCCTGAAACTGCCTGGTATGCTCTTCTCCAAATTGCTCATTTCCCTTTAATGACAACTTTTTAAGTTTTGAAACAAGTTCGCTGCCAGGAGCGGTAGCTGAGTCTCGTTAAAGGGCTCTCTTCTGTTAGGCGCAACGGCGGTCTCCGGCAGAAAACGGCCGACTTAACAGCACTCGATTTCTGGTCTAACCGCACATTTCGTCTTTAAAGAATCCGATGATGCTTATCATTCGTATGGGTAAATCATCTGACTTCTGATTCTGTCTTCTTTTTTCTGCAGGAGAGATTTCTGAAGATACTAGTCTTTGGAGGAAAGGGGCAAAATATGGAATCACCTCCACTCCCCTCTCTAAAAAACGGCACTAGCAACGCCAACGGCTCCAGCTATCTCCGCAAAGTCGCCCGGTCGTACAGAAACCGGCTAGCTAATGTCAAGCACGCAGACAAATCAGTACAACGTGCAGTTGTACCCTCAGAAGATGCTGCCGGAAACAGAAATGTTATAACATCCGATGGTAGCAGCGGCGTCACCACTACCTCCACGGATGCAGAGAACACAGACGCTGAAAGCCAGAAGTCGCACTCATCTTTTACTTCCGATCCATCCCGGTTGTCCATGAAAGTCCAGCTAATGGAAACCCTAATCTCCAACATGTTCTCCACGGTTTCCTCCTTGAAGAATGCCTACATGCAACTGCAGTCTGCGCATGCACCATATGATCCAGACAAGCTCCAGATTGCAGACAAAGCCGTCATTGCCGAGCTTAAGCGGTTTTCTGAGCTCAAGCACTCCTACAGGGAAAGGTTTGCCATCATCTCTTCTGGCCAGGTTCAAGAGGAGTCTGAAGTCCCGCCCGAGACTGAGACAAAGGAGCTTATCTTGAAGTCATATGAAGGCATCATCAGCAATTTTCATTCTGAGATTCAGAAGAAAAATGCAGTTGTGGAGAACCTCAAGGACATGCTTGCACAGACAACTCTGAAGAAGGAGAAGCTTGAGCTGCGAGTGAAGCAGCTAGAGCAGAGGCTAGCAAGGGATTCCCTTGTGAATTCTCCCATTGATATTTTGCCTCCTACACCCCAATTGCTGGAATCTACAGTCCTAGGGGCATCGGAAGCTTCCAGGAGCTTTACAAAGCTCCTGATTTCTCTCATGAAAAAAGTGCAGTGGGACCTGGATGCAGCGGCTCATGCTATTGAGCCAGGTATCAATTATGCCAGGAGAACGCATAAAAAGTTTACATTTGAGTCCTATGTCAATCACCGGATGTTAAGTGGCTTTGAGAGTGCGAATTTATTTATCGGCGGCAGCTTTTCAACAGTTTGTGATCCCAAGAAGAACAGACAGGAGTGCTTCAAAGAATTTCAAGAGTTGAGAACCGCAGACCCAGTAGAGGTGGTTACTGCTAAACCACAGAGCATGTTTGCAAAGTATTGCTTGAAAAAGTTCCTGGATGTGATTCACCCTAAAATGGAAGAGTCGTTTTTTGGGAACCTGGAGCACAGGAAACAAATCTTAGAAGGCACTCATCCTGGCAGCCAATTCTACCAGAGTTTTCTCCAACCTGCAAGGGCCATGTGGATACTGCATGCGCTCGCTTTCTCCTTCGAGCCCAATGCACGCATCTTCCAAGTACACAGAGAGGCAGATTTTTCACCATTGTACATGGAAAGCATCGTGCAGATAGCGGAATCAGATATGAGCACTTCTGGTGTGAGACCGAAGGTTGGCTTCACGGTCATGCCAGGTTTCCAAGTGGAGAAGACGATAATCAAATGCCAAGTGTATATAACAGCAACTAGGCCTTCTGAATCATAACAAGGTTGACATCCTCAAGGTCATTTGGTACTCAATTTACTGATACTTCAAATCCCCTCTATAACTAGAAGTAGCACAATATATATGCTATAGCATGCCCTATTTGGCTGTTCACACAGTTTTGCAACATGATGACTATGTCAACATGCATGTATTTGCGCACATATTTCCGGCAGATGCAAATGACAGCTTATAGCAACATGCTTTCTGCCTTAGGCACATACAGTATCTTAATGTTCTTATTAGTTATATGAGTCCTACTTGTGGTTTCCGTTTGTGATTCCATGTTAACTTCATTGTCTTCTCTGTGGATGTTTGTCTGAGACGATGAAGGGACCTGTTGTTGATGGTCATGATAAATTCTCAAATGAAAAGGTTAAATTTTGCTCTCATCATGAAGACATCAGAAGAGATTGTGTTTTGTGAATACCAGATGATTCTGGTGTGTGAACTCAGCGAACTGTATCATGATGTGATCAGCCATGGAAGCAACCACAGCAAGTGCCACTAGGAGGTTTGCTTTAAATGCTTTATTAAAAAATAAGTCGGAGGGAGATTTTGCATCCTACATGGCTATACACTCTCACAAAGCTATGAAAGCTTCATCCTTCCAAGGATAAGCACTGTTCGCTATGATAGCACTGACAGCTGCAATGGTCTGTGATGACTTTTCAATTCAGTATTTTGATTGATGTCCTTGTTACCTTTTCCATTGGGTGTGACAGGTTAATCAAATAGAAACATTTGGTGAAAAAGGATTTGACAATTAAGGTGTCTAGAGTCTATTTCAATGCCAAAAATTACAGACATGAGCTACAGGGCGAGTATGTTTGATAAGGCTTTTCTTAATCTATAAGCTAGTTACTTGGACATCCTCGACCATGATCGTAACGGGCCTTTCTGGTCTTTTGCGCAAGTGTTTGTCCTTACAGATGTGGCGGAAAGATGAGGACTTACAGGTTTCACTTTATCAACGACTCTTTCCTTTATAACTTAGCCCTCTACTTTTGACCTCCGATATTTTATAACCTCTCTATGACACAGAGTGAGAGACAGGGAGGAGAGATGGGTATGGGTCTATTGTCAAAAATTGTATTGGGTTAGGACCAACATATCTGGAGATGGATGAGAGATAGAGAGAGAGAGAGAGAGAGAGAGAGAGAGAGCCCATTTAACTGCCTCGAAAGACATCATTGTCAAAGCAATATGACTAAACGTCTTTTATTTCAACCTTAAAACTACTAAATCCCAAGAGTTTTGACGTCATGTAATACATATAGATTGGTTAGCTACCCGTGAGCTACCTGCTGATGTCAACGAACTCAGAGAATTGTCAAGTACGAGTTGTGATCCCCCATCAAGAGTGAAACATTTTAGGATCGTATTGCTAGAACTCAATGCTTATCTATATGTGCTACCCCCAGTATCGGCTAGGGTAGAGGGCCCATTATGTCAACCAAACCTTTAACTTTTTTACTCTCCAACATCGTGACAATATTGTTGACTCACAAGGGATGGGGTGTCGGCCATCTTGGCTAGTGGTGAATACTCTAGCCAAGGATCGTATGAGTTCGAATCTTTCGCTCCCCTCGCTATCACAGTAGGGCAGCTGTAACACGGAAATCTTATCAATCATGAAAACTGAATAAACACATGAGCATGCCAGATAAAAGATAGATACCAGCTCTGCACAGTACACCACACTAGTGGCCAAAAGATGAACCCCCCCCCCTCCCATAGTTAGATTACCAAAAAGGAGTCTCCTTCTGAATACAACTTTGTGGGTGCCCAGGGATTCTCCATTGGCTAGCACCTATTTCTTCCAGTACAGTAACAAAACAATACAAAACATATATTGAAATTTGATATCAATCTTCAGCACCAGAGGGCATTTCCAGCATTAAGCACATGTAGGACAACCATGGACAACCCATAGCACTCCCACATCAGCCCAGGACAGCCCTGCATCTTCATCTTCCTCCTATCTGGCTCACAGAGCAAGTCGACTAGCTCTCAGAAGCCACAGGGGAAGTCGACCGACAACAGTTCACAAGCCAGATGGTCTTCAATCAATAGAGGATGTCCCTCCCACAAATCGGCCAGCACTTCCCTGCCTCTGGATGCCTTGACCAGGAGCTTCTTAGGCCTGTAAACAGGCGGCCGACATCAAAAATAGCCACCAGATGAAGTCAACCAGCCTTGGCCACATCCCTGGTTGAATTCTGTTGCAGTTGGTAGTGGTAGATGGTTGTAGGAACTGGGTGCCCAAGCGTCCTCGGCCCATGGACAACACAGGCAATAGTCTCAAGCATTGTCCAGGCAAGCAAAACAAGTCATCCAAATATAAAATCAAAGTCATGCACACACATGAGTGCAACTAGACTGGAAGCTCAGTTGTATCAGGTAAAATGTCCAGGGTTCATGATCCTTCCAAAACCTTCCTAGAACATAAATACAGAAGATCACCAAGATCGCTAGTCCTAGGGAATCACATCATGGCAGGCTCCATGAGCCATACATGTACACCATGTCAGGCTCCATATGCCATACATACATACCATGTCAGGCTCCACCAACCATATGTGTATGTCATGTCACGCTCCATATGCCACACATGAACAGTAGAAAATAGAAGCTGAGGAATTTTGTGACACTCGCTCCACGAGATGGGGTGGTGTGAGTAATATGCCTTCCTAATATTAAAAAGACGTGGCTTTTCACAATGATTAATTTTCCCATCTTGTGTACTCTAACTAAAATAGTTGCGTTTTTCTTAGTTATGAGTGGCCCAAACTTGCCATCGGTGCCATCGGTGGGTTTCAAAGAAATACGTGCCTCACAAATACACCCTCCAACATCAAATCCAATTGGGTGTAGGGACCCAAGGTATGACCTCCGAAGTCTAAGTAAGAATGGAGAGTAATAGTGGCAGCACCCCCGGCATTGTTGGGATAAGTCAAAGCTTGTATGTGTGTAAACCATCTATGAACAGCCCTATAAAAGGCTATTAGTGTGTAGTTGCGTGTGAACCACCTCTTAGAAAGTGCATGTACTGGGAAAGGCTACTTCATTTTATAAATCAATCATAATCGTGCAATCTATGCTCTCTCTCTCTCTAGCGTACTTTTGTTTCTCTATCACCCCTCTCTCTCTCTCTCTCTATCCCTCTCCACACACATCATGGAGCACCCTCCATAGCTGTTTCCTCTGATCCTGCAAACCCTGGAATTTCATAGGTAGCCATTAAGGGTTTTCTGTGTTTTTTTTCCGCTGCTCCGCTGACGGCTTGTCGCCTGTGGGTGCACCTCCCATGGCGCCGCCCACTTGCTCTCGGATGTGCGCCCGCCACCAGCTGCTCTCACTTCCGCCTAAACAGCTGCTGTTAGCCACGTCACTGGCCAGCGTCGCTTCCTGCGCCATCGACCTTGCAAGCCTGGAGGCTGGAATTCCCCAACGGCTACTCCTGCCTCTCACCCGTGTCCTTTCTCTTTGATGTGGCTCGTGATCCTCTGCGCCTGAGCTCTTATGCTACAGTGCTGCCTGCTGCTCAACACGCACGTCACCCCTTTTGCAGCCCGTCATCACACGTTTACCAACGCACCTCACAAGCTCTTGTACCTGTAGAATCAACGTCAAATATCAAAATTAGGGCTTTTCCATTATGTGGTAAAAATAATCAAATTAAAGCTGTTGTGTTAAAAAATTGATTCCAAATCAGCAGTTTAAAAAAATTGAAGCTCCTGCACTTTACAAAAATTTGGGGTTTTTGCCCAAATTGACTTCCAAAGCCAAAATTGAACAAGCATCCTACAACATTATGGCTCTATCAACGAGTACGATCAACAGGTTCTCCAATGCGAGGTTCTCTACCTGAGTTCTCCGAGTAGACTAAGATGCATCTCCTCTTGATGAGGGAGGGTGTATGAAGCATAATCTCCAGAGATGACGAATACCTAGGAGCCAACGAGCCAGAAAAGCAAAAGCTGTGGTGACAACGCAACGAGAAAGCTATTGCACTAATTGGCCTCCTCGGTTTGGCAGGCACTCTCGTTCATCACATAGACTTCACGCAAACCGCCAGCAAATTTGGAACAAACTAGAGACTTTTTTTGGTAACAAAATCACTAATTCTAAGGTTTTCTTGAAGTTGAATTCTATGATTTGAAAATGCTAGATGAAGATAAAGAGAACCTATTGAAGAGGAGAAGATATCTGCTGCAATGACCCAAGTCTCCCTTGATGAGGTAGACGATAAGTGGGAATTCTAGCTGTCTTTATGTATGTATAAGTCACTAAGGGCTCTCTGCCCTAATTAGTCCCCTGAAAATTTGATGGTATCTATGTTTGTAAAGCCTTGATGCTATAAAAGACCCCTTTTCTCCTTTATTCCAGTTAGGAGCTAGGGAGGTGATTGAAGTGCGGGCCTGGCTACCTCGATCGCATTATGTGATTGGAGGGCTATTAGTGCATGATTGATAAGTTGACTTTGACACAATATGATGGGATTAGAAGGTAGTGTCTTTTTTTTTTTTGGCATTCGCATCTCACTACCTTCGCTCTCCGAAGGGGGGATTGTTGGGATAAGTCGGAGCTTGTATGAGTACAAACCATGTGTAAATAGCCCCATAAAAGGCTGTTAGTGTCTTTGTGTGCGGTTGCATGTGAGCCACCTCTTAGGAAGTGGATAAGCATGCATTAAATAAGGTCAAATGGTTTGGTACTAGGAAAGGCCTATATATCAAAGGATTGTACTTCTTTTTATAATCAATGAAATCTCTAGTGAGTGGTGCAATCTATGTGTGCTAGACCTGCCAATGAAATAGGTGGAAGAACCTTTGGACGTGCCATCAATTCCATGCGCAGTGGCTACATCCTTTGGACGTGCCATCAATTTCGTGCTCAGTGGTTGCATCCCAGACAGTTCCAATTTTTGATGAGCTACCCAGGGTGCCAAGTGTTCCACTATGCTTCACAAATTGCGCCCTAGTGTTCCGGAAAGATTGCCATGACCCCGTAACACTTGTGCGCCACATTGCAACACCAACTCGTAAGCTGGAACTGGAAAGATACAGCTCAACCTTCGCTGAGAATGATAAAAAAAACTCAAAAACTCAAAAACATAACAAGAAACGTTAAAAATTAACAACCCATTCGAACACGCACTCCACCCATTCACACGTGCACACTCACACATTCACACCCACCTACTTGCATGTGCACCCGCATTCACATTTGGATGTGACACACATGCACATTTGCACGTACATGCATCCACATATTTAAACACCTTCACCCATTCACACCTCCTCTAGCACACACACCTTTTTGTCTGCGCTCATAACCACCCCATGCACATGCACACACATCCACACTTGTACACGACTTTGCCCCATGCACACATCGCACACGAGCACTCAACTTTACACATCGCACACGTACGTCACCATGCACTTTGCGCTCCCATTTGCCCGTATATACAGCATCCGCCCGTGCACATGCGTGTACGTGCACCCCATATACACACACATGCGCACACGTGTGCACGTCTGTTTTCATTGCATGTACCCACACCCATTTACACCGCATGCAGGTGTACCAACCCCAAAGATTCGCACGCGCACGTGTACACACAATTGCACGAGCAGGCGCATACACACATTTGCACATCTCGCACACGAGCATGTAAGGCATGGTGATACTTGCAAGGATTGTAGCTCCACTTGCCTTGGAATCAAGAGCTACAGACAGTGACTGTATGTTCTCACAAAGAAAGATGTTCTGTACGAATGATTGGATGCCTATCAGCAAGCTTTTCCATATTTACATTGGTGCTCCAATTTTTCAACCACCAAATTGGTCCACACCATTCCATGTCTTTGTTGATGCATCAGATGTGGTAATTGGAAGTGTGCTTATGCAAGAATCTGATGATGGATGGTTCCTACAAGTTTATTATGCTAACCGGATGCTGTCTAGAAGAGCTGAAAAGAATTATTCTACTATGGAGCGCGAAGCACTTGGAATGATTTATTCAGTGAAGAAGTTTCAGCATTATCTTTTAGGCCATAAGTTTACTTTTCATCATGTAGATCATCGAGCTCTGTTGTTTTTCGTCAATAAACCTAATTTATCAGGGAAATTAGCTAGGTGGATGCTGATACTGCAAGAGTTTGAATTCACTGTTTGTCATACACACGACAGTCAACATGCAGTGGGGCTGATTTTTTGTCTCCCATTAACACTAGAGAAGCCCCGGAACATGTATCATATCAGTTACCGGATGTGGATTTTTTCCAAATTGTAGTGGCTCCAGATTGGTATGACAAAATGTTCATGTTCTGGACAGAAGGAAATTTTCTAGAAGACATGACTAGAGATTATCGAAAGCGTTTAGCTCTCCATAGTAATTTTTTTTTGGTAATTGTGGACCAGCTATATAAAATGGGCATTGATCAAATAATTCGCTGGTGTGTACAGTAACATGAGAAGTAAGTTGTATTGATGAAAGCTCATCAAGGTGTGAGTGGCCATTTTTCTCGAGAAGTAACAGACCGAAAAATATTTCAAGTTGGATTATGGTGGCCTACAATGATAAAAAATGCATGGAAATTTGCTCGGGAGTGTAATGTTTGTCAACAACTCCATCCGAGTGTAGTGGATCAGATGCCACACAATCCAATGCTCCCGATGGAACCTTTTCATGAATGGGGTTTGGATTTTGTTGGACCATTTAAGCCTCCAGCTCAACAAGCCGGCAATAAATATATTTTGGTAGCCATAAATTATTGTACCAAATGGGTGGAAGCCAAAGCATTAAGAGAAAATAAAGCCAATTCAGTAGTAGCAAAGTTTCTTTATGAAATAATCATGACCAGATTTGGGTGTCCAATTGAATTAGTTGGTGTTAGGGTGGACATTTTCTAAATGCAGTAATTAAGAGATTAACTCAACAGCATATGATCATTCATAAGAAATCTACAATATATTATCCATAGCCCAATGGTCAGGCCAAATCCTCTAATAAAATTTTACAGAGAATTTTGAAGAAAGTGGTCAATGAAAACCGAACAGGTTGGGACAAGAAGCTGCATTCCACATTATGGGCATTCTAGACAGCTTATAAGTCAACATGGCAAATGCCATTTTCCATGGTCTATGGACTGGAAGCGATGGTTCTAATGTAAATTTGTTGTACCTAGTTTAAGAGTGGTGGTGAGATTGCTCGATTATATTCTGAAGAGTTTGAAGCAAACCAACTAGAACAGTTATTGGCTTTAGAGGAGAAGCAATTGTAGAGCATCTAGACATTCGATGTCATCTAGCACCCGAGGAAGTTGTGGACTGATCATAATACAAAATTTCACTTTTTTGATGTTCATGATCCGGTTTTATTGTTTAATTCTAGGATGGGTCCACATCTGCGTAAACTTAAGTTGCGGTGGACGGGGCCATACAGGATATTTTCCACAATTGGCACTGTTACATTCTAATTAGTGACACTGGATGGTGTGAAACTACCGAAGCCCGTAAATGGTTTCCAATTAAAGCCTTAGTTTGGACGGTTACTCGAATCAGCGTCTGTTCCAATGTACACTATTTATGTCATGCACATATCAACCACACGTATTCGAGTCCACGTTACAATCATTCACTAGTCTGTGCATTTCCAAATTGGGATATTATTACCATAGAATGGAGTGGCCTCTCTTTAACTTCCCTTCACTCACGTCACCGCCCTGTTCTTTCGAATGTTATGCATCCATTATTATCATTATCATAAAATCGTGTGTAGATCTTTTGTTCGTTTTTGGAATATCAGTACCACATTTTAACATTATCATCACCTTCTTTTCATCTTTTGTTTGCACTCTTCTATCATAGTTTGTTTCACTGTTCTCACTTTCTTGGCTCTCTCTGCTTTCGTCGCTTTCTTCACTTGCACTGCTTTTGTTGCCCTCAGAGTTTATTAAAGTAGAAGCTATGGTTGAGTTTGAGAAACTCACAGCAATTCTCGATGTCAATCTGAATAACAGCAAAGCTTGGCTGGAGAAGGTGGGTCTTCTACAGTTTGCTTCGCTGCCATGGAACCCGCCGCCGCAGGTGCTTGGCCTAAACGTTTTGGAGCAGATGCTAGAAGTGCAAAAGAACAATAAACTTTAGAGGTGGAGCAGGCTCATTTCAGAAATATAATTGAGCTCCAGGCTAAGGAGTTTACATGCAAAGCAAGATAAAGTGCAGATGAAGTAGCAAATCCGAGATCTGCAACAAAAATATACAAATGCTGAGCTACAAATCCAACATCTTTTAAGCCAGCATATTTGTATGATATAGCAACACGAGGCCTAAGAAAAAGCAAATCAAGAAACTTTGCAAGTGCCCCAAAGCAGAGTCAGGGCTCTCGATGTAGATGATGATGCAAAGGTATATGAGTTGTTGGCAAGTGAAGTGGATACACATGAAGCTCGAATCCAGGAGCTTATGGATAGCTTATATGCCGGATACATTAAAGAAACTAAAAAGATCATTAAGATGACATGCCGCCCGGATGATCTCCGACAATGACCAAATGATGAATTCGGCGTAGGCAATTTTGACAGAGGAGGTGGACAAGCTAGACCTATTGGTCCTATTCAGCAGACAGAAGGATCAGGGAAAGACCTCTAATGATCGTAAAGGCAAGGGTGAGTAGGTGGGTCCATCTGAAGATCCAGCATTAACTTAACTAACGAATGCAATATTTGTGATTCAGGAGTAAGGTCGAGAATTTCATTACAATGCTAACAGTTTAAAAATGAAGTTGAAGCATTAAAATCGGCAAATTAGCATATCAACTCTGGAAGAGCGTAACGATCAATTGGAAGATGAGAAAGTACATGTTTTGGCCAAAATAAATAAGTTGTGGGAAAAAGATGATGCCTCTATAGAGCTCAAAGATACAATAAAGAAGCTGGAAGCATATGAAGAAGAACTTCAACACCTGTAGAATGATCATAAAGAATATGTCACAACGAAAGTGAAAACAAGACAGGCCAACTTAGAAATTCAGTAGAAGTTCTCGAGAGGGAGATGGAGTGATGTGTAGTTTGTATAATAGAAGTAGTGGAGACATTGCGTTCCCACAATTTACCCCTTGCCTCTAACTGGTGCATAGTACAAAACATCATGGCACACTTCAGCAGGGATGTGCCGCCCCACTGAACAAGCAACCTCCGGAGGATCGTTACTAGCTACACCAGATCAATGACAAAGTCCAGAGCACCCAAGCAGATACAAAGAACCTACACACAAAGGTCAATCTTCCAGAGGTTTGACTAGAGCACGGAGACTAGGTGTTGTTACCTGACTATATGGACAGAGTAACTAGCCGAAGGCCGATGGAGTAGACAAAAGATCATCCAGAAGCCACCAATCTGGAAATTCATTCTTTTTTAGATTACTTACAGTCTCAATTTCAGCCTTATAGTAGGCAAGCTTATCCGTCTGCCCATATTATAGATGTAGATTTTAGAAACCCATTAGATAGGACTGGATTAGGATTTTAGGAGAATTTATTTCAAGAAGTTACAGAATCCGATCTTATTTTTACTTATCCTCGTCACACCAAGTGGGTTCGCCTTTCATTCGTGGGGCGGAATACCCACCACCGGTGTGCTATAGGTGTTAACCCGTAGTAACCCTTAGATATAGTTATCAGTCGACTCCTAAGTCCTAGATTCCAAACCCTAAACTCCATACCCTAGACTATAAACCCTAGGCCCTAAACCCTAAACTATAAACCCTAGATCCCAAATATTAGACCATAAACCCTACGTCTTATCTTTCAGACCCTAAATCCTAAACCCCAAACCCTAAATCATATACCTCATTTGATGATTTTTTTGAGGGAGGGAGTACATGTCTAAAGAGTTTGATGCATTTCTGGCTAGTTGTACATGTCTAAAGAGTTTGATGCATTTCTGGCTAGTCGTGGGATAAAACACCAATGTACAGTGCCGTATACCCCTCAACAAAATGGTGTTGCTGAGAGGAAAAACATGTCACTTATGGAGATGGCATGATGTATGGTCAAGAGCCAAGCTTTGCCACATGCGTTTTGGCTTGAGGCTATCATGTGTGCTGCATATGTACTCAACAGGTGTCCCACTAAAGCCTTGCAGTCTATTACTCCATACGAAGCTTGGCATGGCAGGAAGCCTTCTATTGGTCACTTGCATGTCTTTGGTTGCTTGGCCTATGCTTTAGTGCCTGTGCAAAAATGTAGAAAATTGGATGATAAGGCTGTCAAATGCATTTTGGTTGGTTACAGTGCTGAGAGCAAGGGTTACAGATTGTATCATCCGCAGTCAAAGCGTATCTTGATTAGTCGAGATGTTGTTTTTTGTGGAAGATGTTGTGCAGCCTTTGTTATCATGTACCAAAGAGACAGGTGTGAGCTCACGACGGGATGTATTTGATACGTTGTTGCCTCTATTTACAGGTAGGAATTCAAATGTAAGTCCTAATGAGGCAAATATTCAGCCTATGCAGATTTCAAACGACATCATAGATCAGCCTATTTCTGATGCAAGTTTACAGGATGTAATTCATGAGGATAGGGCTGAAAATGAGCAGGCTAGAGGTATGCGTACAAACCTTGCATGATAGTAAAATTGATACACCTATGTCTAGTCATACTTGTTCAGGTTTTCAGCATGCCTCTTATGCATCAATTGTTATGCTTTGGCTGTGTCTAGTATGTGTGAAGAGGAAGAACCTCTTTCATTTGATGAGGCACAAAAATCAAAAAATTGGTTGGCTGCAATGCAAAGTGAATATGATGCTATAATGAAGAATGGTACATGGTCTTTGTGTGATTTGCCTATTAGTAAAAAGGTCATTGGATGTAAGTGGGTTTTTAAGTTGAAACGAAAGCTAGATGGCAGTGTTGATCGCTATAAGGCTAGACTTGTTGCAAAGGGTTATGCTCAAGAAAAGGGCATTGATTTTGATGAGACCTTTGCTCCCACTTATCGTATGACTACCATTCGTAGTATTTGTGCATTGGCAGCTCATAATGGTTGGAATGTATATTAGTTGGACATAAAGACTGCGTTCTTGAATGGAGATTTGCATGAGGAGGTGTATGTATCGCAGCCTCATGGTTTTGTTCAAAGAGGGTAGGAAAACAAAGTGTGCACATTGAAAAAGGCTTTGTATGGTTTAAAGCAAGCTCCACGAGCTTGGTATGAAAAGATACATGCATATTTGACTGCACATGGTTTTCAAGATAGTCAAACAGAAAGCACTTTGTATGTTAAACGTGTGGATGATGAACATCTAATCATTGCTCTCTATGTCGATGACATGCTGCTCACAGAATCAAATGAGAGTCATATTGCTGATTTTAAGGCTGATTTGAATGCCTCTTTTGAGATGTCAGATTTGGGCATTTGCTTCATTATTTGGGGTTACAATTTAAGCAATGTGATGGAGGTATTGCTTTGTGTCAGACAAAGTATATTGAGACATTGTTGCGGAGATTTGTCCTTGAGGACTACAATCCTATTGCTACTCCACCAATGGAGACAGGTTTGAAGTTGAGTCTTGATGATGCTGGGGATCACTTTGATGTCACACTCTATCAGACAGCTGTTGGTTGCCTCATTTATGTATGCATTACGAGGCCGGACATTCAGTTTGCAGTCTCACAAGTGAGCAGGTTTATGCATAGCCCAGGGTCTCAGCATTGGAAGAAGGCAGTTAAATGCATCTTTCGCTACTTGAGTGGCACCATATATCTTGGGCTGTTTTATCCCAAGGGGGGATCGTTGCCGCCAGATTTACATGCTTTTTTGGACTCAGATTGGGCTGGTTGCTATGACACAAGAGTGTCCACAAGTGGTTTTTGTTTCATGCTCGGTTAGCTCATGCATATCTTGGTTGAGCAATAAGCAACCTACTGTGGCCACCTTTAGTTGTGAAGCTGAGTACAGGGCAACTTTCACAGCTACGGTTGAGTGTGTGTGGGTCAGACACCTTATGGCTGACTTGGGTGTTGGACAGGAGTCTGCCACCTCTATCTACACTGACAGTCAGAGCGCATTGGCAGTTTACGAGAAACCCAGTTTTTCATGCTCGCACAAAGCACATTGAGGTGCATTATCACTATGTCAGGGAGAGACTCTCAGCAGGAAAGATCAGCTTGGCCTATGTGCCAACACAGGACAACCTCGCCGATCTTTTCACAAAGACGCTTCCTCGTGAGAAGTTCAAAGTTTTCTGTAAAGCTTTGGGCTTGCTCCCCTTTGTGGACTGATCCACTTCGGGCATGGCACTTCCCTATACATGAGTGCCAGCTCTCATTTTCACACCATCACTCCCAGGGGGGATTTGTTGCCATATATATAGGCAGTGATGTGTGTGAACACACTTAGGACCGTCGGGGCACTTTTTCTCTCTTTAGGAGGTTTTTTCCCCCGGCTTATATATACGCCCATCATTCTAGGGCTAGCTTATCTTTGTACATTGACACAATCTAATACATTGTGTGTTGTGTACATGCTTGCTGCTTCTTCTCCAAGCTTTGTGTGCTTTCTTGCAACCCTAATTCCAACACTTGATGCTTCTTCTCCAAGCTTTGTGTGCTTTCCTGCAACCCTAATTCCAACACTTGCTACGCGAGACGTCCTCCGTTGACTCTCCGTCAGCTATTGCAACTTTATCAGGTAGGTCTCCACGTCATTCTAGGACTAGCTTATCTTTGTACATTGACACAATCTAATACATTGTGTGTTGTGTACATGCTTGCTGCTTCTTCTCCAAGCTTTGTGTGCTTTCTTGCAACCCTAATTCCAACACTTGATGCTTCTTCTCCAAGCTTTGTGTGCTTTCCTGCAACCCTAATTCCAACACTTGCTACGCGAGACGTCCTCCGTTGACTCTCCGTCAGCTGTTGCAACTTTATCAGGTAGGTCTCCACGACCACCTTCTCAAGACAGTCAAAATGCTTCCCCAGCATTCTTGACATAAAACAGTCATTTACAAGCAGTTCACAATTACAGTTTCTATAATGAACTCTTATCTTTCCAGATTGTTTCACATAAATCCATATTACTTAACCCAAATCCAAATCATATACGTATCCATTCTTAACTAGATACATCATTTTCCATCCCATCACATCATATTCATTCACTTCACATAACATCCATTCTTATCTTTCTTAAATTACATTACGTCTCATTACATCCATTTCTCATTACATCTCATTCATTCACATCTTATATCATTCATTCACATTCTCATTCACATGACATCTCATCTCATCCATTCGCTCCTATCCATGCCATATCCATTCACATACATATTCGCATTCATTATTCCACATACACATCCACATTCGTACATCCACATCCACATCTACATCCATACATCCATTTTCACATCCACATTCATACATCCACATCCACATCCACATTCATACATACACATCCACATTCGTACATCCACATCCACATCTACATCCATACATCCATTTTCACATCCACATTCATACATCCACATCCACATCCACATTCATACATCCACATCCACATTCACATCCATACATCCACATCCACATCTACATCCATACATTCATTTTCACATCCACATTCATACATCCACATCCACATTCATACATCCACATCCACATCCACATCCATACATCCACATCCACATCCATTTTCACATCCACATCCACATCCATTTTCACATCCACATCCACATTCATACATCCACATCCACATCCATATATCCATACATCCACATCCACATTCATACATCCACATCCACATCCATTTTCACATCCACATTCATACATCCACATCCACATCCATACATCCATACATCCACATCCACATCCACATCCATTTTCACATCCACATCCACATTCATACATCCACATCCACATCCACATCCACATTCCATACATCCACATCCACATCCATTTTCACATCCACATCCACATTCATACATCCACATCCACATCCACATCCATACATCCACATTCACATCTACATCCATACATCCATTTTCACATTCACATCTACATCCATACATCTATTTTCACATCCACATTCATACATCCACACATCCACATCTACATCCATACATCCATTTTCACATTCACATCTACATCCATACATCTATTCTCACATCCACATCCACATCCACATTCATACATCCACATCCACATTCATACATCCACATCCACATCCATATTAACATCCATACATCCACATCCACATTCATACATCCACATCCACATCCACATCCATATCAACATCCATACATCCATTTCTACATTCACATCTACATCCATACATCTATTTTCACATCCACATTCATACATCCACATCCACATTCATACATCCACATCCACATCCACATCCATACATCCACATCCACATCCATTTTCACATCCACATTCATACATCCACATCCACATTCATACATCCACATCCATACATCCACATCCACATCCATTTTCACATCCATGTCCATTCTTTCACATACATATATCTACATCCATTCTTTCACATACATACATCTCCATCCATTCTTCGTTCATTTTCATCTATCTGATTCATTTCACATCCTCATATCTATTTATAGAATACAAGAGAATTCTTATTTTTGATATAAGATTTCTTTACGCATCTATTTATGCATGAATTCCATTTTAAGGAGAATAACACTTTCGAAATAAAAATCAATCTTTTATGCATCTTCCTATGCATAAATTCATTTTAAATGAGAATGACACTGTTGAATTAAAATTCAATCTCTTTTTTTGCATCTTCTCAATAACTCTTTTGAACTAAAAATAGATTTCTTTATGCATCTTTCTATGAATAAAATCAAAATTGATGAGAATAACACTTTTGGGTTAAAATAAATTCTTTATGTATTTTTTTATGCATAAATCCAATTTAGTAGGAATTACACTTTTAGAATAAAAGAATTTCTCTTATGCATCTAATTTATGTATAAAATCCATTTATGATGAAAATCTCACTTTTAATATAAAAAAATTATCTTTTATGCATATGTTTATACATACAAATAATTTATGATGAAAATCACTCTTTTAATATAAAAGAATTTCTTTTATGCATCTAATTTATGCATAAAATCATTTATGATGAAAATCACACTTTTAATATAAAGAATTTATCTTTTATGTATATGTTTATGCATACAAATTATTTATGATGAAAATCACTCTTTTAATATAAAAGAATTTCTTTTATGCATCTAATTTATGCATAAAATCATTTATAATAAAAATCTCACTTTTATAATCAGAATAACAATTTCAATATACTTCCTTCTATGCATAGAACTTAGTTCTAAAGAAAGTAACATTTTTTTAATAAAATATTTTTAGTATGTGTTTTCTTATACCTAGGATGAAAATTAACACTTTAAGAATACATATACGATGGGAATTACTCTTTTTGATAAAAAATAAAACTTATTTTACACAATTTTAGAAAATTTCGCCATAACCTCCTTTGTATGGCTGACCATTTTTTAATTTTTAACTCTCTAAAATCAACTAGAATTTCACCAAGAGTATTTAAATCATTCTAATGTAACAATTTCTCCTTTTTTAAGAAAAACATTATGAAAAACTTGATTCTATCCATTAATCATTCAACTAGGATAAAGAATGGTTGGATTTACTAAAGAAGAGAGGGGCCTTTTTTCAATGAGGCATAACATCATAATCATTTTAGAGAAGACAAAAATCATAAAAGCCATTAAAATTAAGCATAAATGAAAATTTTTATACTTTCTTACTACCATTCATCAATTAACTTCAATAGCATTAAAAAGCCATTCCAATTAAGCTTTTCAAGCTTGAGAGGGGTTGAGAAGAGAGAAACATTGAGAAATTATGGAAAAAGATCAAAATTCACACTTTACCTTATAAATTGCTTGATTCTTTGATCACGGTAGAGGCCCCCAACCAATCAATTGGTTTGTTATGTTGATGGAGCCACCAATGGAGATTGACGGAGGAGGGAAGCTCCAATTTCTTCAATTTGGAGAGAATTTTAGAGAATAGTAAAAATTATCATTATTTCAACATGATTCTGGCATAATATAATTCTCCTATTTTTTTACGAAGGACTCAGGTTCTATTTATAGGAGAGGGAGGTTCTAACCAAGACCAATTGATTTCTAGAATTTTCTAGATTCGAATTTAGGCTAGATTTGGACCTAGTTTGGTTCCTTTTTGATTCGGTTTGATCCAAGAGAGAGAAGAGATAAAAATATCACATTATTTTTGAGTTTAAAACTCATTCAAGCATGTGAAGTAGGCACCTCCTTGAAGGGACTCGCCTTCCTTACACATGTGTCAAAATGGAATAATTATACCCAAAATATCTTTTTTTTTTAGTAATACTCATAGTTTTTTACTACCCTTGTACATAGTCAACTCTTCATCTTATGTGAGCATTTACTCATTTTTGGGTATTTTTCTTTTACAAATTGGATTTATCTCCTCCCACACATGGATTGATCTTATAGGCCCATAGGAACCTTAATTTAAAATTTTGAAAAAATCTTGACCCTCAGGATAAGGCCTCTTGAACAAATTATACTTGATTTCTAATGCACCTTGTGAAAATCTTTTTGAACTTCTCTTTCGGGGGAACTTATTTTAATAAGAAGAGATATTTTTCCATCCAAAAATATTTAAAAATTGAATTACCACTCTCTAGAAGACTTTCTTTCTCTAGACCAAAACATGTAGAAAGAGTAATGCATATGATTCTCTAGTTTTCTTACATTGACTTGTTGTTTTAACAACTTAAAATCTATTGTCCTACAGGCATTTGCAATCACCCTCCATCCACAACTAGTAACGTCAGACTGAATTGAAACCTGAAATAATAGTGTAATTAGAAGAAATCCATCTTCAAACAAAGAAACATCAAAACTAAATTATCAATACCTCTTGCTGAAGATACTTAAATGGCTTCTCTAGATCTGCAAGATTTTCATATTTTTTCTCTAAATATGCTAATATAATTTTGCAATAAAGAGCATATCAAATAGGTGCACAAAAATCATGATAGTTGATGAAAAGAGATACTTACATTTTGCATTGACCATGGATATCAGCTAAGGAGTTCATGAAAATAACCTCTCTATCAAAAACATCAATGAATATAAGACTCCAATGGTGACTGCAAATAAAACAATAGTAAGAAAATATCTACTCACATGAGTTTGAATTTAAAACTATTAAAAAACACTACCTTAAAACTAATAAAAAATAATACCTTTCATTATATGGGATGAATATATAATAGTTTCTCAGGCTGTCATATGCCCTAAAAAAACTATCAATATTTGATCTTGTCTTTTGAAATATATCACTTGATATTAGAGGATCAACCACAAATATGCTGCTTGAAATCCTTGTGTGCATTTTAGAAATGTATGCCCTGTAATCAAAGATAGTATTAAGTATGGCAAAAGGAGAGAAAAGGACAAAACTGTGGCTAAAGAATGATGCTTACCTCATGCAACAGAATATTACAGCATCAGATATTTCAATATATAACTTCTTTAATAGATTAGAAATTAATGCCCAGTGCAGATTATTCAAGTCTCTTGGTGCTTATTAAGAGGCCATGGAAAATCTGGGTCTTCCCCATACCATCGTACCCAAACATGCTCCGATGGGGAGCAAACTTTGCAAGCATGTGGGGGGGTGCCACCCCCTTATGCTTGCAAAGTTTGGTCATGAGATCAGAGAATGTTTGGGTTAGTAATTATTGCACAGTGCGGATTTTTCAAGTCTCTTGGTGCTTAAGAGATCATGGAAAATCCGGGGCTTCCCCATTCCATCGTACCCAAACATGCTCCGATGGGGATCAAACTTTACAAGCATGTGGGGGGACCCATCCCCACATGCTTACAAAGTTTGGTCATGATCGGAGCATGTTTGGGTTAGTAATTAGCGCCCAGTGTGGATTTTTCAAGTCTCTTGGTGCTTAAGAGGCCATGGAAAATCCGGGCCTTCCCCATACCATCGTAACCAAACATGCTCTGATGGGGACCAAACTTTGCAAGAATGTGGAGGGGGCCCACCCCCACATGCTTGCAAAGAATGTGGAGGGGGCCCACATGCTTGCAAAGTGTGGTCATGATCGGAACATGTTTAGGTTAGTAATTAGTGCCCAGTGCAGATTTTTCAAGTCTCTTGGTGCTTAAGAGGCCATGGAAAATCCGGGTCTTCCCCATACCATCATACCCAAACATGCTCTGATGGGGACCAAGCTTTGCAAGCATGTAGGGAGGACCCACCCCCACATGCTTGCAAACTTTCATCACAATCACAACATGTTTGGATTAGTAATTAGCATCCAGTGTGCGGATTTTTCAAGTCTCTTGGTGCTTAAGAGGCCATGGAAAATCCAGGCCTTCCCCATACCATCCTACCCAAACATGCTTCGATGGGGACTAAACTTTGTAAGCATGTGGGGGGGCCCACCCCCACATGCTTGCAAAGTTTGGTCATGTGATCAGAGCATGTTTGGGTTAGTAATTAGCACCCAATGTGGATTTTTTAAGTCTCTTGGTGCTTAAGAGGCCATGGAAAATTCGGGCCTTCCCCCTACCATCGTACACAAATATGATCCGATGGGGACCAAACTTTGCAACCATGTGGGAAGACCCACGCCCACATGCTTGCAAACTTTGGTTATAATCAAAGCATGTTTGGATTGGTAACTGAAATGCCTCTAACTCCCACTTCCACTGCTGGAACTCAAGACTCCCTCGATGAGTGCATCAAGGTGGCCAACTTTGAAGGCAAGCATGCAAAAGGAGGTATAATTTGATAAGTAAGCAATGCCATGTTCGGCTTGGTTTTATAATTTGACAGTAGGAGGCAGAAGAAGGTTTTAAAACGCACACAAAAATGCGCTGCAAACTAGAACTGCTACTGCGCTATTACCTTGAACTCGATGCATTCATGGATGGGAGAGGAGGCTATTCATGAACGGCTTGATGTCAACGGTGCGGCCAACGCAGCCCCTTCGCCATGGCCAGAAGGAAACGATCGATCACTGCCTTGGTTTTTGTTGTGATACCTGAGAAGCCCATGGGACCAAATCCCTTCTACATTGACGGCTATTGCTCCCGCAACCTGCATGATGATCGGCATGTATGTTGAAAGGCTTCTTGGTGTTGGTGACCCAGAGAGCATTGCCCCTCATACCTCTTATGCTTGAATTATTGACATGAACGCCTTCAAGAATAGATTTCTTTATGAAAGTTGACACAATATGTGTCCTCTACATGGGGAACATGCATGTTGTTCAAACAATATGTGGCCTCTACATGGGAAACATGCATGTTGTTGAGACAAAGAGAGTGGTTCTAACGATAAGTGTAAGGGAGTTCACTAAAGGAGTAGTTTAAAACTCTTTGATCTATGAAGCTTGATGTTTTAAATATACCCATTTTGTTAATTAGCGCAAAATACGGAGGTGCTTTGTTTTTGAAAATATGCCCTCCAGCCAAAAGTGTGATCACGCTTGCACTTCACGCCTACGGTCCACCTCCATGTTCACCTGCTCCAATCCACATCCACATTCTACAGTCCGTACCCATATAATGGTGATGCTAATATGAGCTCACAGCCATCCAGCCACGTGACACATCATCGGTGTGCGTCTCTCTAAAGGCTGTCTGGCATCTCCCGTCGCTCAGCTG
Source organism: Cibotium barometz (assembly GCF_041138505.1). Classification (NCBI taxonomy): domain Eukaryota; kingdom Viridiplantae; phylum Streptophyta; class Polypodiopsida; order Cyatheales; family Cibotiaceae; genus Cibotium; species Cibotium barometz. The sequence continues at coordinate 8,890,594 of NC_141110.1, forward strand.
TGCAACTGTGTTAATTGACTGAAGGCCTCACCCCCCGTCTGCGTTGCAAACCAAGCCTAGAACTGGGGTAGCCTCCTCTGCAGAGTGTGCATTGAGGTGGCCAGCTTTGAAGGCAAGCATGCAAAAGGAGGTATAATTTGACAGTAGGAGGCAGAAGAAGGTTCTAAAACACACACAAAAATGCACTGTAAGCCAGAACTGGTACTGCACTGTTACCTTGAACTCGATGCATTCATGGATAGAAGAGGAGGCTATTCATGAATAGCTCGATGTCAATGGTGCGGCCAACGGCTCGGGGGGGTCACCTTATAGTAGTCTTGTGTATAACGTGCGTTCATAGGGTACTTTAAAAATCCCTTTTTTAAAATTTTAGGTTACTTTTTATACCCCTTTTGTAAATTTTGAAAACAAATAAAAAATCCTTTCTGTAAATTTAAAATTTTAACAAGCAATGGATATCGACACTCCTTCTGTAACTTTCAAATTGAAATATGATCATGCATTGTCTCTTACTGACACAATGAAGCGCATAGAAAGCTTCATTAATCATGGGCATGAGAATTCGGTTAACAATGAAACCAGGGTAATCTTTGGAGCAGTTTACAGTCTTTCCAAACCTGTAACCAAGTATATAGCAACCGTCAGAAAAACCCGTTACTCAACTCCTAGGCTATCTCAGAAGGTACTGGAGGAGGCAAGAGCCAAGCACGAGGCCAGTACTGCCAAGGACGACAGCTTCATGCATCGAGAAAAGACCCCTCCCCAAATTTGAAGGCCTCACATCTCTATCCCGTCCAGTTGAAGGCTCCCTGAGGGTATGGGTGATTATCCCCCAAGTGTTTGTCACTATCTCTGTCGGTGAAGTGTGTATTGCAGCCATAGCTAGTGTCCAACGAACACATCATAAATACAATGTTTTCACACTACTGACCAACTCCCTCTTTGCCTTGTTGTAGTGCTCCATGCCATTGCACTGTTAAGTATAAACTGTCTCAACCATGACATGAGTCTCAACGTATGAAGCAAGACCTGTCCCTCAGTTCTCAGTAAGTCGAAAACTTGTTATCTCAGGGATCTGTTCTGCTTAGAGTACTGAGAACTGGCACGAGTCAGAATTCCTATCAGGTAATAGAGAATTGGGTAGTGTGTCCTCCCTAGTAATATGATAGGACAAGCTCAACTTATTTTCACGTCAGAAGCTATGATTGCCATCATAAGTCATCTCATATCCATTTTCACAAGGACGATCCATCCTGCTCTGCTTGTGAGTGCCAAAATGCAAGAAGGATCAGTGGTTGGCAATAGTACCAAGAATGAAACTCGAATGAAAAGGCTTGCTTCTTCCTCTAACCTCCTCAACAGCAAACAAAGTCTTACTAGATGATTTACTGTCTACAGATCCAAGAATTGTCAGAAATCTCTTCTCGACATAGGCTTAGGTAGAAATTTTTTATTACAAGCTTGATCAAAATCTCAAAGTTTGCATCATTTGGGTCTTCAATAAACAAACAAGAGCACAAAAAGAATAAAAACACCACTACCAAGTTCACCATATGCCTTTCTCCACAACTAGCTAGAACCATAACAAAGCCTGGGCATGCTTAAACAAGTACAAAAGCATAGAGGCCTTCTAGGTTACACAATCTTTGCATGCTCAAATGGATACAAAAGTACAAAAAACATAGAGGGAATTAATTACACAAATATGTATTGAATAGCTTAATGCAAACACCAAATACATGAAAGGCCCGAGTAAAGCAAAAACAATATGTGTCACAAGTGCCGTGTTCCACATGCGTATCCCAAAGTGAAGGAGGACTGTATGCACCTTGTATGAAGCGAGGAAGAATCTGGTCTTTACTCGTTTGCAGTTGCAATAAACAAATGTATCACATAGCTGACTCCACAAATCGCCTATTGTCCTTGAATGGATGTTGGGATGTGGCAGCACGCTGCTTTGATCTACATGAGGTATAATAATTCCTCATAGCTTGTCACAAATTGCTTCGAGTTCCATGATATGCACTAGTGCTTATTGCTGCCAGTATTAGAGACCAAAGCGAAATCACACATTGTCAAATAGAAGTGCTATAACATATGCATAAAAGAGACATAAGAACTTACGTGCTTCGTTATGATAACAAAGTGTTTTGTGAAAGATACAACACAAACATGATGCCAAAACGCTGCCATTTTCAGAAACTTGTACCATACTTGTAAACTTATCATACCTCAGTTTCTTATCAAACCTCAATTTTTCTAAACATTAAAATGTCGATACCAGCTATAGCGTGCAGAATGTCTTCTCCATTACCATAAACAGGAACACTTGTTGCCAGGCTGAGCATAACCTACACCATACTTGTAAACTTATCAAACCTCAGTTTTTCTAAACCTTAAAATGTTGATACCAGCTGTAGCGTGCAGAATGTCCTCTCCATTACCATAAAATGTTGATACCAGCTGTAGCGTGCAGAATGTCCTCTCCATTACCATAAACAAGAACACTTGTTGCCGGGCTGAGCATAACCTGCACCATACTTGTAAAACTTATCAAACCTCAGTTTTTCTAAATGTTAAAATGTTGATACCAGCTGTAGCATGCAGAATGTCCTCTCCATTACCATAAACAGGAACAAGTCTTACTAGATGATTTATTGTCTGCAGATCCGAGAATTGTCAGAAATCTCTTCTCGACATAGAGTTGGGTAGAAATTTTTTATTACAAGCTTGATCAAGATCTCAAAATTTGCATCATTTGGGTCTTCAAGAAACAAACAAGAGCACAAAAAGAATAAAAACACCACTACCAAGTTCACCGTATGCCTTTCTCCACAACTAGCTAGAACCAAGATCACTTGTTGCCACTTGTTGCCGGACTGAGCATAACCTGCACCATACTTGTAACAATGCAAACCTTTACTCTGCTCGGGCTCTTGTTGAGACCATGCTGCCCTCTGCTGTTTGGACAAGAGTGATTGATGTTGCTGCTGAAGCCACAGTGTATCCTGCTTCTTGGACCGCATTCCATCCTACACTTGAGACACCCCTATATTTTGTTCTGGAGTCCTTGCTGCCCCTTGCTGTTGCAAATACAAAGCTCGCTGCTGCATCCTGAATGTCTTTTGCTGTTGTGCTTGCATCCAGCTGTTGCACCCTCACTGCCTCCTGTTGTTGTTGCATCCTAAAAGCATCCTGCTTTTGTGCTACCTCCTACTGTTGCCTTGTTGCTTCCTCCTGTTGCACCCTCACGGTGTCTTGCTCCTGAGACACTTCGTCAACAATATACATGAACATTTGCTGCAAAATTCTAGATAGCCACCAGCTAAAGAGTGTGGTCTGCACACTCGGTAGTCGACAAGCTAAGATCCTTCCACAACAACACATCATACCAACATCTCACATCGGCAAAGAGAAGACCACACCTCACAACCAGCATATTTCATCAAAGAAATACTTGGAAGCAAAAATATTGCATCAAAAAGTTGAAACTATATTGAACACGATGCCTACATTAATGATAGAAAGATAAATAGGAAGAACAACATGCTCCAAAACCACGTGCACTTTTTACATGTTCATATGTATGGATTGTCGAACTGGTTACACAATATGCATGATTATATGACTCAGAAAACTTTACAGCATGCCGATAGAGCATCCCAAAATGATCAATCTACGAGATGACTGATCTGAAGACAACACATTTCCAAAATTGAAGTCGCAAAATGGGATAACCAAAACTCCCGCCAACTGTTACCTTAAAGGACCATTCACTGCAAGAAACAAAATTCGTAAATAATGGCAATAGGCAATACAAAGCTTACTGAAAAAAACAATTACTTACTTCAATACCTCTTTGAAAATTTTGTAGGTAAGTGCTACTCAACATGTTTAACAAAGTCGTTGAAGATTTTATAATCACTCTCATCAAGATGGTATTTTTCACTCGACACATTGTACGTCAAATTGCCAATGCTATAATTGACTCAACGGCAACCATATTCAAGTCCGTCAGGTCATATGTAAACATCCGTGATCCTTTAATTCTTTGATACCAACCAAGCTGTACTTCTATGCCTTGAGGCCGATTTGACAAGTCAAAGCTTCGTTTATAGTCCACATACCTACCTCCCACTTTCATCCTCATCTTTTGAACTCTTCCCAAGTACCACGTGCCTTGAGATACATCCATTTGGTTCAAGCTTGTGGGCTTCCCATTACGCTTTAGATGCTTGGTACTTGCTTGTCCTTGTGTGTCATCCACAAAATAGACAGCACAATCACTACCTATCCCAAAGAAATTCGCATTGCTTGAAGATTGTTGTTTTGATTCATGGGAAAAATAAACACCCTGTCTTACTCTTGTTAATCGATCCTTTGACAATGTTGAATTCCCATTTAATTGGCTAACCAATGTAGATTTGAAGATATACTTTCCATCAACTTCTACAGTGGGGTTAATCTCTTGTCTCGTTGTGATTGTCTTTGAGTCATTTGCCTCATCTAAGATGCCATCAATTTCATGTCGTATCTCACTAACTACAATGACCTCATCATTTTCATCCGGATCTCCTTGAAGTTTCTGGTCATCCTTTGTTGGCTGTTGAAAATCATCATAATCATCTGCTTCTCCCATATCAGCATCCAATTTTGACCATATCGATTCTGTATCCACCCAAGGTTTTGACCACCACTTCAAGCTCTCTCCTTTGTTGGCAGGTTTTAATCCCAATGGCTCACACAGGTTTTGAGCTTTCTGTAAGCCTTCTTTCAATGCATCCACTATTTTTTCATACGAGGAAACCGCTTCATAGTCACCTAAATCTGCTTCTAAACTTCCTTCTTGCTTATTCAAACACTTCCAAATATGTTCTTGTTTCTTATGAGCTCGTGAAAAAGTCAACCCATCTACACTGCATTCGTGCATAGCAATCTTGTTCAAACTACCGATACTATGCAAGAGGTCTCCAAAGTCGAAGGCTCTTTCTTGTCCAATCATGCCTCCGATCTTACTAAAATAAATTTCAGCTGCATCTGACCCTGTGAGGTGTAATGGACACTTGAGAGATGGATAAAAGTCTCGAAACATCTTTATGAGAAGTACTACAAAATGGCAAGAAAGCTGAATATATGTATAGGCCTCTTTAGGCATATAGCACCTATGCAAATTAGAGATGTATTTGCATGTGCCTTCTCGAGTATGCAATAAAATATCACGACGACCAACATTATGATCATCACCTTGACCAATCATGATACCAGCAATCTCAGAAGCTGTTGGCATTGAGTACTGCCTAGATGTGGATTTCGTCTCACATATAGTTATTTTCAAATCCAAACTGGGATTGTCACTCAACATTCTTCCCACATACTTAAAAGCTTGTGAAAATGGATTAGAAGTGTGCATCATGGATTGAAGTGCTTCTAGGGTTGTGGATTCCAATCCATTCATGACACCTAGTCGATTTTGTAATTCGTGCTCAGTATCAAACACATACAGCTGTGCAAATTGTGGCTTAGGATTGTACATATTATTGGGGACCAAGGACCCAATCCGATGATAAACAGTCCCATGCACCTTGAAAGTATAGACACTACTATTTTGAAAGAGGGAGTCATCTATTTGTGCACCCAATGATGAAAAAGCCAACACACTATTATAAGCCAACACACTATTATAAGCCCTGATGTTTTCTCGAAATTTTTGACTTGTAGTGTCACTACCAATCAAAAGAGACCTTAATGGCTCAGGTGGTTTAGCAAGTCAAGGAACAGACACACGCCCATGTTTACAACAATATTTGCCAAGAACCTGTCCACAACTCATCTTCTTTTCACTTGCCCATAACTGTGCTCCACAAAACCGACACTCATGTGTCATCCCTCCTAATGAGTGACTTAAAGTGCATGAATATACCAAAGGCCAAGTAGCTACATGTGTACCTTGTACGGGCGGGAGTTCATGGAGGATAGACAAAATTCCTCCCTTTCTTTTTTCAAATACATAAGAGGGAATTTCTCCGATACTCTCCCTTCTTATTGTATTAGCAAATGGCACTTCTCTCTCTTCATGGGCAAAAAAGGAAGACATTGTAATTGCATTATCCTCATTTAGTCTTCTAGCTGCATTATAAGAGGTCCTATTTCTAGCGATGAAGCGATGGTACCTTCTTGTAAGTCTCAAACTTTGAACCAGTAATATCCCTGAATAAACTCCACTTGCCATTTCCCTTGTTATTTCTTTCAAAAGAGTCCTATTCCTATTTCACGGCGAACACTTCTAGCACTCTTGTTAGATATCCTTTTATCTCCACCCAGGGCAATTAGAGACCTCTTAGTGCTAGATTGAGGTAAATACATCAAAGTTTCTTTTGCTACTTGTTTTTGTGCACAAAAGGTATTGTTTTCTGCAAGAATCCTATGAGTCTCTTGCATCAATACATCACCGGTATTACAAGTAGCATTATGCATCCTTGCATCACAACAATGAGGTTCACCATCCCTTGACTCCTGTGCACATTTTATTTTTTCATTTCTTCTTCTTTTCCTTGGAGCATTCAAGGAAATGGTCTGAAGAGGACACCTTAAACTACGTGTCTCTACCATTCTTGCTATAAACCTAATAATTCCATCAAGTATTCAATTAGAAGGAGTGGCCCAAGGAGTATAAAGTCATTTTCTTTATTATAAAATAGTAAACATTGAATAGAAATAACAATATTTTTTCTATAATATTTGTGTATACACATAATATACAATCCCTCATGAGATTTTCTCCAATCTTCACATACATACTAAAAGATTATAAAGCTCTCTCTCTCTCTCTCTCTCTCTCTCTCTCTCTCTCTCTCGGGATGACATTTACCCACCTGGGTTCAAGTCTCCCCGTCGATTGGGTAGAAATAACCCTCTAAGTCGACGTTAAGCGGTCTAGTCTCAAGTGGGTATATACACATGTATATGTACATGTATATACATGTGTATATATATACACACACACATATATATATACATATATATATATATATATATACATCTATATATACATCTATATATATATGTATATACATGAATATATATATATATATTCATGTATATACATGTATATATATATGTATATACATGAATATATACATGTATATACATGAATATATATATATATATATATGTATATACATCAATATATACATGTATATATATATACATATATATGTATATATATATACATGTATATATATATCTACATGTATATATATATATACATATGTATATATATATATATACATATGTATATATATATATACATATGTATATATATATACATATGTATATATATATACAATAATACATATGTATATATATATACATATGTATATATATATGTATATATATATACAATAATACATATGTATATATGTATACATATGTATATATATATACATATGTATATATATATACATGTATATATATATACATATGTATATATATATATACATGTATATATATATATGTATATATACACATATATATATACGTATATACATATATATATATATATACGTATATACATATATATACATACATACATACATACATACATACATACATACATACATACATACATACACACACACATATATATATATATATATACATATACATATATATATACATATACATACATATATATATATATATATACATATACATATACATATACATACATGTATATACATATATATAACTATATATATATCCATCCCTCTGACTCAAGCTAGATTGTGCTTATATGTAGTCAAGTAAATGTCATAAACTTATTTGATCTTTGCCAAGTTTCATCTTTTCTCATGAGCATTAAAATCCTTATGCTCTTATATCAAACTATATCGAACTATTCATATTTAAAAATCATAAATTTTAAAAATAAACATACAATTAAGAAGAAAAACAAAAATAAAGCAAAGTTTTTGTAGCTTACCTCAAAAGACTAAGGAAGACCGAAACTATATGACAAATCAACAATATGGCAGCCCTATGAAAAGCTAATGTACCTACATTGATCCACAAAGTAGAATAGATGAGAGCTCTTTCCATCCCCTTAACTTCATTTCACGTTTTTCCTTAAAAGTTACATATATAAAAATAACAGACAAAATCTATAATCCTAAAACATTACATATATACTTATAAAAAGATAATAACAATGTCACAAATATTACAAAAACATTATAAAATCAACATCCAATGTCTTCCAACGACCAAACCAAGCTTAGAAATCTCTCTCTCTCTCTCTCTCTCTCTCTCTCTCTCTCTCTCTCTCTTCCCCCCATGTACATATAAGAGACAAAAAGCCATAAAAAGAGAATTTTCTATAAAAAACCATTAAAAGAGACATTCTCTATAATCTCCATATAAATACTAAGAGATTATATCCACATATATAAATCAATCTCTCTTTCTCTCTCTCTCTCTCTCCCTCTCTCTCGCAATGATATCTGAGAGACAAAAAGGACCATCATTATCATTCAAGTACTTAGAGCCCAAATTTACAAAAAGATAATACTATCATAAGCATTACAAAAGGATCATAACATCAACTCCTAATCGGTGAACCAAATGAATAATTACATTCCACGTGTTTGCAATCTATAACTCATTTTGGTAAGTAAAGGACCATCATTATCATTAGAGTACTTAGAGCCCAAGGTTACAAAAAGATAATAGTGTCATAAGCATTACAAAAGGATCATAAGATCAACTCCTAATTGGTGAACCAAATGAGTAATTACATTCCACGTGTTTGCAATCTACGACTCATTTTGGTAAGTAAAGCCCCAAACCTATTCAATGTTACTTTAAGGCTTAATACCATTCCAAGCCTATCAACATGGGCACTTAACTTGTCTTGTTGCTCTTTTATAGCATCAATTGTTTTTCGACAACCAATATCACAAAGGTGTGCTTCTCCGAAAGCACCACATGTATCCATTATGCGGAGGTAGGTAGCTTCGACAGTATCCTTGATCTCGTGATGGCCACTTATAATGGCAGAAACTGATTCTCGAGTTGAACTGCTCTCCCCACTTCCATGATTTCTTATGCACTGACCAAGACCAGCAATCAAGCTCTCCACATTTAACACATGGGAGTTTGTGTCGTTGACCAAATGGAGTATATTCTCTGATGTTACATTTATTATCTTCTTTCCATTTCGAGTCTTCTTACCATGGTTACGTCGCACCCACTTAGTAGAGGTTTTTAGTTTCCTCTGGCATTGCTTAAAAGCATGCATTATTCGTTGAGTCTTCTCATTATCTTCTCTTACCTCAGATTGTTGAGGTCTTGAATACTCTGCACGATGGCTTCTATCCTTAACGTCCATGGAACACCTCACAATTTCCCCCTCGTTATCCATACTGTACATCATTAAGAAATATATTAATGAAATATTATTTAAATTTTATTTAATCTAGAAAAATTATGGATTATGAAAATAATCCAAACGATGAATCACAAACTAAATCACACGTATGTAGAATAGATTAAGACCCAACTACGCTCAAGTGAATGAATGGTAAAAAGGTATCCACATGAATATATATATATATATATATATATATATATATATATATGTATGTATGTATGTATGTATGTATGTATATATGTATATGTATATGCATATGCGTATACATACATATATGTATGTATACGTATACGTATATGTATATGTATATGTATATGCATATACATACATATATATATATATATGTATATGTATATATATCTATATATGTCTGAAGGCGGTTCACCTAATTTTAGCTTTTAGGAAACTCATTTAAAAAGATGGATGAGAGTGCGGGCTCAAGGGATTCACCTAGGAATATGTAAAATATCATGTGAGTTAAACAAAAGGAGCTTACAATTTCATCGACTTACATAAAGTTTTACATACATCCTCGATTTTTTAAATACAAAGAATGAAAAAAGTTGTAAGTTTAACCATAGTTTATTACCTTGAAGTTAACAAAATGAGTATATTTAAAACATCAAGCTTCATAGATCAAAGAGTTTTAAACTACTCCTTTAGTGAAGTCCCTTACACTTATCGTGAGAACCACTCTTTTTGTCTCAACAACATGCACGTTCCCCATGTAGAGGACACATATTGTTTGAACAACATGCATGTTCCCCATGTAGAGGACACATATTGTGTAGAGGACAACATGTATGTTCCCCATGTAGAGGACACATATCTGTTCTTGAAGGCATTCATGTCATTAATTCGATAATAAGAGGCATGAGGGGCAATGCTCTCTGGGTCACCAGCACCAAGAAGCCTTTCAACATACACGCCGATCATCATGCAGGTCGCGGGATCAATTGCAAGGCAATAGCCATCAATGCAGAAGGGATTTGGTCCCATGGGCTTCTCAGGTATCACAACAAAAACCAAGGCAGTGATCGATCGTTTCCTTCTAGCCATGGCGAAGGGGCCGCGTTGGCCGCACCGTTGACATCAAGCCGTTAATGAATAGCCTCCTCTCCCATCCATGAATGCATCGAGTTCAAGGTAACAGCGCAGTACCAGTTCTGGTTTGCAGCACATTTTTGTGTGCGTTTTAAAACCTTCTTCTGCCTCCTACTATCAAATTATAAAACCAAGCCGAACACGGCATTGCTTACTTATCAAATTATACCTCCTTCTGCATGCTTGCCTTCAAAGCTGGCCACCTCGATGCACACTCTACAGGCCATGGCGAAGGGGCTGCCGTTGGCCTCGGGGGGGTCACATAGTAGGATGTGTAATATACTACGTGAGTTCAAAATAAGGGGTATTTTTAGTCCATGGATTTACAGTTTTTAATAAACAGAAGGGTTATATATCTATGTATCATATGTAGATTTACATTATGGGTTTTTTTAGTCCAAAAATTTCAGAAGTAGTCTTGTAGTCCTAGTTAAAAGCTTTTTCGTCTACCAGCCATTTGATTGTTGAAAGTAAAACTTTAAAGCCATCTATACTAGTCTTTAGCAATGATCCTTGGTCTTTAAACCTGCATTAAAGATGTCAATAACCACCCTCTAGAATTTGAATCTCTAGTCCGCTTGTCCCCTCAACGCAGGAACAGAGCGCACAAGGCCCTCATCCCATAGATAGATAGCTCATCCCATATCTTTTACTGTTTTTCAAGGAAGGAAGGGGGGGCTGGGGAAAAGAGAGATGCGGGGCACTTGTAATGTGCGCTCGTGTTGGAGAACGCAGAGAGAGAGAGAGAGAGAGAGAGAGAGAGAGAGAGAGAGAAGGGTGGGGGGAGGGGGGGTTTCTAAAGGCAATGCATGTGGTTTCAAATAGTAAATAAAGGAGCTCGTAAAGGAGGGGGGCGACGGTACTCTGCACTCTGGACCATAGCGCGAAGCTCTGCGGTGGTTTTTCTGCGCCGGTAAGAACCGAAGCCTGTCGGATCTCTCTCTCACTCTCAGGTCCGTGACTCGCCCCGCCTTCTGTGCCCATTGCCCACAAGGTCTCTCTCTCTCTCTCTCTCTCTCCCCCCCTTCAAGGCTCTCCCCAGTCTTTGAATCATTGAATGCTACATGTATACAATTTGTACATTCTTGTTAGGGAATCCAGCTGTTCAGTCTGTACACCGCCTATGTAACAAGCTCTGCATAATTGTCCATAACTTTTGCATATTTATGAGAATCGTCTTAATATCAGTATATTTCTCTTTTCTTATGGTCTTTTTTAGATATCTAAGCTGGTCATTCATGGATGCTAAGAATCGCATGAAAGTTTTGGATTATGGGTCTTCAGAGAAAAAGCTTCTTGGTTACATACGAGTTACGGCTGATTCCACATACAATGATTTACGAAAGGAGATTATAGCAGATGGGCTTGTCGATGGTTCTTTCACTTTCATTATTGATGATGACGATGATGGTGAAGCTTGTGCATTGAACCCAATACAAGAAGAGCGATGGCAAGTAGAGAATGCCAAAGTTGTAGGTATTAAGAGAGGCTTAAACACCAAAGTTGATGGAGCTCAGGATGAAGACAGACCTGCAAAGAGACAATGTGAAGATTTGGAGGAGTACATGGAAGATAGAGGCCTCAAAGAAAGCAATAAATTTGGTGGAAGTGAAGACAATATATGTGGCAGCCCGGAGTATGATTATAACATGCTAAAGAGCACATCCATTTCAATGTCCACACTACAAATGTGGCAGATACAATGTGAGAAGGTACGCAAGAAGTTGAAGGAGCAAAATCCATCGAGAGATGATAGGTTTGAGCTGAGTACGAAAGATCTCAATGGCAATGCTTTGATTCAAATATGGTGCCATGAATGTGGAACCTTTTATGGGTCAGGATACCTTAGAAAGCAATCAGCTTACTCATGTCTCTCTAACTTCATGCGAACCCATGTGTTAGAAAGTCAAGCTCATCAAAGAAAATATCTAGCTCATCGAGGGCTGAATGTGAATACAACAAATGGCTTCAAAGACGTAGGAGAAAGTGGTGAAGATCATAAGACTGCAATTTTGTTAGCGGTTGAGGAGATGCATGCTTTCAATAGCACTCATGAGGGCAAGTGCTCATCTTTTGAATGATAAACTTTCAATAATACATTTTCAAGATTTGTTAGATTTTGTTGAGCTACATTTTATTTCGGTTTTCAGCTACTCTTTCGAAAGTTTTTCTAAATGCATTTTGAACTTTACTGCCAATTGTGAGATGACTAATGTGTAAGCATTCTGGGTTCGAAATCTCACAGGATCTGATTTTCAGCTGATTGAGGCAACTTTACATGATTACAAGGATAAAAGTAGGGTAAGAGTTGTCTGCAGGTATGATAACAAATGGTTACACTTGTGTCCACGAAGACCAGATTTGCAAACTCTTCTTACCGAGCACATCAACTCCAAGTCTCATATTATGGTCGTGAACAAAACATCAGCAAGCCAATCACCCTATGGATCAGCAAGGACATTTGGACGGCCAAAGAAGCTTTTTGATGCAGATCATCGTCAAAAATCATTGGGTTCTTTTCTCAAGCCGATTGAAAGTGGCACACCATCCCATTCAGAAACACCTTCTACTCGGAAAGGTGACTCGTATATGCTCTCTTCATGCAAATCAAATTTATTATGTTGGGGATTATGGCAAAGTACTGTGGCTTGTAAAGGGATTGAGATAGACATAAAACCTATGTTGCATGATTTAAAAATAGGAAGTGAGTGGTATCTAGAGCCGTACACAAAAGCTACTCTATATGATGGATGTAATGAAGTGAAAGTAGATGGGTGCTATAGACACAAAAATTGCTTTCGTATTTCAGCTTGTGGCAAGCCATTTGAGTCCTTTACTTGTGACAATTGCAAAAAAGTCCTCACTTGTCATGATTTTCGTATGAGAATTCAACGAGAAGCCACTGCTAAAGAAAAGAGAGGGGTCAGAAACACAGGTGGTGGAAGGAGATTAGACTATCTCAGTGGTGGTGAAGAGCTAAAGAGCGTTGCACTTGAGTCAAAGTCAAAATTGAAAGAGGCAAAAAGAAAGTTGTGGTGGTTGAAAGCAAGGCTTGTTGTGCTTTCTGTGAGAATTAGGTCTCTCAAAGAAGCAAATATTGAATGCATCCATAGGAAAGATGTCCGACGCTTTTGCAATAACATAATTGAGGCCCATAGGCAAGGAAAATTCGGAGGTAAACCAGCCTTGTGGGACTTTTTTCAAGATGTTACAAAGAATGCACTAAAAGCTAAGCAGGCACAAAGATTCTCTGAGTCCACAAAAACAATGTTTGAGGTCATAAAACTATGGGGTGGGCCACGCTTGCACGACTTTTTGAGTACTAACCTTGGAGGGCCATCCATGTCCACCACAAGAAGACAAGGCAAAAAGGCAACCCAGTTTGTCTCTGGAGAGCACGAATACATTTTCAATGCAGTTGGGAAGATATACATGGATGCAAAAAGCAAACATGGAGTAACCTCATTGGTTCCCATCATCATTGTAGAAGATGAAACAACCATAAAACGTCGCATAAGGTAAGATAATCTCGACATGTAAATGGATTTTCCTTTCTTTTTGTCATTTAGAGAATGTATGCAAGAAAGAAGTAACTTTAAGTGGATTTGTGCTAATGCAGATGGAATGCAAAGGATGATACCCTTATTGGATTTTGTGGGAAAAAAGGAGAATATCATCAATGTTCTTCAAACAACATGATCATTGTGGGAGACGGATCAGAAGGCTATGAGAAGATAGTTGACGCTTTTCAGAACCATGTTGTGGGGAGCTATGCCAGGCTTCTCATGGTCAATCCTCTTCACGATAGCCTCCCTAGACTAGCTTTAATGGTACAAGCCACATGTAATCGCTTTGATAGCATTTTTGTTAGAAACCAGTGGAATCTTGTGGAGAGGATATGGAATGCAAAGCTAAAGGATGTGATTGGACCGATAATTGGACATGCTTCAGATGGAGATAGCAGGCGTCGTAAGCTCATGCTCGAGGATTACCTTGGAAAGAGCCAAGACCAGTTCTTTATTGATTGGTGTGGCTGGAAGCTAAGAGGGAGAATGGTAGATGGTCATGTGTATGGTCTTCATGATCAAGACTTTGTACATGGTGGAAAGAAGCTTATTAGTCCGCTTGATAGTCCTACTCAACAACTTGCCATAGGAAAGGTTTGGATTACACTCAATCATGTTGCAATGGTTTACCATGCATTTTCAATTGATCAGCACAAACTTCAAGAGGGGGATATACAAAGAAATGATCGCCAAAATTGGGGGGCAGCTCAAAGGATTGCAAGCAGATAGGTGCAAAGTTGTCTAATGAAGCTTCAGAAGAAGGAGAGAAGCATGCAAGGGACAAGGGCATATTTGGAGATTGTCGCTGATTATATTGATATTTTTTTATCTTCATACTTAAATTTGAGGGAACGTGTGGTATTAGCAGCCAAGGTTACTTTCTTTTTCAAGCTTTGGAGGTTATGGATTCATCAGCATCCATCATACAGCTTGTACGTCATGTTATTTCCAAGAGGGGAGGGCGGATGGCACTTGAGAATCCCTTATGCTGATGCACAAGTGAGTGCATTGAGAAATGGTCATTGTGTGACTCAACGACAATACTATGCTTATCGATTGCAAATTCGCCCAGATACAAATGCATGCTTGCTACGTGGTGGAAGATTGTTGCAACAGTTTATGGTTGATGCCTATTGCAGTGTTGAAGAGTCACGATTATCTTGGCTACGCCATAATCAAGAAATTTTGCGTTCAGAGGTTTATAGTGGTTTAGCATACATGCTTCATGTAGAAGGAAGTGGAAGTGGTATTGCAGGAAGGACAGTGGGAAGCAAAATAGTGTTACCTTCCAGTTTTACTGGTGGGCCACGACAAATGTATCAACTTTATCAGGATGCCATGGCAATTGTTCGTTCAAAGGGCATTAGATGCTTTACTCCCGGGGCAAAGTGCATGTGACCGGCTTGATTTGACTACTAGAGTATTTCACCAAAAACATTTAGATATGATGAAAAATATCGTGAAGAAGGAGCTCTTTGGTAATGTGATTGGATATGTGAGTGTCATTGAGTTCCAAAAAAGAGGATTGTCTCATTCACACACGTTATTGATCTTGGATAGTGCCCATAAACCTAAGACTGTCCAAGACTATGATAGATTAGTATGTGCCAAATTGCCTGACAAGCAAATGTTTCCTACTCTGCATAATGTCGTGTTGCATTGCAATATCCATGGGCCCTGTGGGCCATTCAATCCAAGTGCACTTTGTATGGATAAAGGAAAATGCACAAGGAACTATCCATGAGCTTTTGCACAAGAGACTACTGTGGATGAGAGTGGTTACCCCATGTATATGCGTCGGAATGATGGAAGAACTGTGGCATTGAAAAAGTGTAATGTTGATAATAGATGGGTTGTGCCATATAACCCTTATCTTTCAGTCACATATAATGCTCATGTAAATGTGGAAATATGCTCAACAATAGCAGCAGTGAAATATCTTTACAAGTACATATACAAGGGGCATGACAGAGCAACAATAAGATTTAGCACTGTACAAGGTGGGGATGTTAATGCTGCTTGCGTAGTTGATGAGATTAAGAGGTATTTGGATGCACGTTACGTCTCTACATCAGAGGCATGTTGGAGACTCTTTGAGTATGATTTACACAATGAGAAGCTTGATGTGCAACGGTTGCAGGTACACTTAGATGGGGGTCATAATGTTATCTTCAGAGATGATGCTAATATTGCAGATGTTTTTCAGAGGAAAAATGTAATCAAGACTACTATGACTGAATGGTTTACCTATAATCAACAACATCTTGAAGCAAACAATACATTGTGTAGTGATTTCCCTCAACAATGGGTTTGGAACTCCAGGTTGAAGAAATGGACCAAAAGAAAGATTGGAAACACTATAGGGCACATGTACTTTGTAGCTCCTTTGGCAGGTGAGGCATACTATGTTCGCCTACTTCTTACAATATGTAAAGGATCTAAGTCATTTGAAGATTTGCGTTCGCTTAATGGTCACATCTATCCTTCTTTCAAGGCAGCTTGTATTGCCAAAGGGATACTGGAAGATGATTCTGAATGGGTTGCATGTATGGAGGAAGCATCATCCATGCAAAATGCCTTGCAGTTGAGATGTCTTTTTGGTACTATATTGCTATTTTGTGAGCCTTCCTGTCCAGGAATATTGTGGAAGAGATTTCGAGAAGAAATGATAGAAGATTTTCTATACCAGTTATCGAGAAGCAGGGGTCAGTTTATTGGTATCGAAAAATTAGCTGAAACTCATGCACTACTACATTTAGAAGAAATTCTTCATGCTCAGAGACGGACATTGGCAGATTATGAAGGAATGCCTGAACTAAACAGAACTGATTTGGAAGTCGGGTGAAAATAGATTGCTTTTGGAAGAGAGATCTTTTGATATTGTTGAACAATCTAACCTGTCAAGTGCTATGGAGTCAACATTAACAGATAGCTAGCATGTTGCTTTTGATGCTGTAATGTATGCAATTGCGACAGATGCAGGTGACATTTTTTTCCTAGATGGTCCGGGGGGGTCGGGCAAGATCTATTTGTATAATTTCTTGCTTGCGTGAGTACGTGGACAAGGGTATGTTGCTTTGGCTACTGCATCGTCAGGTATTGCTTCTCTACTCTTGGCGAATGGACGTACTGCACATTCTAGATTCAAGATACCTCTGGAGCTAAACAATTCTTCAACTTGCAAAATCCCTGTACATGGACAACTTGCTGCTGAGGTTTTGAGAGTTTGTAAGCTCATTATTTGGGATGAGGCTCTAATGATTCATCATTATGCTTTTGAAGCATTGGATAGGAGCTTACAAGATGTATTATTCTCATATAAGCCATTTGGTGAAAAGGTTGTATTAATGGGGGGAGATTTTAGACAAATCTTGCTATTTGGTGAAAAGGTTGTATTAATGGGGGGAGATTTTAGACAAATCTTGCCTGTTATTATGAAGGGAAGACGTGAGGATATTGTTAATGCAACATTGTGTTGTTCCTTTCTATGGAACTCTATCAAAGTTCTAAAGTTAACTGGAAATATGCGTATTCAATCAAGTAATACGAATGGATGCAATGAGTTTAAATAGTGGGTCATGAATATTGGGAATGGAGTGGATTGTAGCGATGATAGTACGATGGTGACACTACCAAGTTATATGGTCTTGCAAAGATCGACTCTTAAAGACTTGGTACATTGGGTATACTTTGAATTGGCTATCACTACGACATATGCTTCATACTTTAGTGAGCGTGCTATTCTTGCTCCAATAAACAGTCAAGTGGATATTGTGAATAAGACAGTTTTGGATGCAATGCCTAGTGAGTCTAAGCAATAATTCAGTGCAGATTCAATTCTTGAAAATGATGAAAATTCATTCCTATATTCCATAGAATTTTTGAACACAATCGACCTTCGGGGCGGATATCCACCTCACTGCTTGGTTTTAAAGTTAGAAGCTCCTGTTATTTTGCTTCGTAACTTAGATCCAAGACGTGGACTCTGTAATGGTACACGGATGATATGTAAGGCCTTTCACTCTAAAGTCTTGGAGACTTAACTCATCATCACTGGTACTAAAGTTGGTGAAAGAGTATTTCTTTCACGGATTACCTTTATATGCAGCGAGACCCAACTACCATTCACCATGAGGCGGAGACAGTTTCCCGTGCGGCTGGCATTTGGCATGTCAATAAACAAATCACAAGGCCAAACCCTAAATGTATTGGGGTTGTATTTGGTGACTCCAGCGTTTACTCATGGGCAATTGTATGTCGCATTGTCACGAGCACGGTCTCCTCATGCTGTGAAGGTGTTACTTGAGGATAACGCTAATGTGGAGTGTTCATTTGATGATCTTCAAAGTTATACACCTACAACAAACAATATTGTTTATAAGGAGATCTTGATGAGTTCAGAGTGACAAGTCAGGTTTCTTATTTAAGTTCTACAATTTGATTAATTTTGTTGTGATTTCTTTTTTTATACATATTTGTCCATGGTAAAAGTACCTATTTTTGTTGTTTATGTTTTGACAGACATGTCTAAGATTACCTTTACATTGGACATGCCTTTGTCGAGGATAGTAGGTGAGTTATTCTCTATATTTGCATAACTTTTCTTGATTACAAAGTATGGAACATGACATTCTATACTGATGTCTATCTGTACAGAGCCACTGCTATGGTTAGCTCCTATTACTGCAGGTCACATAGCAGGGATTATGATTGATGCTTATAGGGCTAAGTATAAGTGTAATTGTTAGGCATTATATAAATATTTTTTGAACCTATATATAAATAATTGTATAACCTATTTGTTATGCTTTGATTTTAGGATATTGCATGACATTGATACATTTATGGTAAGAGTTGTCGACGAAGGCATCAAGAGTTGTTATGCTTTGATTTTAGGATATTGCATGACATTGATACATTTATGGTAAGAGTTGTCGACGAAGGCATCAAGATTTACGGGATCGGTGTTCCTGATAAGGTGTGGGGTGTCTATTTGTTTTGGAGAGAGATGGACAGACGCTTTGCATCATTTGAGTATCCGATGAGACTGGTTGTTTCTTACATCCTTCATAACCATTGGTATTCGTTATGGGTTTTATACTAGAGCTCCTCATGTACCATCCACTCGATGTTCTATTGTACGAGGTAATTTTGATTATGTTTTTCTATTATAAGATTTTTTTGAGATTTTATTTATCGATGTGTCGTTATGTGCAGGTTCTTTTGAGATTTTATCTATCGATGTGTCGTTATGTGCAGGTCCTTTTGAGATTTGATTTATCGTTGTTTCGTTTGTGCAGGTCCTTTGCATTCATCGATAGTAGAGCATGTGCGGGATGGATCACCGCTTTACAATAGAGAGCGTATTGTGAGGAGACAAATGAATGATCCTTCTCACAAGAAAAGAATTCAATTTGTTGATTCTGACATTACTGACTGAAAATACGTATTTTGTGGTGCATTTTGAGAATATGTAATATTGGTCCTTTTTGTATCTTCGTATGCTACATTACTATGATATTTTTGTTTTCGCTATAAATCTACGAGACATGGATGTTATTTTGAGATATGTATATATGAAGTCACTTGAAATAATGTATTGTGTTTACTTAAAACATGACCTAAATTGGAGAAACTTAGCCTATTTTCCGCAGCAACGCGGGTCCAATACTAGTATTTCATCAAGTACTAGGGGCCTATGGCTCTTATCGATGTGGACCCCCCCTTATGGAGGGCTGTTGTAAAAACTTTATAGTTCTTCATACCATCCATGTGTGTGCATTAATATATATGTGTGTGTGCAAATGTACACACACCCCCACACACACACATTTTAAAAAAACTATATGGATATATTAAATATACTATATCATTATATAGATACACAAATATCATTATATATCATTAGGTGTTTTAAAATAGGGTCTTGTACATTAAAAAATAAATTAATAAGACCAAAAATTAAATTGCTATTTTAAAGTAACCCTATACATTAAAAATAAAAATTACTAAGAGCGAAAAATAAGTTGCTATTTTTGGCCCAGCGCCGCCCTGTCGTGGATACAGGCGCACAACCGCTTGCGCCTCTCTTGGAGCCCAGCAATGCCTGGGTTTGAAAATGTGTTACACTTCTTTTGCAGAAGTGTTTTCTTCATGCTCGACGTGCTTATTACAATCGAGTTCTTCTAGCTTGTTTTTCGACTTGTGGTTTACACTGGTCTTTGCAGTGTGCAGCAGATAGCCATCTACATAGTGTCAGTTAACAGGCTGGGAGGATACGTCTGCTTTCATGGTTTACTTTGCACATCTTGACAGAGCTCAAACTCTTTTCGTTCTACAGCAGTGGCCTTTCTAGTTCACAAGATGGGGCACCAACAATGGTGGCAATGGGAAGAACGTTTGTAAGAGGGGACTTTTGTGAAGCACACAGCAAGGTCCAAATGGAGGAAGAAGAAAGGGGGAAGGTTTCAGGAGACATGTTTTCAGGCTATATCATCAAGAAGAGGAGGGGAAGGCGTACCTTGCAGAAGCACTGAGGATACAAAGGACTTTTGCAGAGGAGGTCGAGTTGGAGTGGGGCTGAATGGCTATGGATCTATGAACGACCTTATCAAAATGAAAGCGAGAGACAAGAGAAGGGATGGCAGCTTGGAGATAGAAGAAGAAGAAGAAGATATATGTATCCTTTCCAAAGACCTGAGCCATATGTATGTGATCAATTATTGTGATGTATTCGGACAAAACCTCTCTTGCGAGCTTTCGGTTAGGGTTTCTCCGAGCTTCTGTGTACAGGGATTTCCTACGCCTGCTTCTGAGCCTCTGCACACTGTGGTGCTTCTGTTCAGTAGCACGTCAGGCTTAGGGTTTGTATTCTTGCTATCACGATGAATTTGAGGTCCCTACGCTCTGTCTATGCAATTCTGCGGCCCCTGGCCTCGAACATCACCTGTCTCAATAATGATGTTCTGCTTCACTTGCTCTTAAATTTTTTTTAGGGTTCCTGATGACACAGGCGATTATCTACTGTGTGTTCCAGTAGGACACTCCTCAAGAACTTGATCATGCTTTTGAATTAGTCTACTCATACAATATCTTTTCTTGGCTAAGATCTTATGTTGGGTGGCTGCTGTGCAGACCATTATGATGTAAAGATGTCATGCCATCTCATATTATCAAAGCTTGCTCATAAGTGTGGCTTGACTGTCTTAGCAGGTAAAGTTGGCTATGGTGTCTTTTGGCATGTAACTAATGGATGAAACTTGATGATGCATCTATGATTCAGCTAGCTAAGCCTTGACTTGTACTCATCATCATCAATTCAGGATGCACTGAAGACTGTTGTTTGACTTGTATCCATGGTCTTTCTGCTGATTTGCTGGTGTGGTGTCTATGCAGTGGTGGGGATTGCACCACAAGTTTCAAAATGTTTATAAGCTACAGGGCGGCTAAAATGGGTTGCTATAGGGCAGCCAAAATGACCAGCATAGGGAGGTTTCAGGGCAACACATAGGCCGGTTTCAAGGCATCCAAACCTCATCTTAAATTGCCATGGAAACATTCGAGTTTTCACCACAGAGTGGTTGATGTAGATCAAATATAGAATTCACAGCAATAGCTATATCTCAAATGTGGCTTGATAGGTACATATCTCATATGTGGCTTGCTTGCAAAAGCACTAGAAGGGTTTGATGAGGGAAGTGCGGACTTGCACTAGATTGAATATGTGAAGAGCCAAGATCAAGAGGGTGGAAATGATGGTGGGGTCCTAGCTGATGTGTATCCAACTGCTGGTGTAGCTGGGCTAAGGTTGAGAGAAGGCCATCTTGCAGTGATGAGGCTGCCCAAACAAGGGCAATTGCACGGTTGGAGGTATGCTACTCTATTCTTAGCATAGAGAAAGAGCAGCTTGTGATAATAAGCTTGTAAGTCCCTACATAAGGATACAATGTTTTCAGTATATAATTTCTTAGATACAAAGAAGGATATATAGGGAAAATGCAAACTAGGGAAAATAGAACACTTTCCTAGATAGGTTAACTAGGAAATATAGTGCATAGTTAACTAGGAAATATAGTGCATAGATTTTTCTGTATAGGAGAATTTGCCGACATAGGAAAATTATTTTCCTATGTAAGAAAATTTTCCTATGTAGACAAATTCTATATAGAAAATTTTCATGTGTAGACAATTTTTTCTTTCTTGCATAGAAAAATAATTTTCTTATGTAGGTAAATTTTCTTTTTCTATATAGGAAAATAAATTTCCTTTGTAGGTAAATTTACTTATATAGAGAAATCTATGTACTATATTTCCTATTTAGCCTATCTAGGAAAGTGTTCCATTTTCTTTAGTTTGCATTTATATCTAGGGAATAATCTGGTGAGTGCTTTTTTTCCCCATGTAGAGAATGAACAAAAGCTTGTGTGTATATATATACATATACATATTCTCGTAAGAGTACATCTTTGTCTTATGAATTTCTCTTGTACGTAAGAAAAAATTTGTATACTTATCTTTAATTTACACTCATGAAAGTACGTCTTTGTGCCTTAATAGATTTCTATTGTGTTTTACTTAAGCAAAATTTTATATACTTATTTTTTTAAATAATTATTATATTACACTTCGTTCTTTAATTTTCACTCTCGTGACAGTAAGTCTTTGTGCCTTATGGATTTCTCTTTTATTTCACTTAAGTTATAATTTAGTTACTTTTTTGGGATAATTATTTACTACACTTCTTTCTTTAGTTTGCACTTGTGAAAGTATGTCTTTGTTCCTTATGGATTTCTTGTGTTTCAATTAAGACAAATTTTATATACTTATCTTGTTTGGATATTTATTTTACTACAGTCAGTCCTTAATTTGTACTCGTGGAAGTACGTCTTTGTTCCTTATGGATTTCTCTTGTGTTTCACTTAAGCTAAATTTTGTATACTTGTTTTTTTTTGGGATAATTTTCCAACTATATACGTTCTTTCAATTTTCACTCGTGAAAATACACCTTTGTGCAACACTGTTCTTTGTTAGAAGATGAAAGATGGGAATTCTTGTGTAAAATTTTGAATGAGGTGGAGAAAGAGTAGTAAATTGTAATCTTGACTTGGTTGTATGATAGCTTTTGAACAACTTCAGTTAATATAAATAATTATTATTGATAAAAAAAAAACACCTTTGTGTCTTATGGATTTCTCTTGTGTTTTGCTAAAGCAAAATTTTATTCTCATTTTCATTGATCTTTTTTAACTCTACTCTCATCTTTTTTTGTAAAAGTGTAATTCTTCTCTAGTTTCTTGCTTTTGGCATCCTTGAGTACATTGATGTTTTTCACCTTTTTGTCAAATTTAAGTGATTATATCTTTTTGTGTAAGAGTGGATTTACTCAAGATTGCATTCTCCACAAGAGTCTATGCATAAGAGAGATGCATTTTTAAAAAGACTATTAATTTTATGCCATTAATAGCTTTATGTATATAGCTATGTATAAGAGTATGGTCTTTATACATAAAAGTTTGTGTATAAGTCTTTTTTCATAAAGCATAGCTATGTATAAGAGTATGGTCTTTATACATAAAAGTTTGTGTATAAGTCTTTTTTCATAAAGAATAAAGTGTATGAGTGCTATTACATATAGTGTTATACATAACGGATAATAGAGCTAATTAATAATTCTTATGCATTATAATATTTTACTACATAGTAATATTTTACCATATAGCAATATTTTACTATATAATTTACTACATAGTAACTTGTAGAATATTGATTGTTATATAGTAATATTTTACTATAGTGATTATTGTATAGAGTTTTCCTAGATCAATGGAATGATTTCATAACTTATTCTATATGGTAACTTTTTACTACATAGTTGACTATATAATAATTTATTGTTAGTTTATTTACTATATAGCAAGTGTTACGTTTTACTATATAGTGATTTATTGCTAGTTTATTTGCTATATAGCAAATGTTTTCTTAGAGTGAAGAACTAGTAAGTGTTACACTTTTCGTCCATCCTAACTGTTAATAGATATGTTCCATCTTTTCTAGTAAAGTAGCAAAATAATTACAAAATGTCAAAATAATTACAAAATGTTTTTGTGTGTGTGTGTGTGTGTGTGTGTGTGTGTGTGTGTAGGAATGAGTTAAAAGTCTCTTCTGGGTTACTACCCCTCTCTCTACGTGACAGTAGACGACTAGACCCCTCTCTCTGGCCACTTGGTAGTCGGACGACAAATGCCTCTCTCTCGCCATGCAGTAGTATACAGATGTCCTCTCTCTCTCTCTCTCTCTCTCTCTCTCTCTCTCTCTCTCTCTCTCTCCACTTGCCAGAGCAGGTGACGAAGGTCCAGGGTTCGGGAAAAGACGGGTTCGCTTTAGCCTAGAACTTGTTCAACTTTGGGAAAATCCTTCTCAAATTCTTATGAGAAGGAAATAAAACACTTTCAAATTTTACAAGTTTTAGTTATATTTTCTAAGTTCACATAGAAAATACCATCTCAAAAATAGCAATTTCCTTCTCATTTAGTGGTGAAAAGGATTTAGTTTCTTTTCCCTAAAATTGTTTTCCCGAACCCTGCGAAGGTCTCTCTCGGCACGCGACGAAACGAAGGCTTTTTTCCCCTCTCTGCACTGGTAGCAGTAGTAGGCGACGGTGTTGGGCGGCAGCTAGGCCCTAGGCCAAGAGGGGTGCAGGCGGGGCCGGTCAACGAATGGCAAGGACTAGCGGAGGCGGCGATGTGAGGGAGTAAGGCGTCATGCATTTCTTTTAAAAAAAATTCAATGTTGTTTTAATTTTGTTTTTGTTTTTTAAGAGGAAAATTTTGAAAATAAATATCAAATAATAAGTAAAAATAAAGAGCAATAAAAAGAACACGGTTTTTAATAAAATTAAAAAAGAAAGAAAATTTAAAAAGAAAAAAGGGGAGGTAGGGTTGAGTTTGTTTTTTTGTTCATCATCCTTTTCATCAATTTTGTTGTTTTTTTAATAAGAAAAATGAAAAATAAAAATAAACAAACAAGAGGAAAAAGACGGAAAAAGCAAGGGGAGCAAGGGTCATCATTTTTTGGGTGGGTTTGTTTTTTCTAAGAAAAAATAGAAAAGTAGGGGGGAAACAAATAGGCAAGAAGGGGGGGAGGGAGGGGGCGGGCACTCGCAAATGCATATGCGTGTGTGCGCGGGGTGGTAAGGAGTGCACAAATAAGAATGGGAGAAGTGCAAATGTGAGTATAGTGCAGGTGGTGTACGTGCGTATTTATCGTGTACAAGTGCGCATGAGTGTGCACACAGGGTGAAAGTGTGTGTACGTGTGAGTGCGAATGAATGGGGTGTAATAAGTGCTTGTGCATGCACATGTGTGAGATGTAAATGTGCAAGTGCAGGTGGACACACGATGAGGACGTGTGAATGTGTAAAAGTGCAAATGCATGTGCGCGCACAAGATGAAATATGAGTATGGATGTGTGGGCACAAACGACACGTGCACATCCAGTGCATGTACAAGTGAGTGTAGAGCACGTGCATGTATGTGTGCCAGAGTGGGGAAAATCACTCTTTTAATATGAAAGAATTTCTTTTATGCATCCATTTATGCATAAAAATCATTTAGGATGAAAACCTGCAGGGAAGATGGGACACTTCCCTGGGTACAGAGCACCCACCTGTTTTTCTCTGTATATGCGCATGTAGAGGTGAGTGCACACATGTGTGAAGATGGGTGCGCATGTGCGAGCGAACATGTTGTGTGCATGTGCATGTGCGTGGTGAGTGAATGCAAATGTGGGTACACGTTGGGATATGAATCAATGGTGTCCAAAGCTACAACTTGGACGGGCACCCGTAATGGTGTGACGAAGTATTTATGAAAATTTCCACTTTAAGAGCATGTGTGGTAGCATGTAGTATGAAGTCCCAAGTGATGTACTTCATGGATATATTATGAGAGTATTCATTGTAGTATTAGGCCTCTTATGAGCTTCCCGGTCGGCCATAGTTTAAGTGATGTGAACACTTATGGCCATGTATATAAGTGAATTTCTCTCTTTCCCACTGTGCAATTGAGTCTTGCTCTTGCTAATCTCTCTCTCTAATGCATGCTAGTGAGTGTGCGTGAGTGAAATGAGGTAAGAGGAGGGACGAGTACCCATAGTGCAACACGGTGGTGTGACAACGCTCGTGGGAGGTGTGGTGGAATTGCTTCTTAAGGAGTTGTAGAGCTTGGAGACCTCAAGGATTATGATCTCGGCCATTGGAAAGATCCTCATGATAGTTGTGGTTCACTAGGTAATCTCTTCTTGTTGGATGTGTTTCAAGGGGGATTAGGGTGAGCCGTAACATTTTTGGCACCATTGCCGAGGAGCCATTCCTTGGCTTTTTCCATCGTTTTTCCTCTAATCTACACATTACCCATTACCCATTACCCATTATCTTAATTAATGGTTTTCCATGAAAAAGATATGGATTTGATGGTGATTTGTATGTGATTTGGTATAGAATAGCTCTCTTTTTTGTTTTTGTAAAGAATGCTTTTTACTTAATTTTTAGCTTAATTTGTTGTTAATGTGGTTTTTAATGTTCTTAGAGCTTGCACATAGAGTGTATTAGGTTTAGTTTGCATCCATTGCATCAAATAATGCAATAGAATGAATTTTTTTAAGTTAATGTTAGCTCTCTTTAGTATTAAACATAGAATTAAAATCATGAATTTTAGCTTAATTTGTGTGTCTTTTGTTGAAATTATTGGCATTAGAGTGTTAGAAAGAATTAGGAGTAGCTTAATCCTTCAAAAATTTTCTCAAAACTATAAAAAAACCCTTGAATTCAACTAATTTCTCTTAATGGACTGGTTTTTATCATTAAGAGTAATTAATCCACTTCAAGAGACTAAAAATTTAGAAAATGTGTTATTTGGGGTCTAAATTGATCATGTGAGTAGTCGAAATTAGTGTTTTTGAGTATTTTGAGAGTATCTACATGCTTAAAAATATCTAATTATATCAATTTCTTTATCAATTGAAGAAATTTGACTCTCTTTTGCTTAATTTTGCCTTAAAAGAAGAGACCAAAATTAAGAGTCTAATTAATCTCCTATTTTAGATTAGTTTACACATTTTTTGGTGCACAGCCTAGCATTCCCTTGCTCTATCCAATGATGTGCTCAATTGTGTGAATTAATTAGAGATTAGTGGTTAATTAGAATCCTTGATTAGTGTAAAAGAGGAAAATATTAGTGAAGGGATTAATTTTTTAATTAAATTTTAATCACTTTTTTACATAACTCATTAACGCTAATGAGAATTCAATGAGTAGATGATCATGAGTTGTCAAATTGTCCATTTTGGGAGTCATTGAGGGGTGTAAGGGGTGTCATAAAAAGGTTGACTTTTTTTAATCCCACTTAGCTTTTTGGGAAAATGCCCATATCTCCTTAATTCTAAATTCAAAAAATATCCCCCCAAACAAGGAAATTCGTATTTCCAACCAAATTTGTCTTTCAAAAAAATGGTTCGCGCGTGAATCATTTTCTGCACCTTCATGCCTTAAGGTTTCACGGCCTAAAGGTTCATGCCCTAATAATAATAATAATAATCAAATTTAATTTATCCGTGAAGTCCGGTTCATCGGTAGGCAGATATCTCATAACATGAAAAAAAAATTAAAATAAAATCAAAATTGATAAAATTTGTGAAGCCTTCATGCCGTAAACTGCACCCTGCTAGTTCATGATGTGAAAGGGGGTCCATCGGCACATTGTGGTTTTGCTCAGCTTATTACATTTCAACCAAATTTCAAGAATCATCATTTTTCAATCAGAATCCAAATCAACTCATCATTTCATAACCAGAATTTAAAAATCATATCAACCACATTCGAATTCATCATCTGGATAGTATTAATGCTTATAATTTCAAGTCTTATATTTACTCGTATATACTACCAGTAAAGAGCTGTAGTTATACCCTCGGTATATACGGGTAGTCATGGTCCTTAGAATTATAAGGTAAAGACCATCATGTCCAGGCCTCAAGCAAGTCAAGGATTCCATGCAATTGTGGTACGTCCATCTAAAGACCCAATTACTAATTTATGAATTTCAGTTCAAATAACAATTTGTATGAATTTCATCACACAATTCTGATCTTATACTGCTACTTCATAAATTTTTGACATTTTTGGCTTTTTGGTTGATCCTCATTAGCCAATTGGCTTTGATACCAACTGTAAGATCCCTGTCCCCACCGCGCAACAAATTCAAGGGTGCTAGCAGTGGAAGTAGTACTTTTTGTGCGGGCAGGGTCCCACACTCGGGGCCTTGCCCATGGATATCTAGATAAGAGACTAATCCATCGGTTTTTCCAAAATCGAACCCGAAAAAACTTCCTTTGCTCGGAAAGCACGGGCGATTCCACTAGGATAACTTTTTCCTAATGTAGTCAAAAGCCTTAACTAACTGAGCTCATCTGACCGAACCCGTAAGTCCCATAGTCAGATCAGGGAAAAAGATTATACTTGGATCATAGAGACCAACGCTTTTTTCCTCATTGAGAGGCACAGCCGTTGATTCTTTTCCATAGAATAATTTTTGTCTGGGATTTATTTCATCTATCGAACTAAATAGAAATTGAGTCTCGATTTACGGATCCATCAGTCCAACCTAACCCCATCCAGTCCCATGGGATAGCCAACCGCCCAACCACTGTGGTGATGGGATCCAATTTAGAATTTGGTTAGGTTTTGTCCCGGGTACCAGGGAAAAGAGTTGCCAGGCCCCTTAGCCGAATTTTTAAGAAAATTTAACTCCAGTCACACCACTTACACACCCAATATGAAATTGCCTTTTTTCGAGATTCAACTGTATTTAAATTAGTCATTTAATGAAATCATAGTGTTACTGATCATAAACTTCCAAGTATCCGATTGAATCTTAATTTCCAATCATTCCTTCATCGGAGTATCTATGGCATCATTGGCAACTAGAACGCTCACCACCTGTTCACTCAGGGGCCTTTTCGATAGTTCCTAGATCATAGTACCCGATAAATATTCACTTATAAAAATCAAGATGGAATTCTCATTGAAGATCAGCAAGATCAACCAATAGATCCATATAAGAGAGCTATGGACTCATCAGTTGAAGACCAGCAAGGTTAATCAACCAGATCGATACTCGATTTCAAAAAATAACTCTTACTCCTTGTTCTAATATCTTCCACGACGCACGTGTGGGTATCTTCGGTGACCCAAAGCCCGAGCACCGTATGGTCAGCACCCTCTAGGATCCTTCGGAGGTCACCTAGTGCTTCACTCATAGGCCCATCCACCGTATACGGAAGCTCACCATTTAAATCAAACCGAGGCTGGTCAAGACCTCGGCCTTGCTGTTGCCATATATATAGGCAGTGATGTGTGTGAACACACTTAAGACCGCCAGGGCACTTTTTTCCTTGTTAGGAGGTTTGTCCCCCAGTATGTATATACGCCTATCATTCTAGGGCTAACTTATCTTTGTACATTGACACAATCTAATACATTGTGTGTTGTATGCATGCTTGCTGCTTCTTCTCCAAGCATTGTGTGCTTTCCTACAACCCTAATTCCAATAATTGGTATCAGAGTAGGCATCAGCTCCTAGGGCTACGCCGCCAGCACCCTCCGACTCATGTTCTCCGATTGAGGTGAGCTTTCACGAGCGCTTATAGGTCCCTATACTCTGCAGATAAGCCCATAAGGCTTAGCGTTCTCAGAAATTGCATTTGAGGTCGTTTCGGGCTCCGTTTTTGCATTGCAAGTTCTGCACAGGTGTTTTCGTCATTTTGTGTAGAAATTTTGACAGTGCAAAACAGGCATACGTATTCTATTGTGGACCGTGCTACATAGCACGAGTTGTTTTCTGTTCAGTCTTTGCTTCATTACAGGTAGCTTTTGCATTAGTTTCAGTCAGTGGCCATGGCTGATAACAGCAATGATGTATTTCGCATGTTGTTGCTGATGACAAACTGGATGGAGACAGCAACTACCCACTTTGGGCATACATGATGCAGCATGTTTTGGTTGTAAAAGGAGTGTGGTAGAACATTGTGCAGGGTATGGATGTACGTCCGGGTTATGTGGATGTAGGATCTATTGAGGATGTTGTAGGTTCTAGCAGCTCTACTGTTGCTGCTGTTTTACTACCCACTGCTAAACAAGCTCGTTGGGATGGTAAAGATGCGCAGACTCATGCCTTGATTGCACTTTTTGTCAAACGTAACATCACTCCACATATTCGTTCAGCTAAAACAGCAAAACAGGCTTGGGATATGCAGGTCATAAAACGAGGCAAAAATCTCTTACCTGCGTAAAGAGCTAGAATCGAAGATTATGTAGGAAGATGATGACATGAATGTTTTTCTTGCTGAGATTAAAGATTTCAAGGAACAGTTGATTTCTACAGGTGAGATTATTCTTCCTGATCATTCTCTTGTGCAGACTGTTCTTGATGCTTTACCTGAGTCATATCAAACTTTTGCTTCCATGTGGAGACTTATTACTGAGAGGACAGACCTGATGTTGTCAAGTATGATACTTTAGTCAACAAGCTTTTGCAAGAAGCGCAGTCCAGGCAAAACAGGGCTAGACAGTGTGCAGTTTAGGCATTTGTTGCTGCCCAGCAGGGAGAAGTCTAGTCCTATCACGTTTCCGACTCCTACGACTTTGGATAATTAAGATAAACATAAAGATAATTAAAGATAAACTATTATTCACTTAAAAATTAATATTAATAATAATATTTATTAACAAGTCTAAATATTTATCATTACTAGATATATAAATATATCTTTTATTTTATAATTATATAACTGTATTTTCTTTTATAATGTATTTTTTTCAAATTTTATTCAAAGGTTTATTCTACATAAAATATTTTCAAGAAATATTAAATATTAAATTTTATTTTTTTAAAATTGAATAACATGCACTTTAAAAATAATATTATTGATCTAATTCCAAAATATAATCCTTTAAAATTGGTGATTTTAAATTATTTTATATTAATAAGGTATATATATTTTATTATTTAAAATTCTATATTTTATTTCTCTAAATTACTAAATTAACTTTTTCAAAAATATGTTTTTGAAAAAAAATGGGAGGTGTTAAGGAGGTGCCATGTGTCACATGCGTGCATGACACATGGCATTCTCTTGACATGTGACACTACTATAGTAGCTGATGTGGCAATTCCATGATGTGGCATGCCATGTCACCAATTGCAAGGTTATGTGAAAATTGAGGTTTCATGCCGCAAAGAGAGGGAAGTGTATTTTTTGTGGTCTAATACCCAAGTTTCAACCGGTAAGTTTCATCACTCAGGTATTGGTTTCTAAAATTGATCATATGGCTAGGAAGCTCTTTATATGCTCTTTCCACTCATGTAACTAATTTCTTAATCCTTTACTTCATTGATGATCAGAATTTCTCCCAAAGTTGCTAACTTTTAGGCGAATTTTGGCAATTTCCTAACAACATCTTTTTCAGTAGCATACCAGCTACTCATCTCATTTAATACAACATCTGTGCTTACCCTCAATTCACATGTAGCAGGATTATAGTAACTATATTCCTTTTACTCAAGGGAATACCCAATAAACACACATTTTTTTTGTTGAGAGAACATGGTGATTATGCTAGATCTAGATGAGTGGAGGAGAGAGACCCACAAAATACAAGAACACATCTTGTTTATTAAGTTGCTTATGAATACAACTTGGCCTTTGCACACACACAATGCCTTCTAGCTTCACCTTTAAGTAGGTGAGCTAGTGGACCATAAGTCCATTCACACACACACACCCTTCTCCTACCCTTTTACATGACAGTCTTTTAATACCCTCCCTCAATACCAACTATGAAAGAATTGGAATAGGTGGTATTGGACATAGGTTACCTTTATAACATTAGGCGTACAAGGTTAGGAATATAGGTGTTGTTACATTGAGATTTAAAACAAGTGCTCAGAGGAGTTAGAGGTTGATACAAAGTTATCCTCTGACTCTTTGTTAGGACATTTAGAAGTGATAGGTCCCGTTTGTTTACACTTGTTACATTTCATCTTGTTGGGATATTTGATCCAACAATTATTTGCAAAATGACCTACCTTTTTGCAATGGGTACACCTTACTTTGCTCACTTGATGTGACAAAGCTTGTTTGATATTCAATGGAGTGGATGCATTTGAAGATTCAGCTCCTCCTTTGGCCTCTTTTCTTCATCAAGACAAGATTGAATGACTCCTTCAAGGGTGGGATTAGGTATGTTCTTTAGGGTGGTGACTAAAGTGGGGTACACCTTCTTGACTGCTTTTAACAAAATAGCCACTGCATCATCTTCATCCATTCTCCCATTCACTGATGCAAGTTGAGCCATAAGGCCATTAGTGTCAAAGAATACTTTCTTTGGTGATTAAGATCACCATTAGTGTTTAGCAACACTATTAGTACTTAAGAGCATATTTTTAATGTCTAATGACATTTGCATTGGTGATTAGATTCACCATTGGTGTTTAAGAACACTCTTAGTGCTTAGAAACACTCCGTAATGTTGAGAGTCTCCCCTTTGCTTATGGCTACACCCACTAATAGTGTTTAGCAACACTTTTAGTGCTAATAAGCACACTTGGGAATGTTGAACACTTGATAAAGCTTGATGAATGAGACTCTTAGTGCTTAGAAACACTCCATAATGTTGAGAGTCTCCCCTTTGCTTATGGCTACACCCACCAATAGTGTTTAGCAACACTTTTAGTGCTAATAAGCACACTTGGGAATGTTGATGAAGTTTGATGAACGAGACTTATGAACACTTCATGGTGTATGCCAACAAATTCAAAGGATGTGGAGCAAAAGCACTTTCAAGAAGCACTCAAGTGATTAAGACTAATTAAGCTAAGATAGTTGTGAGATCCCTGTTCCCCACCGATCAACGGATTCGGGGTACTAGCAGCGGAAGTAGCACATCATGCGTGGGTAGGGGTCTCACACTCGGGGCCTCGCCCACGGATATCCGGACAAGAGACTAATCCGTCGGTTTGTCCAAAACCGAAACTGGAAAAACTTCCTTTACTCGGAAAGCATGGGCGATTCCACCAGGATAACTCTTTACTCTAACGTAGTCAAGATCATTACGGATCAACTGATCTGACTGCACCTTTAACGGTACTTGGTCAATTCAAGGTAGAAACTTGCACTTGGATCATTGGGATCAACGCTTTTTTCCCCACCAAGAGGCACAGGCGTTGATTCCTATCCATAGAACAATTTCTATCCGGGATTTACTTTATCTATCGTAAAAACAAAGTTGAGTCTCGATTTATGGATCCATCAGTCCAGCCTAACCCCATCCGATCCCATGGGTTAGCCAACCGCCCAACCACTGTAGTGATGGGATCCAATTTGGAATTTGGTTAGGTTTTGTCCCGGGTACCAAGGAAAAGAGTTCCAAGGCCCCCTAGCCGGAAGTTCATGCAAACATAAAACTAGCCACACCACTTACACACCCAATATGAAATTGCCTTTTTCTTAGCATCAACTAACTTTAAAACAATCCTTTAATGAAACCATAGTACCACTGATCACAATCTTCCAATTTATCCAGTTGATTCATAATTTCCCAGCATTCCTTCATCAGAGTATCTATGGCATCATTGGCAACTAGAACGCTCACCACCTGTCCACACAGAGGCCGTTTCCATAGTTCCTAGCCCATAATACTCGGCAATATAATCACTTATCAAGATGGACTCTCGTTGAAGATCAGCAAGATCAACCAACAGATCCATATAAAAGAGCCATGGACTCATCCGTTGAGGACCAGCAAGGTCAGTCAACCAGATCCATGACCGGTTTCACAAAACAACTCTTACTCCTTGTTCCAATATCTTCCTCGACGCACGCGTGGGTATCCTGGGCGACCGAGAGCCCGAGCACCGTATGGTCAGCACCCTCTAGGATCCTTCGCAGGTGACCTAGCGCTTCACTCATAGGCCGCTTCCTTGGTCCCTCATCCACCGTACCGGAAGCTCACCATTTTAATCGAACCGAGGCTGGTCAAGACCTCGGTCGACCTTGCTACGCGAGACGTCCTCCATTGACTCTCCGTCTCAGCAGTTGCAACTTTATCAGTTAGGTCTCCACGACCTTAATCACAAGACGGTCAAAATGCTTCCCCAGCATTCTTGACATAAAACAGCCATTTACAAACAGCATTTACAAACAGTTTACAAATACAGTTTCTATATTAACTCTCATTTTTCCACATTATCCCTCATTAATCCACATTACTTATTCCACATTCCATGTATATGTGTACTCATCCAATCACCTCCTTTTCCATCTCTTCACTTCAGATTCCTTCACATCACATATCATATATTCACATCCATATCCACATCCATACATCCACATCCACATCCACATTCACATCCATACATCCACATCTACATGCTTATCTCCATTTTCACATCCTCATTTATACATCCACATCCCATATCCACATTCATACATACACATCCATATATCCACATCTACATCCACATACATACATACATCCACATCCACATTCCACATTCACATCTATACATCCACATCTACATTCACATTCACATACATCCACATCCACATTCCCATACATCCACATCTATACATCCACATTCCACATTCACATCTACATTCACATTCACATACATGCATCCACATCTACATGCTTACCTCCATTTTCACATCCTCATTTATACATCCACATCCCATATCCACATTCATACATACACATCCATACATCCACATCTACATCCACATACATACATACATCCACATCCACATTCCACATTCACATCTATACATCCACATCTACATTCACATTCACATACATCCACATCCACATTTCCATACATCCACATCTATACATCCACATTCCACATTCATATCTACATCCACATCTACATCCACATTTACATCTATGCATATACATCTTCATGCATATATCCATTTTCATGTTCATACATCCACACTCCCATCTCCATATCCACACATCCACATACATACATCCATTTTCACATTCCCATTTATATAACCCCATATACTTTCACATCTAATCTTTTACATCACATCCATTCTCGCCCTATCACAACCCATATACATCTTATCCTATCACATACACTTCTTACCTCATCCCCCCATACACATCTTAATTCATCTTATCACATCCTAACTTATTTCATAAGCATCTTATCACCTCTTATCACACCTCTTATCACATCCTATCACTTTCCATACGCATCTTATCAATTCTTATCACATCTCATACACCTCTTATCACATCTTATCACATTTCATATCTTTTTTTTTTTTAATAAAGAGAATTCTTTTATTTGATATAAGATTTCTCTACACATTTATTTATACATAAATTCCATTTAAGGAGACTAACACTTTCGAAATTAAAATCAATCTTTTATGCATCTTCTTATGCATGATTTCAATTTGGTAGGGAATTATACTTTTAGAATAAAAGAATTTCTCTTATGCATCTAAGTTAAGCATAAAATCCATTTATGAGGAAAATCATACTTTTAGTATAAAAAGAATATCTTTTATGTATACCTATATGCATGAAATCCAATATGATAAAAGTAACACTTTTGATATAAAAATTTTCTTTTATGCATACTTTTATGTATGAAATAAAAATGATAAAAGTAACACTTTTGATATAAAAATTTATCCATTATGCATACTTCTATGCATGAAAATAAAAATGGTAAAAATAACACTTTTGATATAAAAATTTATCCTTTATGCATAATATTAAAATTCAATTTCTCCATGATTATAATGAAATTCTTTCAATTAATCTAGGATGATGATTCCTAGAATATGGTAGGAAGTCCTCTTTTTATGCTTTGAATTAAAATTTTTTTATGCATAATTTTTATAAAAATTTTGCCATAGCTCCGCTGCTATGACTGATAAATCTCAATTTTTCTAAGGGATAAAGCTTATCATTAAGGAAATAATTAAAATGATTCTCTAATTGGATCCTTAATCCATAATGGATTGAATCATCAATATACATAAACTAAAAGCATAAGAAAAAGCCATTAATTTGGCCTCAAGCATAGCTTTATCTTGGGTTAAGGAAAAGCTTTATGAAAAGCTTGATTAGGATTGAGAATGGGTCATGAGTATGACCATTTCTTGAGTGAGAGAGAGAATTTACATAAGAATCATTAGAATTTAAACATAAATGAAAATTAACTTCAATAGCATTTATTAAATTATGTAACTCTTCACTACTACTCAAACTTCAATAGCATTTAAAAAAAAACCATACCAATTAAACTTCTCAAGCTTGAGAGGGGTTGAGAAGAGAGAAACATTGAGAAATTATAGAAAGATGAATATTCACTAATTACCTTACAACTTGCTTGATTCTTTGTTCACGGTAGAGGCCCCCAACCAATCAATTGGTTAAGTATGTTGATGGAGCCACTAATGGGGATTGAAGAAAGAGGGAAGCTCCAAAAACTAGTGAATTATTAAATGAATTCACAGTTCTTGGCTTAGGTGGAGTAGAGTAACGATGCATAAACACTATATATTTTTCAACAAGGGTGAGGCTTCTATTTATAGGAAAAATTGAGCTCCTAACCAAACAAACTGATTCTAGAATTTTCTAAATCAGTTTGGTCAATATTTGACCATTTTTAGGTCAGTTAAGCTAACTTTTTGGAACTAGACTTGAATGAGGAGAGAGGAGAGATGAAATATCTCAATTTTTATGAGTTTAAAACTCATTCAAGCATGTGAAATATGCACCTCCTTTAAAGAACTCCCCTTCCTTACATATGTCATATTTTTAATATTGCTCATAGTTTTTTACTAATAAACCTTGTACATTTTCAACTCTTCATCTTATGTGAAATATGCACCTCCTTTAAAGAACTCCCCTTCCTTACATATGTCATACTTTTAATATTGCTCATAATTTTTTATTAATAAACCTTGTACATTTTCAACTCTTCATCTTATGTGAAATATGCACCTCCTTTAAAGAACTCCTCTTCCTTACATATGTCATACTTTTAATATTGCTCATAATTTTTTACTAATAAACCTTGTACATTTTCAACTCTTCATCTTATGTGAAATATGCACCTCCTTTAAAGAACTCCTCTTCGTTACATATGTCATACTTTTAATATTGCTCATAGTTTTTTTTACTAATAAACCTTGTACATTTTCAACTCTTCACCTCATGTGAGCATTTACTCATTTTTGGGTATTTTCTTTTTACAAGTTGGATTTATCTCCTCCCTACACATGGATTGATGCTATTGGTCCATAGGGACCTTAATTGGACCATAGTCTAAAGATTTCTGAAAATCTAGACCCTTAGGCTAAGGTTCTTTATAGCTATTTTCAATTAATTCCAATTGCACATTGGAAAATTCTTTTTTGAATTTCTGTTTCAGGGGAACTCATCTGAATTAGAAGAGATATTTTTCTATCCAAAAATATTCAAAATCTGAATATTCTCTCTCTAGAATATTTTTCTCTCTCTAGGCTAAAACAGATAGAAACAAGGTCTTTATATTTCTGAAGAGGGATTGATTACAGGGAAAGATACTAGACATCAAAAAGGGGTTGGGAGAGGAATCTTACATTCTACCCCACTTAAAAAATGCGAGATGCCCTCATCTCGCAAACTGGGGGTAATTTCGCAAGATTCACGAATATGAGACTTAGAGAAAAATTTTAATCAAGATTAACCACCAAGATAAGTCTTAAAGAGAGCAAGATTCAAAATACGAACAAGATTTAAACTTTATTCATTCTCGGAACTTATACAGTAAAGATAGAGGAACTCTTTACACTTCCATAAGCCCGTCCATCATATGGTCACAAAAGCAGTCCTCACAAGCTGCACAAGTATAAGGTAACTCATCTATGGGAATGATTCTGTGGGTTATTGCTGTGCCTATCTCAGTGGTATGAGGTGTTCTAAGAAAAGGACCTCTGAGAGGCAAGCCAAAAACGGGGTAAAGGCATATCTTCTCATGAGGAAGAAAACACGCCAGTAAGAAGACCCGCTCAGAAAACCCAGGATGCCTTGATCTCATGACGCAGTAGTATCGGGGACCCAAACCCAAAGCTTCAATAACCATGGCCAAGCGGACATTGTTACGAAAGTGCTGCTGACCCCAGGGTGTTACCCTAGTTATGTCTTGATAGGTCCGCCATTTTGTCTGCGCTACAGAAGTTCCCAAGTGAGGGAAAAGTGAGCGCTCATACTGCTCTATAAAATCTTTCTTCACAGACTCCCTTGCGTCTTGAAGGTGAGAAATCATCATGGATAAAACTAATTCTTGTTGCCAAGCCATGAAGGAGATTAAGAAAGAAAGGAGATCGATGGAAGTAAGATTACTGTGAACGACAAGTATAAGTTACGACTTATATAAAGGAAGGAGCTAGCGTAACTTAGAAGCCAACGGTAACTTGCCACTGAAGTTTTACCGTCTTTCCATGATTTGGGTTTGGCACATTTTTCTATAGAAGGCATTCAAACTTTGAGATGAGGAGATAAAAGAAGCTCGTAAGCTAAATCACCTACTTTCTTTGGTCCACAATATCTGGGAGATAACTTCTTCCCAAGAGATAAAGAACTTCTTTTGGGCCGTACTCGAATGAAGACCAAAACCTTGATATCCAAAACATCGATTCTCCTTCTGAACTCATTGTTCTGAATCTTAAAACAGGTGGGACTCTTGAGAAGTATTCAGGAAAAAGGTTCTTCCTTTTTTAAACAGAATCTTTCTTTTATTTTAGAGAGAGAATAATTATAAGATCAGAAAGGGAGATTCTTACTCCTGTATACCTCTAAGACTGGGGGAGAATCTTACATTCTACCCCACTTGAAAAGTGCGAGATGTCCTCATCTCGCAAGGTAGAGGACAACTCTTTTTCTTAAGATCCAATTTATTCTGGGGTTCCTTATATTCTGGTCAACCCAACAGAATACGGGGATAATTATCCCTTATATAGAACTCATCATTAAATAACAATTCATTCAGATCATATCATTCATATCTTTAACACGATAATGGCCCATTAGTCTGAAAATTTTCCTTCTGAACATTCCTCCACAGGAATTTTAGTTAAGCAAGTTCTCAATTTGTCATCCCTTAACTTAATCTACCGTCTCAAGTGTTAACAGTAGCAATCTGACAGCACAATCCACTAATCTCATAGTGATTTGCTGAAATCATTATCATCATTCCAGTCATGAATATCATCACTGGGACTCGTCCCATTCATCCTCATTGTGGTTTCGCTCAGCTTATTACATTTCAACTAAATTTCAAAAATCGTCATTTTTCAATCAGAATCCAATTCAATTCATCAATTCTCAAACAGAATTAAAAATCATATCAACCACATTCGAAATCATCATCTGGATAGCATTAACGCTTATAATTTCAAGTCTTAGATTTACTCGTATATACTATCGGTAAAGAGCTGCAGTTATACCCTCGGTATATACGGATAGTCATGATACTCGAAACTATAAGGTAAATACCATCATGTCTAGGTCTCAAGCAAGTCAGGGTTCCATACAATTGCGGTACTTCCAATTGAAGACCCAATTACTAATTTACGAATTTCAATTTGAATTAACAATTTGTATGAATTATATCAAACAATTACAACCTTTTTGTGCGTCTTGATAAACTTTTGACATAATTTGCTCCTCAGTTGATCTTATTGGAGATCTATGACTTAAGTCTGATAAATAGATTTTTCTTTATCCGATCGTCCGTAAAAAAACATTTGTATATTTATATACAAGTTGCAATAATTACATAGAGTGGTTCGGCTCCAAAATTCAAAATCTCTTCGAGAGACGTATAAGACGACGGTACTGGGCCATAGTCATGCCCTGTTACATAAGTTCTCTAACTGCGAAGGAAATTATTATTTTCTCCTTAGGGATAAATCGACTAAGGAGTCTATAAATTTGACATGAAAGTCTGAAATTTTGAGGTGTCGAATGATATAGAATGACACCACGCACCATTTTCAGCTTTAACAGGATCATAGTCAATGAGAGATTCTGCCACAGCATTGTATGGCGGTTGCAATGAGCGTGGACATATTGCCCTGCAACCCACTTATGTTGTATTCTCTCCACTGGGGTAGGAAAATATAAATCCTTAAAATGGCGTGCAAGTCTTACTCGGCTTGTTTGAGTTGAAGCGGAAGAGATGAGATGCTCGAAGGCAAATGCAATCATATCTTGAGACTGGGTGAGGTCGGGAATACCAGATAAATGTGGAACTTCCATCTATAAAAACAATTTCTTTGATTAAAATTTCTTCATTAAAGAAGCTTACGGGATGAAAATACATTATGAAAATGCTATTTCTGAATTCTTATTACCAATTTTAGATAAGAATTTAATTATCTTTATTAGCTTTCAAAACCTGCTCTGATACCAACTGTGAGATCCCTGTTCCCCACCGATCAACGGATTCGGGGTACTAGCAGCGGAAGTAGCACATCATGCGTGGGTAGGGGTCTCACACTCGGGGCCTCGCCCACAGATATCCGGACAAGAGACTAATCCGTCGGTTTGTCCAAAACCGAAACTGAAAAAACTTCCTTTACTCGGAAAGCATGGGCGATTCCACCAGGATAACTCTTTACTCTAACGTAGTCAAGATCATTACGGATCAACTGATCTGACTGCACCTTTAACGGTACTTGGTCAATTCAAGGTAGAAACTTGCACTTGGATCATTGGGATCAACGCTTTTTTCCCCACCAAGAGGCACAGCCGTTGATTCCTATCCATAGAACAATTTCTATCCGGGATTTACTTTATCTATCGTAAAAACAAAGTTGAGTCTCGATTTATGGATCCATCAGTCCAGCCTAACCCCATCCGATCCCATGGGTTAGCCAACCGCCCAACCACTGTAGTGATGGGATCCAATTTGGAATTTGGTTAGGTTTTGTCCCGGGTACCAAGGAAAAGAGTTCCAAGGCCCCCTAGCCGGAAGTTCATGCAAACATAAAACTAGCCACACCACTTACACACCCAATATGAAATTGCCTTTTTCTTAGCATCAACTAACTTTAAAACAATCCTTTAATGAAACCATAGTACCACTGATCACAATCTTCCAATTTATCCGGTTGATTCATAATTTCCCAGCATTCCTTCATCAGAGTATCTATGGCATCATTGGCAACTAGAACGCTCACCACCTGTCCACACAGAGGCCGTTTCCATAGTTCCTAGCCCATAATACTCGGCAATATAATCACTTATCAAGATGGACTCTCGTTGAAGATCAACAAGATCAACCAACAGATCCATATAAAAGAGCCATGGACTCATCCGTTGAGGACCAGCAAGGTCAGTCAACCAGATCCATGCCCGGTTTCACAAAACAACTCTTACTCCTTGTTCCAATATCTTCCTCGACGCACGCGTGGGTATCCTGGGCGACCGAGAGCCCGAGCACCGTATGGTCAGCACCCTCTAGGATCCTTCGCAGGTGACCTAGCGCTTCACTCATAGGCCGCTTCCTTGGTCCCTCATCCACCGTACCGGAAGCTCACCATTTTAATCGAACCGAGGCTGGTCAAGACCTCGGTCGACCTTGCTACGCGAGACGTCCTCCATTGACTCTCCGTCAGCAGTTGCAACTTTATCAGTTAGGTCTCCACGACCTTAATCACAAGACGGTCAAAATGCTTCCCCAGCATTCTTGACATAAAACAGCCATTTACAAACAGCATTTACAAACAGTTTACAAATACAGTTTCTATATTAACTCTCATTTTTCCACATTATCCCTCATTAATCCACATTACTTATTCCACATTCCATGTATATGTGTACTCATCCAATCACCTCCTTTTCCATCTCTTCACTTCAGATTCCTTCACATCACATATCATATATTCACATCCATATCCACATCCATACATCCACATCCACATCCACATTCACATCCATACATCCACATCTACATGCTTATCTCCATTTTCACATCCTCATTTATACATCCACATCCCATATCCACATTTATACATACACATCCATATATCCACATCTACATCCACATACATACATACATCCACATCCACATTCCACATTCACATCTATACATCCACATCTACATTCACATTCACATACATCCACATCCACATTCCCATACATCCACATCTATACATCCACATTCCACATTCACATCTACATTCACATTCACATACATGCATCCACATCTACATGCTTACCTCCATTTTCACATCCTCATTTATACATCCACATCCCATATCCACATTCATACATACACATCCATACATCCACATCTACATCCACATACATACATACATCCACATCCACATTCCACATTCACATCTATACATCCACATCTACATTCACATTCACATACATCCACATCCACATTCCCATACATCCACATCTATACATCCACATTCCACATTCACATCTACATCCACATCTACATCCACATTTACATCTATGCATATACATCTTCATGCATATATCCATTTTCATGTTTATACATCCACACTCCCATCTCCATATCCACACATCCACATACATACATCCATTTTCACATTCCCATTTATATAACCCCATATACTTTCACATCTAATCTTTTACATCACATCCATTCTCGCCCTATCACAACCCATATACATCTTATCCTATCACATACACTTCTTACCTCATCCCCCCATACACATCTTAATTCATCTTATCACATCCTAACTTATTTCATAAGCATCTTATCACCTCTTATCACACCTCTTATCACATCCTATCACTTTCCATACGCATCTTATCAATTCTTATCACATCTCATACACCTCTTATCACATCTTATCACATTTCATATCTTTTTTTTTTTTAATAAAGAGAATTCTTTTATTTGATATAAGATTTCTCTACACATTTATTTATACATAAATTCCATTTAAGGAGACTAACACTTTCGAAATTAAAATCAATCTTTTATGCATCTTCTTATGCATGATTTCAATTTGGTAGGGAATTATACTTTTAGAATAAAAGAATTTCTCTTATGCATCTAAGTTAAGCATAAAATCCATTTATGAGGAAAATCATACTTTTAGTATAAAAAGAATATCTTTTATGCATACCTATATGCATGAAATCCAATATGATAAAAGTAACACTTTTGATATAAAAATTTTTCCTTTATGCATACTTCTATGCATGAAAATTAAAAATGATAAAAGTAACACTTTTGATATAAAAATTTTCCTTTATGCATACTTCTATGCATGAAAATTAAAAATGATAAAAGTAACACTTTTGATATAAAAATTTTCTTTTATGCATACTTTTATGTATGAAATAAAAATGATAAAAGTAACACTTTTGATATAAAAATTTATCCATTATGCATACTTCTATGCATGAAAATAAAAATGGTAAAAATAACACTTTTGATATAAAAATTTATCCTTTATGCATAATATTAAAATTCAATTTCTCCATGATTATAATGAAATTCTTTCAATTAATCTAGGATGATGATTCCTAGAATATGGTAGGAAGTCCTCTTTTTATGCTTTGAATGAAAATTTTTTTATGCATAATTTTTATAAAAATTTTGCCATAGCTCCGCTGCTATGACTGATAAATCTCAATTTTTCTAAGGAATAAAGCTTATCATTAAGAAAATAATTAAAATGATTCTCTAATTGGATCCTTAATCCATAATGGATTGAATCATCAATATACATAAACTAAAAGCATAAGAAAAAGCCATTAATTTGGCCTCAAGCATAGCTTTATCTTGGGTTAAGGAAAAGCTTTATGAAAAGCTTGATTAGGATTGAGAATGGGTCATGAGTATGACCATTTCTTGAGTGAGAGAGAGAATTTACATAAGAATCATTAGAATTTAAACATAAATGAAAATTAACTTCAATAGCATTTATTAAATTATGTAACTCTTCACTACTACTCAAACTTCAATAGCATTTA
Organism: Cibotium barometz; assembly: GCF_041138505.1. NCBI lineage: Eukaryota > Viridiplantae > Streptophyta > Polypodiopsida > Cyatheales > Cibotiaceae > Cibotium > Cibotium barometz. The sequence continues at coordinate 8,934,779 of NC_141110.1, forward strand.
AAAAAAAACCATACCAATTAAACTTCTCAAGCTTGAGAGGGGTTGAGAAGAGAGAAACATTGAGAAATTATAGAAAGATGAATATTCACTAATTACCTTACAACTTGCTTGATTCTTTGTTCACGGTAGAGGCCCCCAACCAATCAATTGGTTAAGTATGTTGATGGAGCCACTAATGGGGATTGAAGAAAGAGGGAAGCTCCAAAAACTAGTGAATTATTAAATGAATTCACAGTTCTTGGCTTAGGTGGAGTAGAGTAACGATGCATAAACACTATATATTTTTCAACAAGGGTGAGGCTTCTATTTATAGGAAAAATTGAGCTCCTAACCAAACAAACTGATTCTAGAATTTTCTAAATCAGTTTGGTCAATATTTGACCATTTTTAGGTCAGTTAAGCTAACTTTTTGGAACTAGACTTGAATGAGGAGAGAGGAGAGATGAAATATCTCAATTTTTATGAGTTTAAAACTCATTCAAGCATGTGAAATATGCACCTCCTTTAAAGAACTCCCCTTCCTTACATATGTCATATTTTTAATATTGCTCATAGTTTTTTACTAATAAACCTTGTACATTTTCAACTCTTCATCTTATGTGAAATATGCACCTCCTTTAAAGAACTCCCCTTCCTTACATATGTCATACTTTTAATATTGCTCATAATTTTTTATTAATAAACCTTGTACATTTTCAACTCTTCATCTTATGTGAAATATGCACCTCCTTTAAAGAACTCCTCTTCCTTACATATGTCATACTTTTAATATTGCTCATAATTTTTTACTAATAAACCTTGTACATTTTCAACTCTTCATCTTATGTGAAATATGCACCTCCTTTAAAGAACTCCTCTTCGTTACATATGTCATACTTTTAATATTGCTCATAGTTTTTTTTACTAATAAACCTTGTACATTTTCAACTCTTCACCTCATGTGAGCATTTACTCATTTTTGGGTATTTTCTTTTTACAAGTTGGATTTATCTCCTCCCTACACATGGATTGATGCTATTGGTCCATAGGAACCTTAATTGGACCATAGTCTAAAGATTTCTGAAAATCTAGACCCTTAGGCTAAGGTTCTTTATAGCTATTTTCAATTAATTCCAATTGCACATTGGAAAATTCTTTTTTGAATTTCTGTTTCAGGGGAACTCATCTGAATTAGAAGAGATATTTTTCTATCCAAAAATATTCAAAATCTGAATATTCTCTCTCTAGAATATTTTTCTCTCTCTAAGCTAAAACAGATAGAAACAAGGTCTTTATATTTCTGAAGAGGGATTGATTACAGGGAAAGATACTAGACATCAAAAAGGGGTTGGGAGAGGAATCTTACATTCTACCCCACTTAAAAAACGCGAGATGCCCTCATCTCGCAAACTGGGGGTAATTTCGCAAGATTCACGAATATGAGACTTAGAGAAAAATTTTAATCAAGATTAACCACCAAGATAAGTCTTAAAGAGAGCAAGATTCAAAATACGAACAAGATTTAAACTTTATTCATTCTCGGAACTTATACAGTAAAGATAGAGGAACTCTTTACACTTCCATAAGCCCGTCCATCATATGGTCACAAAAGCAGTCCTCACAAGCTGCACAAGTATAAGGTAACTCATCTATGGGAATGATTCTGTGGGTTATTGCTGTGCCTATCTCAGTGGTATGAGGTGTTCTAAGAAAAGGACCTCTGAGAGGCAAGCCAAAAACGGGGTAAAGGCATATCTTCTCATGAGGAAGAAAACACGCCAGTAAGAAGACCCGCTCAGAAAACCCAGGATGCCTTGATCTCATGACGCAGTAGTATCGGGGACCCAAACCCAAAGCTTCAATAACCATGGCCAAGCGGACATTGTTACGAAAGTGCTGCTGACCCCAGGGTGTTACCCTAGTTATGTCTTGATAGGTCCGCCATTTTGTCTGCGCTACAGAAGTTCCCAAGTGAGGGAAAAGTGAGCGCTCATACTGCTCTATAAAATCTTTCTTCACAGACTCCCTTGCGTCTTGAAGGTGAGAAATCATCATGGATAAAACTAATTCTTGTTGCCAAGCCATGAAGGAGATTAAGAAAGAAAGGAGATCGATGGAAGTAAGATTACTGTGAACGACAAGTATAAGTTACGACTTATATAAAGGAAGGAGCTAGCGTAACTTAGAAGCCAACGGTAACTTGCCACTGAAGTTTTACCGTCTTTCCATGATTTGGGTTTGGCACATTTTTCTATAGAAGGCATTCAAACTTTGAGATGAGGAGATAAAAGAAGCTCGTAAGCTAAATCACCTACTTTCTTTGGTCCACAATATCTGGGAGATAACTTCTTCCCAAGAGATAAAGAACTTCTTTTGGGCCGTACTCGAATGAAGACCAAAACCTTGATATCCAAAACATCGATTCTCCTTCTGAACTCATTGTTCTGAATCTTAAAACAGGTGGGACTCTTGAGAAGTATTCAGGAAAAAGGTTCTTCCTTTTTTAAACAGAATCTTTCTTTTATTTTAGAGAGAGAATAATTATAAGATCAGAAAGGGAGATTCTTACTCCTGTATACCTCTAAGGCTGGGGGAGAATCTTACAATAGTGTAAAAAAACACTGTTTTGAAGCTTTTATTGTTGAAGATTCCATGGCTTCCATGGAAGCCATGGAAGCTAAGATTAGTGTAAAAAAACACTGTTTTGAAGCTTTTATTGTTGAAGCTTCCATGGCTTCCTCACAGGGCTGCCCTGGTCTTTTTTATCTTGCGCGCACGTCGAGCAGCCATTGAGGCTCATCTCTGGGCTGTAGAACCTTGAGGCTTAGGGCTTCAAAAGCCCTAAGCATATGTGGCTTAAGCTTACCCACAGAAGGCGAATGGATGTACGAAATCCAGCGCTACAGAAATTGTGCGCTCAGAACGCAATGACGCAGCCAGGAGAAGAGAATCCCAAAAATTTACCATACGTTCCTGAGCGCCCCAAGATGTTCTTCAACTTCCTAGTTGAAATCAAGCCAAGATATGGCCTCCACAAGCAGCTAGAAGGCCTCCACAAGCAGCTAGAAGGCCTCCACTGGTTGGGGGTTCATCTCCACAAGAAGTGAGATGTGGATAACCTAGCCTATACCACAAAAAATGTGACCTAATCTACCCAAGCTCTAGATACCATATTGGGATAACTTGGTGCTTATGCCAGATCAAGATGAGTGGAGGAGAGAGACCCACAAAATACAAGAACACATCTTGTTTATTAAGTTGCTTATGAATACAATTTGGCCTTTGCACACAATGCCTTCTAGCTTCACCTTTAAATAGGTGAGCTATTGGACCATAAGTCCATTCACACACACACCCTTCTCCTACCCTTTTACATGACCTTAGTCTTTTAATATTTTTGCCTTTGGATCCATCTTAGTATGCAACTCATCTGGCACATGCACATATGCAATATATCCAAAAACTTTCAAGTGAGATAAATCAGGTTTCTTGCCAGTAAACTTCTCCTCTGGCATTACATCATGTATGGCTATAGTAGGAGTCATGTTCATGATATAAACTACTGTAGACACAGCCTCAACCCAATAGCTATGTAGCATATTCTTCTCTTCCATCAATGCTCGTGCTATCTCTCCAATGTGCCTATTTTTCCACTCAGCAACTCCATTTTTCTAGGGAGTGTATCTACATGTAAATTGTCTCTAAATGCCATTCTTTGGAAAGAATTCAAAGAACTCATTCGAGAAGTATTCTCTCCCTCTATCTGACCTTAGGAACTTCACATGCTTTCCTGTCTATTTTTCATCCATCACTCTAAAATTCTGAAAATGAGTGAACACTTCACTCTTCTTCTTCATGAAATACACCCACACTTTCCTCATGTGGTCATCAATGAATGTTATGTAGTACCTGCAGCCACCCATATAGACAGAGTCTTTGCAAGACTCCATACATCTGAATACATAATATCTATTACATTCCTACTCACATTTTTGTCATGTGAAAATACATGCTTTATTTGCTTTCCAAAGTGACATGCTTCACATACTTTCTGCATACCTTCAACCTTAAACTTAGGTAGCCTTATCACAATTTCTTGAGTCTGCATAGACTTCATTCTCTGCACATTTATATGCCCAATTCTCTTATGCCAAATGTTTGTATCTACAACAACTCCTGAACCATTTGCAAACATTGCAGCACTCACTTCAGGCATATTTACATTCAATGTAAACATTCTGCCCACTTTGTTGCCTTTTGCAACCAACCTGCACTTATCTTTAAAGTCCTCTACATAACATCCATCAAGGTTTAAACCGGACTTGCAAACCTTGCTCAATCATTTGGCCAACTGAAACCAGATTCTTTGTAATGTTCAAAACATAAAGTACATGTGCAAGGTACTTCACCTTACCATCCTACATAGACAATGGCACATCTCCAATATGGGCAATCGGATGAGCAATGTCATCCCCTGTTTTAACAAAACCTGGTCTTTCAAGACTCTTCATTTCCTTGAACCACTCACAATGACTTGTCATGTGGTTTGAAGCACGTGAATCAACATGCCTTACATACTTACATGCCGCTACATCATTTCCAAACATAGTATCAACTACATGTTGCATAGCAAACAACCTCTCATTATCCTCGTTATTTCTACTAGACGACACAGTTATTTTGCTGCACTTTTTCATTTTGCAGGTCACTCTGTTTCTTATAGTAATCTTCATGCACATGTCTAGGCTTACCACAATAAAAATAGCCTCGTGTATTATTATGCCACCTTTGCCAATTACCATGACCTTGTTGACTCCCCCCTACCTCTAAATTGGCCTCTTCCACACCTGTGTTGTTGTTGTGAATCTTGGGACTATTGCTTCTGCTGACCATAATTCTAATTACCTATTCAGCCACTACCTTGGACATGACCTCTACCTCATCCTCTACCTGCACTTGTGTAGAAGGTCTGCTACTCTGAAGTGTTTTTGTTACTCTGAAGTGTTTTTGTTTTGTGAAGACTGTTGATCTTCACCCAAATTCTTCTCTTCAATGATTAGCATTGACACCAATCTGTGAAGTTGGGAATGTTCTCCTCTCGATTCTAAATCGACGTCTTGAACGTCTTGTATTGTGGCCCGAGACCACATAGACACACTTCCACCTTATCATCATCATCATCAATAGAAACACCAATTGATATAAGGGATTCAATAATGCCCTTGATATTCAAGGTATAATCATTCACATACATATTTTTCTTCTCCATATTATGAATCTCATTCTTCAAGTGAATGTTTCGTGCCTTGGTGTTAGTTCTATACAGCTTCACCAAGGTGTCCCATGCCTCATTAGGTGACTTAGCATCTTGTATATGCCCACCAATCATAGTGTCTTGTATGCTGACAGAAAGCCAATACATGAATTTCCTTGCTCATGAATTCTAATCCTTTAATTATTTTACATATGCAGGCAGTTGGATTAATCTCTGGTGCCTCCTCATGTTCACCTTCAATGTAGTCCTAGTAACCTTTTCCCATTATGAAATTTGTCAATCAAACCTCCAAGAATGGAAGTTGTTCTTGTCAAAATTCTCTACAATAATCTAGTTTATTCCATCATTCAACATCTTGTCTCTACAACACAAATTTACCAAAAACAACACTCTTGTTTGACCTGCACAAACTGCTGTATTCTCTGCAGCGGTATTATACTGCATCCAAACTATCATAAACAGTGATCTCAATTTGCATACATACACCCAATGGCAACTTTAAGTACACACAGTGTTTACACAACTAATCGCCCTTCCTGCAGTTCCAAAAACAGAGTTCTTCAGAGAATCAAAACTTATCCCATTAACGCCTGCTGCTACTCTGCGAACTAAAAATTAAAGGTCTGAATTTATATTTTCCTTGTAAATCTACTCCCACAAAGAAAGCTCCATGAGAGTTTGTTTGCCGGTGCCTCCCAAAGAGCTCCTGATGTGACAAGGGTGTAGTAGCCAACACAAAGGGGGGGAGTAGATGAAGCTCTTACCCTTGTATCGCTTCCTATGCGTCTCTTGCTTTTGCCACTTAGCCCTTACCATAAACTAGGCTCTAATACCATGAAAAGATGCAAGGGAGAAGAGAGATTGAGCTCTTACAAGCACACACACACTCACACAAACCCTAGAACAGAACACACAAGGTGAGAGGCTGAAAATGCTTCTTCTTCTTCACACAACAAAGAAGTCCACATAGAAGATAAAGTGACTAAATCACATAATAGAGTATATACAAGCAGTCCATAATATGAGCACGTTAAGTGGAGTGGGTAGGTGTGGACTAGTCGGGCTATAAAATCTCTCATGAAGATATGTTGGTGCCAGCTACCAAACCCACCAGTGATGTAAAACGGTCATGTAGGCACCTTGTGAGTGTCAGCTACTGTTGCGCTTGACATCTCAACACTAGGGATATTCTTTACTCTCTTGTGTCAACTATTGGTGAATTTTAGAATGGTCTTAGGTCCAATCTCGAGGCCATTCTACCTATACAATGTGCTTGAAAGAATGGCCCTAAGGCCGTTCAACAATCCATAATGTGCTTTAGAATGGTCCTAGGGCCATTCCAAATCACATTGTGGATGGTAGAATGGCCCTAGGGTCGTTCTCCACCCTCTTGCGTCAACATCAAGTTAATTCTAGAATGGTCCTAGGACCATTCTCTACAAGTGCATGTAGAAATGATCAACAAACATTTTTCTCATACCTCTGCTTTTTTTTCAAAGCAATATCTTTGAAATAAACAATTTACATTTAAAACCATAATAAAACACACCATATGAAAGAGAAAAATATGAAAACATACGATAATAATTTATTCTTTTAATTATTTATGTAGAATGTACATAGTTTCAGAGAAAATCATAGCTTCTGTTTTAGAGAAAATCGTAGTCAGCAAATAGCTCCTGCTTGAATCTCACATAAGGTTTCAACACATATGTAGCCATACTCAGCTAAATTGACATTTATGCCTACTTTACACCAAGGTGGTAATTCTGGGACAAGTGTGAAACATACATTTGGTCTCATTTTTGTGCCATGAGAGCTATTTATATATCCAGCCACATTTCCATTCTCTACATCACCAACAATACACAACATATCATGTCGAATATCTACCTAGGATCCTCTTGAAATAAGTACTTCAAAGCCCTAGGATACACCTTGGACAACTCCTCCCAATCATCATGAAAATACTTATCTCCTCCGTAGTGGAGAGAATAGTTACACCCCTTGTGAGAGAAGTGTGCACAAATATCCCAAGCCCAGTTCCTTGTATAGTTGATGCATAGACCATAAATGCTACACTATTTATCTCAAACATATCACCAATTAAAATAGGGAAGATGGGGGTAGTCTTTATTGAACCATATGATTTACACTTCACTTTGTAAACCCATTTAAAGCCAATCACATTCTTGCCGTGTGTCATTATGCACCAACATATCCATATACCAAGGCATCCATCTACCAATGCATCCATCTCCTCATCCATGGCTTTATCCCATGTCTCCTTGCCAATAGCCTCTTCAAAACATGAAGGCTCTACATGCTTTACCACTGATGTCATATATGCATAATGCATAGCATAACCCCTGTATGTCAACCTCTGTGTACTAGGTATCTTACTCTCTATGATCTCCTCATTGGTTGTGGCTCACTATCTATGAGCTTCATGTGCTCTAGCATGTGGTGGTACATACTTGTCATTCCTAACACTTGGAGTTCTTATTTTTGGAATCCCCAATTCTTCATCAAGGTTTTCTAAGCTTGATGAATCATAGCCTATAGTACCAGTGCCAATACCTTCCACTTTCTTCTTTCCTTTGTCCACAACACCACTGTTAGTTCTCACATCATGTCTCAATCTTCCTAACCATGGACTCACATTATCACACTAGATGACTCAAGTGGTCCATTCATACTCGTAGATTCCTGTATAGGAAGATTCACATCCTCATTTGCATCTATGTCATCAACTATGACATGCTCACTTTCTTTGTATCAAGTTTCCATCTCATCAAAGATCACATCTCTGCTAATGACAACTTGTTTTATCACTGGATTATAGCATTTGTATGCTTTTCTCTCTTGTGCATACCCAATGAAAACACATTTTTCAGCCTTTCGATCCAATTTCTTTCTTCTCTCATCATCTGGTAATGACAACTTGTTTTATCACTGGATTATAGCATTTGTATGCTTTTCTCTCTTGTGCATACCCAATGAAAACACATTTTTCCGCCTTTCGATCCAATTTCTTTCTTCTCTCATCATATGGTACATGAACATATGCAACACATCCAAAGACTTTCAAGTGACAAATATCCAACCTAAATCCTGTCATCCTCATAATAGGTGTACTCTCATGTACTTCCCAAGTGCTTCACTCTTCTCTTTCAAGAAGTAAATCCAAGTCATCCTGCTGTAATCATCAATAAATGTGACATAAGACTTGCAACCATCGATAGTTGGAGTCTGTGTTGGACCCCATAGGTCACTGTGAATGATTTCCAATGGTTTTTTGTTGATTTGACCATCTTTTGAAAATGGCAACCTTGCCTGCTTCCCAAATCTACATGCTTCACATATATGATTACTACCATCATATTTGAACTTGGGCAAACCACCAACTATACCTTTTGCTTGCATAGATTTCAGCTGAATATTCACAGGCCCAATTCTCTTATGCCAAATATCAATGTCTGGCACAACTCCTTGATTTTTGGAAAACATGGCAGACTTCAACTCTAGAATGCGTGCACTTAGTTTAAAAAATCTACCTTCTTTCTCCCCCTTTGAAATTAACTTGCAACCATTTTTGAAGTCCTCAATAAAACAACCATGTTGATTGAACCCGACTTGCATTCCTTGATCCACCATTTGACCAAATGATGCAAGACTCTTTGTAATTGTTGGCACATACAACACATCTGACATGGTTTTTACTCTACCATCATGCATACACAATGGCACACTACCAACATGTGGAATAGGATGTTGAGTATCATCCCCAATAGCAACATAGCCCTGATGTGTAGGCGTCATCCTGTCAAACCACTCACCATGGCATGTCATGTGGTTTGATGTTCCAAAATCCATATACCAAATATCATCACTCTCCCTTTTTGATGTCATAGTACCTATTACATGTTTCATGGAAAACAAGTGCTCCTCATGTTTTGCATTACTAGATGATGCATAATTGCCATGCTGCACTCTTCCACCATGGAAGTCATTCTGCTTTTTATAGCAGTCTCTAACCATATGTCCCATTTTACCATAATAGTGACACTCAATGCTACTAGCATTCTGTTACAGTGTTTGCCATCTCCCCCTGTCTCTAGATATAGATCTTCCTCTAGCATGAGGGTGAAAACCATGAACACCTCTACCTCTGAAGGATGGCTGAAAATTTTGTTGAGACTATTGTGATGATCGATCCTACCAAACCACGGCCGCCTGCACGTCCTCTTGGGCTGAATCTCCCCCTGCCTCTAGCACCACGTCGAGTGAAAAATGCTTGATCCCTTGAATTTTCATTTGTTCTAGATGAGGCACCTATTCCAAGTTTCATCTCTTCCACAATAAGCAATGAAATCAGCTCATTAAAGTCTGGGGGGTCTCCACCTCTAACCCTAATAGAGGTTTGAAATGCATTGTACTCTTTACCCAAGCCATTCAATGTAATGGCTACCAAGTCATCATCATCCATAGGAGCACCAAAAGATGCTAGTGCATCAGCACATTCTTTGATATCTTGCACATAATCATTTACACTTCTATTGCTTTGAGTCACACCATGAATCTTCTGCTTCAATTGCATCTTCTTTGATGATGCTTCAATTGCATCTTCTGCTTCAATTGCATCTTCTTTGATGATGTAGTCGTATCATACAACTTTACCAAAGTATCCCATGCATCCTTCGGATTTTGTGTTCCTTTATATGGCATAACATGGTGTTTTTAACATATATCGAGAAGTAATGCAACACTTTAAAGTCTCTCTTTGTCCAATTGTGATGTGTTGTAATTTGGGCAGGTGTTGCATTCATTTGGGGAACCCTTGGCTCTGCTTCACTGCCTATCACCAAGTTCCACAGGCCTTTGTCTTTGAGAAAATTTGTCATACAATACTTCCAAATGTGGAAGTTGTGCCTGTCAAGCTTCTCACCAACAATTTTATCAGGACTATCACTCATCTTGTTTACCACGATGTTCACTGAGGATTTCCAATAATCAACTCAAACATGCACATACACACATAAACCTCAGCACCAATGCTATCCACACAACCCAAAATTTTTATGTGGTGATAACTTCTTGGACTCAAAAAAACTATTTGCAAATACTGAAAACAACCTAGCGCCGCTCACAAATTCTGAGAAATGCATCCAAAACAGTCCTCCACTTTTCAAAAACCTTTAATTTGCTCGTATTATGCATACAAGATCATCCACATCGCATTTGAGCTCACAAACAGTCCACTTTGCCTTGTTGTGATGGGCTTTTCGAGCCTTCCAATCTTCCAAAACACTGGAAAATGATCAAATCAAGTGTGGACGATATGCATTAACATCCATACATCCTCTATGTAGCATATAAACATCATCCGAGCTCACAAAGTGCCAAGTACATGCCAAAAATAGCTCTCTGTTTTGGTTGGGTACTTGTAAATTGTTAGCTACCGACACTAATCCACTTCCAATTCACTCGATATGCATCCAAAACTTAGGACCATGAATTCATTGGCTTTGTATCAATGTCCTCTAAGTCTGTATGTGAGGAATTACTCCAAAGTGGAGGGAGTAATTAGTAATTTAGTGAGGCTTTGTTCACTAATCACTGTTAATAGCTATGTTAATCATGCATTAATCAGCTCCCTTTGCTCCATTACACTCAAATTAGGGCTTTGGGTATTCAATAAACATCATATAGTTTCCATGGGACCATTTGCTAATGTGTTTAAGCAACCAATGTGTACCAATGGTATAGTTTTAGCTCCCAGCAAAACCAGTAGTAAGTATGCGCTAGCTTTCTGCCCTATTTATGATGCTAAAGAGCAACTCCTAAGATCACCAATGTCTTGCCAATCCTTCTAGGGTTCAAGTACAGCAATTATATTACCCATTCCATGCTTCAATAGCTCGCCAATATGGCATTCTTTGGCATTCTACACATAGCTCAAAACAACTTGCAAATTCTAATTTTGTTTCAACTTCCAAGTGTTTAATGCATGCCAAATCAAGTATTTGATTGATAGGCTCACTCGCAATGCTCATACATCAGGTACATATGATTGAGATACCAAACATGTGCATATACACTTTCATCCAACTTCAATGGAGAGCTTCAAAAACTAGATTTTTCCTTTGCTTAGGGCAGCCAATCTTTAGCTCCAATCTCATTGAAAACACCTGCAATCCGCAAAGGGAGGCTAGATCTTCTTACCCGGTAGGCCAAGCTCTCAGATCTGATGTCGATGTGTGTGCTCCATTGTTCTCTTTGCTCCAAGCTCCAATGGATTTCTTCTTCTCACAGTTTTTTTTCCCTCTTCTCTCACTCACTCACAAAACCGTAATAGAGAGCACCAGGCTCTGAGACCATGATAAAATACTGATAAAGAGAGAGCACACACACACAAGAGAGAAAAGCCTTAAAAATACACCATCTTTTTTTAGAAAATGATTCATACATCAAAGGAGGCATTGCAAGTTACTGTTGTCTTAGGAGATAATTCTTCAAAACTAACCTAACCATCGTGATTTAGCTAACAAGAACCTGTAGAATTTCTCATCGCACCTAACTGATTACATCGGCCGGTCCGAGATGAAGCCTTGATCACGACTCGTCTACAATTGATGGGTGACAAGATCTTCATCCTGCTAATAGTAAATTGAAGTGAACAAGAAAGTGAGCAGAAGACACCTACTGAGAGTGTAGCCTGAGCCTAACACTCACAGCACTATGAATTGTCAGATTTGAGCTGTTGAGCTTCTTAATACTAAGATTAGGGTTTTTGGGATTATCCCATCCATAGGTTAGAGTCAAAATTTATCATTCTTTTATATCAACGGTTTCAAAATATAAACAGTGCTAATTTAGTTTTAACTTGTTCATTCAATCAGATGTGCTGGTCATTGTGTCGCATTTCCTACTATCGGTTTCAAAATATAAACAATGCTGATTTAGTTTTAACTTGTTCATTCAATCAGATGTGCTGGTCGTTGTGTCGCATTTCGTACTATCCTCACAGTTTTACCAACCATTGCCATACATAGAGCATGTTTTGGAAAGGGTGGTAGGTGCAGAAGACTACAATTTTTTGGATGGATTCTCAGGATACAACCAAGTATCCCCATTGCAACCAAGTATGGATTCTGAGGGTACAACCAAGTATTCCCATTGCACCTGAAGGGCCAACATAAAACAACTTTCACCACCTCATGGGTAACCTTTCCATATAAGGTTATGCCATTTGGATTGACCAATGCTCCCACTAACCTTCTAGAGATTCATGAGAACAACATTCAAGGATTACCTACAGAAATGGTTGGAGGTATTTATAGATAATCTCTATGTACATTTGAAATGCTGAAACATCTTGGAAAAGGTATTTGAGAGGTGTAGATTGTATCGCATATCCTTAAACCCTTGGAAATGCCAATTTTGGGTAAAGCATGGAATGGTATTGGGGCATGGGCATATAGTGTCTAAAAATGGGATCTCCACAGATAATAGTAAAGTTAAAGTTATCCTAGAGTTTCCAATGGTTTATGGGACACGTAGGCTATTTACCAAAGGTTTATCATTTTCTATGTTGATATTGCTAGGCCATTGTATAAGCCTTTAATTGTCTTTCAATGGACCAAAGAGTGTCAGTAGGCTTACGATGAATTAAAGAGGGAATTAGCCAGTGCACCTATCTTGAGACCACTAAATTAGGATCTCATGTTTCATCATATACATATTGATGCATCAAACTTCATAATTGGGTGTGTTCTAGCACAGCCAGGGAAGCATAAATTGGATTACCCAATCTTCTTTTTGCGAGTTGACAACTCAATGAAGTTGAGATGAATTATATCACATCTGAGCAAGAAGGACTAGACATGGTTTATGCAGTGAAAAAGTACAAGAACTACTTGTTGGCTAATAATTTTATCTCCTTTATGGATGATCAAGCTTAGTTGTATCTTGTTAGCAGCAAATCTTACATGACTGGTCAAATTATTGAGTGGGTTGTTTCTATTAATTGAGTTTGACTTTATTGTCTCATAGAAAGGAAAGGATCATAACATGTATTAATTGAGTTTGACTTTAATGTCTCATAGTAAGGAAAGGATCACAACATGTATTGGCAAACCACATGTCAAGAATACTTCATAGAGAAGCTACCACTCACTAGTGTTGATGATGAATTACTGAATGCTACTCTATTCAAATTAGATCTAGTACCAAAATGAAATAAATAAATATTCGAGTATCTTACCTATGGATTTCCACAAGACAAGCCATTAAACCAGGGTAGGATGTGAAGACTTATTAAGTCACCTGCACCTTATCATTTAATAGCTAGTCAATTGTATAAGTTAGATAGGTAGGCCGATGTGTTAGGGAGGATGAGTTCTTGACCATTTTCAAAGAGGCTCATTGTGGAATCACCAAAGGACATTTTGTGGGTGCAATAATGGCAAGGAAGATCTTACAAGCTGGGTTATGGTGGGGCAACTGTGTTAGGTGATGCCATGGAATCCGTCAAACATTGTGATGAATCATTAGGAATTTTTTGGACCCAGAGAGGGCCTCTTGGATTAACTTTTGATTAGGAATAGACCAATAGGAAGAGGGATGGGTGCATATTTTTTATTTCTTCGACCCTAGGGGGCCTAGGCTTTGGTTTGCTAATGGGGCCTAATTACTACTCTTGTCCCCCTACATCTTGGGCCCAAACTTAGAGGTCCCCCCACCTAGAATCGCGTAGATAAACCCTAAAAATTGAAAATTTTCAATTTTTTCCCAAAAGTGTGTTTTCCCTCTCAAACTTCCCCAACATACTCTAGGTTTGGAAAGCTCATTTTAAACCTCTTTCTTCCTCTTCTAAGCTCTCCATTGCTACAGAAACTCCGTACCTCTCAAGCTCTCCCTCCTTGTCAAGCTCCCTCCGTCTTAAGCTCCCTCTCCCTCTTTCTTCCTTTTCTAAGCTCTCCATTGTTGCAAAAATTCCATCCCTCTCAAGCTCTCCCTCCTTCTCAAGCTCCCTCCCTCTCAATCTTACTCTCTCTCTCTCTCTCTCTCTCAAGCTCCCTCCCTCTCCATTTCTGCAGAAACTCTATCCCTCTTTAGTCTACTCTAGGTTGAGGAAGCCTATTCTCAAACTCTAACCCTCTTTTAAGCTTTCCATTGCTGCACACTGAAAACCCTGAACTTTCTCTCCTCTCCACTCTTCTGTTGTAAAACAAGCTTTTCTTTTCCCTTCTTCTCTTTTCTTACCACCATGGCCTTTTCCAGTACTATGAGAAGACCTAGGGAGAAGATGGAAGAGCTTGTGCTGCATAACACAAGAGATGAGAATGGAGTTTGGGCTCCAACAAGATTCAGGGTTGGGGCTTGGGTCTACATGAAGCCAACAAGCTCTAAGGGACCACATCGAGTGCGTCAACTGGGGAATATGCTACATCATTGAAAGGGGCGGCTACAAGGCTTCAAGCATACTAAGAAGGAAGGACTGGTTGCCATAGTGCAACATGTGTATACCCTTGGAGACCTGCTATACATTCAAGGCCAACGACCAAGGTTTCCTTCAAATTGTCAGTGTAACATAAACACAGCTTTAACAACATGCTAATATTTGGATTTTTTGTTTCAAATTTTCTTATGATTCTCCATTTTCTTATGTCTCTCTGCAGATATTTTTCCCTCTAATTATGTTGAGGAACAACCACTCCAAAGCCTCACTGGAGTTTTCTATGCTATGCATGCATCCATTGGAGAGGCAATGTTTGTATCTCAAAGCGCGTGATCTTGTACAAAACAATATCTTTTTCTTTTCTCACTCATATTTTGTAGATAAAAAACTAGGTTTGGCAAGCTAGAAGAGATCCCCAATCCCCCTCTTAACAATCCCAAATGGCCCAAACCTAATGCTTGGACCATCTTATGCTTAAAGTTTAAGATGGTAAGTGATATCAAGACATCACTCAAGTTTTCAAAGGCATCTAGGTCAATAGGGCTAAATTGGTTTTGTCCTTTACATGTTTTTGTGCACATGTTCAATTCCATGCCAATGCACCAAACAAAAATAATGTATATTTGTAAGGAGGTACGGTCTGACCTCATTCAAGGATTACTAGGAGAGGGTTTAGGGTTTATTAATGAGGGGTCACATCAAGGTGATGTGTACAAGTGCAATGTAGTAGATTCTACAGTGTCTTTCAGGTTCTTGAAGGCACGCTCTATTTTGTACATGCGTCTGCACTACCAAAGATGGATGCAAAAGCACGGGACATGGATCCCACTTCAAGCCTCAGAAGAAGAAATTATACCTATTAAGGTAGCTGTGATGATGCAAAATGGATGGATTGAGCGAGTGGCAGCAAGCAAGCATTGGAGCCTAACAGACCTGCGTCAACACTTTAGCATCATGGGCTTTGACAATGTGGAAGAGTCAAGTTTGATGAGAAGAAAGGTATATCTGATTCCACTGCATGTCTAGAGTTAACCCTTACGCTTTCTGGTTATTGTGCCACTTTCTATATTTTTACAGATTAGGAAGCGTAAGGAGGGGACAACCATGGTCTCTCAGAATCATGGCAAATGGGGGACCTTGAATTTTCAGCAGCAGCAAGGTGCATAGCCCTACCAACACATACTAGGCATGTGGAAGAGCTTAAAGATGAACTGAGTATATGGGAAAATAGCCTCTGTTTTGATGCACATGAGGGGCAAGAGTTTCAGGATCGAGGTGAAGGCAATGACAAGCTTTCAAGTCAACAAGGAGATGGAGATCAACATGAAGTAAATGTCACAAGAGGGGCAAAAAATGAAGAGATTATAACAATTTTAGATTAGATGACATGCTTGTAATTTTGTAGCAGGCTCTTTTTTAACCAATCTTTATTTAAATGAAATCTTACTTGCAGAGGGTGGTTGAAATTGACGCATTTGCTGAGAGGCGGTGGCAGAGCAGAGACCAGGCCAAGGTCTATGGACATGATGCTACATTGGTGCACTATCTTGGTCAACTTCCTGTGGGGGATGACATCCCCATTATCCACAGGGACTACACCCATCAATATGCCTTCACTCTCTTCTTTTTGAAAGCCCTCTCTAAGGTGCTCTGTGTAGCCTCTATGGCGGCACAGAGAGCACCAAATGTATAGTTTTGATTAAAAAATCCCTTGCCTTCGATGTTTTTGGTTCTGGATTTAGGGGTAAGCTTCTTGCTTGTATAGGTATAGCCAAAAGCATAGGCATAGAGGATCCTCAAGAAATAGCCAAAAGCATAGGCATAGAGGATCCTCAAGAAATAGCCCAATCACTCCTTGAGCACACTGTGCTCAATAATAAGAGAAGGAAGCTCAATATTGTAAGAAAGCTTTTGTAAAGATGATGTATCATTTCTTATTATGAATACAATACAATTTTTGCAAACTTATTTTCATCAAGTATATCATTTTTTTTCTAGTTTGTACCATCAATGTTTTTGTGAATGCATGAGAAATGACCCTCGGAGCCCGGGGGAGTAGTGCCAGAACAGTGCAAATTTTGAGCCTGCACCGCTGCTGTAAACCCCAAATTCATACTGTTTTGGCACAGCTTCCCTAGCCCTTCAGCAAGAGCAATTCTGATGCATTGGATGATAAAAAAATATATTTTTACACATGATTAAAGGTATTTTTATCTTGTAAATTACTGTTTCTCATAATCAATGTACTTAACTTGATTATACAATTTATAGAGAGTGAAGATAAAAATTTCAAAAAAGTAAGAGAGAAAGTATGAGAAAAGTCAAAAAGTAAGAGAGAGAGTATGAGAATATTCCCTTTAGAAAGTGAAACTAGGAGGGTATGGGGGCTGATGTGGCAAGGCAAAAAATAGGGGTCATCATAGCCTTTGTCCCCCTTAAGCCCAGCTTTTTAATCTTCAATCCCTTAAAATTAGGAATCCTTAGGAGGCCCTTTTCGGGTCTAAAAAATTCCTAATGTGTCAACGCTTTAACATTCCCCACAGATAAGACATAATGCCTTTGGTTCCAATCATTGTGTAACAACCTTTTGATGATAAGTGGGGAATAGACTTTCTTGGACCCATTAGTCTAGTTGTGTGACAAACACCACCTTGGTATATAATTGTGGCTATTGACTATTTCACAACATGGGTAGAAGCGAAAGCTACCCGAAAGGAATATGTTTATACCACTGATAAATTTTTATACAAGCATATCATATCTAGATTTGGGTGTCCCCTAGAGCTGGTGATGATAAGGGCTCCCATTTTATTAACGAGGTCATTGAACACATGTTGACAAGATTTATGGTGGTACACCCTAAATCATCACCTTACAATTGTATGAGTTGGGTAGTCGTTGTGTTAGGAAGGATGAGTTCTTGACCATTTTAGAAGAGGCTCATTGTGGAATCACCGAAGGAAATTTTATGGGTGAAGTAATGGCAAGGAAGATCTTGCAAGCTAGGTTATGGTGGCCAACTATGTTTGGTGATGCCATGGAATCCATCAGACACTGTGATGAATGTCAACACTTTAACATTCCCCACAGACAAGACAGAATGCCTTTGGTTCTAATCATTGTGAAACAACCTTTTAAGAAGTGGGGAATAGACTTTGTTGGACCCATTAGTCCAGTTGTGTGACAAACATAACCTTGGTATATAATTGTGACTACTACTGACTATTTCACAACATGGGTAGAAGCGAAAGCTACTCGAAAGGAAGATGCTTGTACCACTACTAAATTTTTATACAATTTATGGTGGTACATCATAAATCATCACCTTACTACCCCCAAGTTGATGGGTAGGTAGAAAGAATTAATAAAGTCCTTTGTGGCATCCTAACCAGGACTATAGAAGCAACCCAAAATGATTGGGAGTGTAATCTAACAAAGATGCAATGTAGGCTTATAGGACCTCCTATAAGGTAGCTACATGACAAACTCCTTTTTAGCTATAAGGTAGCTACATGACAAACTCCTTTTTAGCTTGCCTATGGAATGGAGGCAATGATGCTTATGGAATATTTAGTGCCGAGCTTGAGGATAGCTATAAAAGAATGTCTAAGAGAGAATTTTCTAGCTAAATGGCTGGTCAGATTAGAAAAATTTGATGAGACTAGAGTAATTGCTCTACATGATGGCATGATATTAGCAAAGCTTAGATGCAAATAGTAGTTTAACCACACAACCTGAAATCTAAAGAGCTACAAGAAGAAGACCTAGAACTTATGTACGAGGTTGGCTCTTCCAAGCTAAAAAAGTTAAAATATCAAGGGTTTGGACCATATTTAGAGTTGCAAAGCTCACCCCCCAAGGGTGCATCTCACATTGAGACCATTGAAGGCATTGAGATGCATGGCTATATAAATGGTAGCAATTTTAAGAAATTCTATGGTTCCTTAACCCAGGACATGTTAGAACATGCACGCAAAAAGAAACAAGAAAAGCTGAGACAAGAAAGACTCAAGAAAGAAGCACAAGAAGAGGCTAAGGCGAAGGTAGCCTAAGCCAGGGAAAAACAAAGTGAACTGATACTCCAAATAAACATGGCTACTCTAACCCTGATTGAGGAAGAGAACCTTGAGGTAGCTCAAAGTAGGACTCTCTATGGAAGTAAAAACAACTAATCTCTTCACAACAATTCTCAAGGGCATCACAATTTTCTCTTGTATGAGACCTAGGTGAAACTGAAAAAGCCAAAGTTGGAGTCCACATCAACCAAAGTTAAAAGTGTGCATGATGCGGGAACCATAGGCACTTTTGGAAGTTTGAAAATTAGTGTTTCCACTAGAAATAACCCTTGGTAGTGAGGTTTTTGTCATGTCTACAGGTGCCTTAGAGAATAGGATGTTGCTTCTAATGAAGCTGGATCTCTACTATGAATAACGAGATCAACTGGGAGCAAGAACTACCCACATGTCATCCAAGGGTTGTAGATATACATTGCTACTATGGGATGCCATAAATCCCGACCATAATCTCAAAATTAAGAAACCACATCCACCCCCAAGATGTTACTATGCCTTCGTGCACCCAGCACCACCAGTACCTCAGAGGGGAGTAGCAAGTGTAATAGGCAGAAGCCCAAATCCCACCCCATACTGAAACTCTCAAAGATAGAATCCTCCTGTTTGTATTGGGTTCCTAAGAAATTGTTAAAGGCATAGAGATACTATGTAGGGAATAGAAAGGTCTGGGTACCCAAGTCATGAAGCCTTGAAGCTAGGCCATCTGTGCAAAAACCTCGTCTCACAAACAAACCACCAATTACCCCAAACACCACAAACAAACTAGCCAAGAAAGATGGTAAGAGAGACAAGAGGCATAAATGGATCTTCACCAACCACACAACTCTACCACGTTAAGTAACAAAGCAAGTGTGGGTTCCTAAAGCAACACCAAGTCTAAGACCTGAGCTCACTAAGTCAAACCACAAGATCGAGACTAGGTGGGAATGGAAACAAAAGTCAGTAAGCCCACTAAAAATGTGAGTGAGAAGCTACAAGAACCTAAGCAAAAGCCCAAAGAACCTTCCCAACTCAACATCACAAAAGATGCTATATGCAAACTGGGGTAAAACAGGTGAACTACCCACTTTCTCTACCCTAAAAGCAAAGCTATTGTTGCAGACCCGCAAGACCACATGTCCAAGAAAGACATGTTCACACAAGGACCTATTATACATATTCTATGAATTGGCTTATTCAATGGTGGATGGAGTAAGAGTTGCTATCTTTCACAGAGGATCTGTAAAAGTTACACCAACACACCCCCTCTATATCAAGAGATTCATCCAGATATGCATCGGCTTATCCCATGGAACATCACGCCATCAAATCACAATGATCCTGCATAAACAAGCCCCAGAGGACTAACTAGCTAACACCCAAACTCAAAATCACCATCGTGATTTTGCAAAATTACGGCCATTATTTTATAGAATCATGTCACATCACTTCTACCCATAATCAGCCTAGAAGGCAAAAATCAATCCCAAAGTGCATCATGACTTAGTCTAAACCTTATTATGGTCAGACCCTCACACTCTTGACACCATGATTCTAGTGGAATCACGACCATGATTCTCCCACCTATAGAATTACGCCATAAAAAATGGGGTGACACTCATCTTTTCTGAGCCCTAGGAATGTCATATGCCTGAAAATGAAAGGGTCACATGCCTGGAAATGAAAGGGTCACATGCCTTTTAGCACTTTCACCCGATGTGATTATATCGTAATCATGGCTGTGACCACAACCATACATGATATGAACACCCCAACCATTGTCGTGATCATGGCACAAATGCCAAAACCAATTAGTTTATGCCATGTGTCACATGCATTAACTCTCCAGTCGTGCCGTGATCCCCTCTGGCTATAAATAGGTAAATTTTTATGTGCTCTGCATTGTTTTCTATCTTTTTTTAAATTTGTCAGCTTCTTCGTCAAGCTCTAGGTCTTGCATCTTCCATCGTTTTTGCCTGTGTGTGCATCGTTTGCTACTCACCTGCATCTGCTCCCCCAACACCACCCACATCTAGTAGGACTCGTGGTCCCTTCTTTGTCTCTTTTTTATGCTTGTTTTGTACTCTTCAAACTGGTAAAACAACAATAATCAGGTGATTGGGTATTCTCATCCACCTCCAATGTCTTTACAAAATCTTTCATACTTTCTATTTTTTAACCCCAAGCACATACTTATACATGACTCATTCCTCTCTCCACTTCCCTCCATCACTTAAAAAACATGGGTTAGCCACCGTGATTGTGCAGCCTACACAATCACGGCCCTAGACCCCATGTGACTACATCACATGGTGGCAAGAAGAACTTGATTCGCCACACCACTACTCGGCCGACTAAGGAAAGCCTCGCTAAACTCTAGCATAGAAGGGTAAATAACACATCACAGAACTAACAATTAACCATTCCGTCAACACATTCGGTTTGCCAATGGCATGATTTCTAGTTAGTCGCATCCCATGGCTACCGTGGTTTTTCAGTCTGTAGAATCATGGTATGTGATTGGACACATCACCATTCACGATGCCACATCACCAATCAATGTCACAAGAGTCACGGTGACATGTCACCATTCACGGTGCCACATCACCTATCACGTCACAAGAGTCACCATCCATGATGCCACATCACCAATCACATCATTAAAAAAATATGCCACATCACCATTCACGATATTAATGCCACATCACCATTTATGACATTATTGCTACATCACCATTCATGGTGTTAATTCCACATCACCAATTATGTTGTTAGTACCACATCACCAATCATGTTGTTAGTACCACATCACCGATCATGGCATGATTATCATTTATCTCTACATAATCACATCACCACCATGAGACTCCATAATCATGGAATTTCATTCTTCAAGCCCACACTTCAATCTTAATTGTCAATTTTTCTCCGGTGTTTTGCTACTCTTAAAATTTAAAATCATGAACATTGTCATGCCATGATTCTGCAATTCACTAAATCATGGCCATTGACTAGAAAAACTAAGAGATGATTTTCTTGACCAAATATTTAGACAGTTCTATACTAACAAATAATTCTAACATCTAACAAGGGACCATGTACTCCTATCAGTCAGCAGACTAACAAAAAAATTCTTTGTTCTAGCATCATGGCAAGCAAGGAGACCCACCAGGATCCACTATACAAGGATCCAGGCTCACCAACTTTCTCGAGCAGTGATGAGATGAGGACAAGACTTCCAAGAAGAAGTCCAAGGGGAAAGCCAAGTAGGTGCATCAGAAGGGGAGTTACCTCGGACCCCTAATGGATCAGTGCCATAGCATAATCCTCAACCACAAAGAAACTATGGAGAACAAAAAGGTGTACTTCCAGTACCATTCACCCACTTTCATGCAGTTAGTAAAAACGGCATGGAAGTGAAGGAAAAGCTGGAGAAGACAAGGCTTGGAAACTTGGCCCAAAACATGCAATTGCAAATTCAAGCAGAGAGCCTTGAGGAAAAGCACAAAGCAGATGTGGCAAAACTACAAGCAAAGGTGCAACACTAGGTTCTGGATCTCCAAACCAAGCTTTCCACCCATGCCAATGATGATCACAAAGCCATGGAGCACCATTTAGAAGAAAAAGACAGAGAGTTCAAGGCCACAAAGGCAGGGCTAAAAGTACACATGGAGACATTAGAAGGGCAGCTGGCGCAAACCAAAGATATATATGAAATCAGATATGCCAATTATGACATATAGGTTAAGGACCTTAAGGCGACACTATAAGCTATACAAACCAAACACATGACTATGTTGGCTAGCCCCACCAACAAGTCATCTCTCAACTTAATAAGAAAATAATGACGCCCACGTGGTGACAGCAGGTTTATATACCGAGATTGGAGTCCTACATAAAGTAAAGGATGGCATCCTCCTCTAGAATCTCCAACTTGAGATAAAACCATAGAGAATGAATCAGAGAATTGCCATTGTATTTCTATTGTGTGCATGCTTAAATACAAATAAGATAATGGTGGTTATGCTTCATGCACGTATGTAGGGATACGAAGAGGTGTGAGTGAATGTGAAATGTGAAGAGTCATGGTTAAAATGGGTTCACACACAAACATCTCTAAGAGTGCATACACATGATATAATAAAAGTGCCCACTAACACCTAGCACACCCGGTGGATCGAATGCCCAATCTGAAGATGGAACCCACATACATGATAGATGTATGCCAAAAATCAAATCCCGTGAGGTATATGCAATACCATGCTATATCATACAATATGAATATGAAGAACCATGCATCAAGAATGATGTCCACACTCCAAGAGCATGGAGTGGACCATATAAAATTGCCACATAAGAATCTGCATGAAGCTCCAGCATTTGCATCATAGGCCAAAAACAGACTATCACCATAAAGATATGTTGATGAAGAATCGCCACCATCTGGAACATAAAAACATGTCGATCCTCGAGTTGGGACATATACCAAGAAAGGCATACCACCAGAATAATAAGTCAATACATTCAAAAAGCACATGGTGAAAGATCATCACCATAAAACCACGCCAAAGGGGATCTAAGCATCTGCATCAAGAAAGCATGGATGGTCGGATCATCCTCCAAAGAGAACACCATCAAATTGGAATGATCCACCAAAGGTACTAGATCAAGAGTATGATGCTCCACTAGAATATCATCTAGAGCATCAGAATACTCTAACTCGGACACAACATCATAATAGATATCATCATCATTAAAAGAATGATCATCATGACTATGATCCACATAAATATCCTCCTAAAGAACATGTATGTCACCAATCAAGGTGAGAAGAAAAATCTGCTTCTTCCTCCCTATGCACTGCATATAGCACAAAGAGGGTCTTCAAGAAATATATGTGCTCCAAGCATAAGAATATCTTCATCAAAGAAAATGAACACATAGAACCATAAATGTATGATATTTGCATGCCAATAGCATATGAAAATCCATACTCTCTTGCTGCAATATATAATCCATACTCTCCTGCTGCAATATATAATCCATAAGCATGCCTGAATAACCATCATATGAAAAGAGAATATGGAAATATCCATAAAAATCTACATGTCTTGTTACCCATCATAGACATTAACATGAATATATCTCATATGAATATCTGTAAATCCACTTTTCCATGGATAAGAAAATCAGCCCCATCATTGGCATCATCAAGAAGAATAATATCATGAGAAACAACATCATCATGGGAAACATCATCATCATCATGATCAAGAGAAAATAAAAATTGCATAATCATCATCAACATGATCGGCATGAAGATCAATATCATGTGAATCTGGAGAATCATCAAATAAGATCATATCAATGTGATCATCACCATCACGCATAATAGGCTCAATCAATGGAACCTCCAAATCTGGATCATGTGTAGTAGACTCAATGTGAGTCTCCACACTCGCATGAAGAAGTGGATCACCATAAATAGAGTGAAAGATACTCATCATATCTGTATCAATATCAATACTAGCCAAAGATAACTCCTCTGGATCATCATCAAGAATCAATCAGAGAGTATCATCGACTACATCACCACCACTGGAAACAGGATTAAGAATTTGCATGTCTGCAACTAGAGTAGAAACTGTGAGCAAGTCATACTCCTTTGAAAAACCAAGGCCACTCCAATCATAAGGATGTCGGTAAGACACATGAACATAAGAAGTTGTCGGATGTCAAGTATGAAAAGCTAACATCACAGACACATCCACCTCAGGTATCATGGAAAACCACACCTCCAGACTACGAGAGGTGATATGCAATCAGAATCACTATCCGACACCAAAGCTACCTCTACCATGGATTTCTCGTCTAACTCAAGAGCTTTGTGTAGTCGACCATCACTAATAGAGTATGCATACTCTAGTGAATCATCATCATCTTGACCATCCAAACCCTGGGATTCATCTCTGATGCAAGGCTAGGGACATCCAAGAACTCCTCTTGGCACTTCCGGTGGTTCTCCCATGCACTCTTAACTCCCACCATATCTATCCCAATATCCTGGCTATCAAGGTCACTCTCATCATCACTTTTTGCCTCTGAATCACTCTCATAATCTTCCTCTAATTCCTTTGTCGTGCTGATTGCAATATTTCTATCCTCCTCAAACTCGAACAAGACTTACGTCTACCCCTCTCACAATAATCATATGCATCATCTAGGGTATCTGAAAAATCACAAAGTTTGCTCCTAGCTTTCTCTAATTTTTTAGATGATGATGCTTTCTTCAATGCTTTAATGATTCCATACAATTTCCCAACCAAATCAACCATGCAATAATATTTGCATTTTTCCCCTTTCTTACATGGCGTATGCAACAATGCGCACTCAGATGTTCTATGATCTCTTTCTAAGCAAATTTCACACTTCTTTTTCTTTCTCTTCCCCATGTGGGCACTCACGATCAGCGCTCCACGCCAACACAAGGCCAAGCTTTCACACGATAAGGAGAGCTTGATGCTATACCAAGATCCAATCCATGGACAAAACTCGACGAAATGATACTGGATCATATGTTCTTTCAATTATATCTTCTCTCCCAATCATGGACAAATTAATGAATTTTATGCTTAAATATAAGCATGAAATGATTGATTTGGCGCAATGTGGAATGCGGCTTCTGTCGCTCGTATTAATTGGCAAAACTGTCAGATTGTAATGATCTGCTTCCCTCCTAGATTCTGGACTGGGCTATTGTCACCACCTTCCGGATTACGTACACCACCCCACCACCCACGGCCTGCTGTCGATAGCAAATCCGTATTCGGAATGATGGATTGGTCCGCGCACGAATATTGTAATTGTCACCTTGTTATTAGAAGCACTGACCTCCCATATCAACATTGGCCATCTCTGATAATGACAACAGACTTGTTGCGCTTCCATGTCGCACGATAGATGGTCGAGACGTGTGGAGCGAGTGTGTGAAGAAGCACTTCCATCGGTATCAAAAGCAGGCCGCCATCAAATATGTACAAGAGTACATATTCCAAGTTTCTAATGATAACTACCCAATAAACAATAAAGTTAGGGTAGAAAAATAACTCACCTAGATACATAAGCAACTAGGTATCCAAATTGGAATATGTATAAGAGTACAAGGAACATAGTCCAAATTTATGTGCAAAAACGAAGACAAATGCTACCCTCATAGCACATGAAATTATCCAAAAGATCAAAAGATCCTTATAAAACCATGGATAAAAGCATAGAAGCTTCTTGAATCCATGAAAACCATAGTTGATCATAACAATCAATGCATGCCATCTAATGGTCATTAATCATGCCAAAAGAAGCATTAAAACTGGTGGCCAACTCATCAATGCGCGGAGTATATGAACGTGTTGTTGTTCAAGCAAAACTCCACACAGCAAGCAAGTGAAACACGTGTGTGACACTCAATAAAAAACCCCTAGACAACACAAGTGATCTAGGTAGAACCTCATGAGTCCACATAAAACTTAGAAAACATCCAATAAAATCCACCAAAATAAACTGATCAACTAACCCATGATAGAATGTCTTAGGCTTAAGAAATTAAGCACAAACCACACTTAAACAAGTGCAAAATAAATTATCATGAAAAAGTGTCAAAGGTGAAACATACTTTGAATGCAAATCCTAGCCATCATTCAAGAAAGTAAGGAACATGTCCAAAAAGAATGGCTAAACAATGGTAAAAAATCATGAAAGCATCATTTAGAATTAATCCAAACGTTCTCAAATCCATGAAAATTTATAGTTTTTAGGGATTTTTTGATTTTCTGTGTCAAAAATATATATTTTTAAAGGAATTTGAATGGTCACGGACACCCGAATGGACACATCACATGCCAAACACCCGAATGGACACATCACATGCCAAACACCAACCCCACATTTTCTAGAAATTTAAAATAACCTCTGTCTAATTTTCCACTAATTTTCAGGACTTCTTTGAAATTTTTAATTTACCCTAACCGCATTCATGAGGGTAATCTGGTCGGCATATTCACTTGTTGAAATCTCTTTCTTTAGAGTTCAACGAGTTTATCTTGTTGTGTTTGGACCATGGAAATTTGGATTTTTCTTGTTGGCATTTCTTTCTCTAGTTCTGCACTTTGGGTGATTTATACAATCAACCTAATGGTTTACGGATGGACATATGTGACTCATCTCGAGTAGTTGATGACTCTCTATGTTGTTATGGGTAACTCAGTACATCGATAAGTTCATGAGAAGATGTGGGTACATCGGGCCATCGATGGATACCTGGTTCTTGCTGTTATAATGCCATGTTTTCCTACTTTATTCCGAATGGTTTACAATGAGGAAATTACTTTTAGTAGTATGAATTCTTGTGATCATCCATAGTCTGATGGGCAAACAGAGCGTATGAATCTGATTTTGGAGGATATGTTTCGGGCATATGTCTCTGAAAAAGCATCAAATTGAGAAAAATATCTTCCAATCCGTTCATGCTTATGTATGGGTATCAACCTAGGGCACCTATTGATGTCGGTCTTAAGGACATCAAGCTTGATGTATCGAGGGATTTCTTGCGTGATATGCAAGAAATGCTGACCAAAGCTTGGGATTCTATCAGGAGTGCTCAGGATAGGGCACGGTTCTATGCTAATAGAGGACGCTCAATTTGGTCTTTTGAACCAAGAGCGTTGGTTTATTTAAAAGTTCCTAAAGATTTTCAGACTTTGTCAAAAGGAAAATGCTCGAATTTATCTCCTAGATATTGTGGTCCATTTCGATTTATACATCGTATTGACACGGTTACGTATGAACTTAAACTACCTCCACATGTTAGAGTTCATCCAGTCTTTTATATCAATAGATTGAAAGGGAAACTGGGAGGTGAGGATAACATAATTACTCCTCAAGAATTCGTTGAAGTCGAAGAATTGTCCTATGTTCCACATGAACCTAATAAGGTACTTGAATTCAAGGAAAGGAAACTTTGTAGTTGACTAATCCCTG
This sequence comes from Cibotium barometz, assembly GCF_041138505.1. NCBI lineage: Eukaryota > Viridiplantae > Streptophyta > Polypodiopsida > Cyatheales > Cibotiaceae > Cibotium > Cibotium barometz. The sequence goes on from NC_141110.1 coordinate 8,962,581, forward strand.
AGGTTAAAATTAGGTGGAAAGATAGGGAAATAGAGGATTCCACTTGGGTGTTGGTTGAGATTGTTCAGCATAGTTCTCCTTCTTTTCATTGCAAGAGTGCAATGTTTTGAGAGAGGAAAAGTATGTTATATACACATTATGTGTGCATATACTAGGAGGCTAGCCCACATTAGCCTTGTGAGCATGGGAGCATGGGAACAAGCTCTAGTGGAGCATGGGTTAGGAGAGGACTAACCTTAAGGGTTAAGGTTAGGGTCAGGCATAAGGGTCACACATGGGAGATGGAGAGTCAAGAGTCACTTTGAGGACCCTCCTATATAATAGGGTCAGGCATCCAAGGGTCACACATGGGAGATGGAGAGTCAAGAGTCACTTGAGGGCCCTCCTATATAATAGGGGCATGGGTCACACTCAAGGGGAGGCTAAGGCTATGTTATCTTGAGGCTTAGGCTATGGTCTCTTGATGTTATCTTAAGGCTAGGTTATGTTATGCTCTCTTGTGTAGAGGATCATAACTACTCACCTACCATTTCACACTATAGCTACATGCTACTGGATTGGAGTTATACCTCTTGATGGTATGGGACATCAAGGTAAAGGTAAGATGTATTTCATTATTATTCATGTGTGAATCCCTTGGGATCGAGGGTGGTTGGGTGGATGAGTTTATGCCTGATTTATGCATGTTTATACATAACAGTTATTATCTAGAGAGATCTTAGGATTTTAACAGGTATGGATCTAGTTGATTGGCCTTGATAGTGCTCAATGGATGATTTCATGACTCTTTTATATGGATCTGTTTTGGTTGATCTTCTTGATCTTCAACGGAGAGTCCATCTGAATTTTTCATATATGATTATATTTTCAGGTACTATGAGCTAGGAACTATTGAAAAGGCCCCTGAGTTGAACAGGTGGTGAGCATTCTGGTTACCAATGATGCCATAGGTACATTGATGGAATGATTACAAATTGAAACTCAAGCTAGATATTTTGGAGGATTATGATCAGTGATACTATGGTTTTATTAAAAGATTATTTTAAAGACAGCTGAAACTGTGAAACAAGTAATTTCATATTGGCTGTGTAAGTGGTGTGACTATCTTGAAGTTTTGGCTAGGGAGCCTGGGAACTCCTCTTTTCTTTGCAGAGCAAAACATAACCAAATTTCTAAATGGATCCTATCACTACAGTGGTTAGGCGGTTGGCTAACCCATGGGATTGTAGGCTGGACTGATGGATCCCTAAAATGAGATTCAATTCTATTAAGTTACGATAGTTGAAGTAAATCCTAGATAGTCCTTGTTCTATGGAAAAGAATCAACAGCGGTGCCTCTTGACGAGGAGAAAAGCATTGATCTCTATGATCCAAGTGTAAGTATCTTCCCTTGATCAAACCATGTGACTTACAGGTTCGGTCGGATCAGTTTGGTTAGTTAAGGCTCTTGACTACGTTAGTATAGATTTTCCTGGAGGAATCGCTCGTACTTTCTGGGCAAGGGAAGTTTTTCCGAGTTCGGTTTTGGAAGAACTGAGGGATTAGTCTCTTGTCTGGATATCCGTGGGTGAGGCCCCGAGTGAGAGGCTCTGCCCTACGCAAGAAGTGCTACTTCCATTGCTCTAACACCCCTGAATTAGTTGCGCAGAGGGGGCAGGGATCTTTCAATTCTAGTTTAGTTGTTGTGTTATTTATTACATTTTTTAATTATCTAAATGTATAAAAGCTTATTTTGGGTCAATAGTTGTGTTTAATGATATTTTCTTTTCTATTATGACCATCTAATTATTATTAATGTGATTTACTCATGTGTGAAATTGAAGTCAATAGTTGCATCATAATGATGTTATTTGTGTGTTATTTGGGTGAATCGCATTTGCCACATTGAGCAAATATGTTAGACAACCCAGTACAGATTGTGGGTGATAAGTTGGATAGGAAGAACTTCCAGGCATGGAAGTACATAGGATTAAAAGCTTTCTGAAAGGAAAAGGGTTTTGGAACCTTGTTACACATGCGGAGCTAGAGCCGGGGTAGTAACCTACACAACAAGAGGTTGTAAGCAATGGTCAAAGAGATCATACAAAGTTTTGCATTACTTGTCTATATGTATCTCGGATGCTATACTCATACATATACATGATGCTGAGAATCCCAAGAATGCATGGGATACTTTGGTAAAGCTATTTGATACAGATACTAGTGCTCGTAAGTCTCAGTTGAGATAACAGATTCATAATGTGAAGTGCAAAGGAAGGAGTATCCATGATTATGTACAAGAGATAAAGAAGTATGCAGATGCATTGGCAACTACTATCAATGCCCCCATGCCTGATGATGATTTGGTAGACATTGCCTTGCGTGGTCTTGGCAAGGAGTACAAGTCTTTTGATACATCTATTTCTGTGTTCGGAGTACAGGTTTACTAAATTTTGATGAGTTGGTTTCTCTCTTGCTTGTTGAGGAAATCAAACTCAGTGACTCGTTTCATGATGCATCTACTAGCCATGATGATAATGGCAGAAATCAGGCTTTCTATTCAGAAAGGGGATTTAGAGGCAGGGGGATATTTGCATCACGTGGTCGTAGTAATGGTCGTGGTTGGATGGCAGGATAGGTCATTATAACAAAATTTTCAGACTTCATATGGTGCCAGAGGTGGTCGTGGATTGTTGGATAAATGTAATCCCAACTCCTTAGTCCAATTTAATGTGTGGTGGTTAGGCTAGTGGTCAGTGGTTGGTGTCAAGCCTACAAATGGTTGGTGCATATGGTTCGCAACTAAAAATAGGGTAGAGGAGTCTCTAAATAAGGTACAAGTCATGATCAAGTGATTATGTAAGTTTGGTTCATGCCTAATCATAATTAGTGTCCTTTTGTGTTAATCTCAATACAATTTTCTGCATATACCAGTTTTTGTCCCTCATGTTCATGATGTTTTGTACAAGCTTTGATCCACCTTGAGTATGTTTTGATCAATGTTCATAGTTGAATTATCATATCCAACATGGATATACACCTTAGAGAGGCAAAGGTAATCCTTTGTGGCAGAGGACGTTGGTAAGGTGTATATCCAACATGGATATACACCTTAGAGAGGCAAAGGTAATCCTTTGTGGTAGAGGATGTTGGTATGGAGTGGAAAATAGAACAAGGGAACAGGCCTCTATAGCTTCCCACTCCCCCAACCTTGGAATCACTAGCACAAAATAGGGGCACCATAGTCAAAGTAAACACCCAGCAAACACATACACTTCCACTGTGTGCATGATGAGGTAATCGAAGGCTGGCACAAAGTGCGCTCTAAGAGTGTAAACCCGTGGACCACACCACCAACACGTCAATCACGCCTTCTCCTTCAAATCAACACACACAAGATACCAACACACAACCATAGCCAGATACATCACCAGTGTCATTCATCCTTGAATTCCCAGTCATCAACACTTCCATACAACTTCAATCAATCAACACAACCATAGCCAAATACATCACCAGTGTTATTCATCCTTGAATTCCCAGTCAACACTTCCATACAACTTCAATCAACACATAGAAGCTTTTGCTTCACACCAGCTCACATGCATGACATCTTCAAATGAACACACAAGATGTATACTCACAAGGTTGTCCCCCATTCATCTTGGCTAATCCCTCTCTCACCTCTTCTCAGAACATCATCACCTCAGCCTTCGAGCTGCCCTGAGACACCAGAAGGCAGTAACCCAACAAAACACACACAACTATGAGCTTTGCCGGCTCTACAGTAGCTATACACATAAGCACGCCACTTTGCACTCAGAGGCGGCTACCCAAACAAAAGAATCTTCACTCTCTTACAGGCAGCTCTGTGCTACCAACCGTAACAAACCCAAACACAACACACTCTCTGCTCGCTCAGACATTAGCAGCCCCATTGCCATCGTTTTATCACTCTGAGAAAAGCCCACACTACTCCAGCGATCATGTATTTTAGCTATAATAGCCATGACCACCATCCCCTGCAGAGCTGCCCAGTCACTCTCGGCACAGAAAAAAAAACAAAAGAAACACGCCTCTTCCAACTGGCGGCTTGACAAAGCAACACACCACTGCTGTGCTACTAGCAGCAACCTCAACAATGTACACACACCTAAAAAACTCTCTCTGGCAGCATCACCAGCAACTGGCGACGGCAACAAAATAACAAACCTCCTCGTCGGTAGCTATACTGTCTCTCTCCGTCTCGCCACCAGCCACCGCCAGAGCCACACCTCTTTTTTTGTGTTTGAACCTTGAAAAACTCTTTGGTGGAATCGAGCAAGTCCCAGATCGGCACTCTGAATTTGGAAATCACGTGCCCACCATGCTTCCGCTGCGTTGAATATTTCTTTGGTCGATGTTTCCATTTTTGCCACCCTTAAAGCCTTGGGTTCCAACCCATGCACACCCTTGGCTTAATATTGGGGATGAACATCTCCGATTGCGTGTGCGCCCTCTACAAAGATTTGATCATATTCCTGCTCTTCCACATATGCTCACGAGATCGCAACCCTTGATCATAACTCTGGTGGTGTTCCACAATGTGTAATGTGTTCCAAACATCATACCATTGATGCTTGCGCCATCTCCAACCAACATATCTACATCAAACACATCATCACATGCTAAAAAGGCTTCATTGCCACTTCAGTGTGGAGTATTGGGCATCCCAGTGCCACATAAGCATGCATCTATATGTACACATGCCAGAAAACCACACTCAAAAAACTCCTAACATGATCATATTCCTGCTCTTCCACATATGCTCACGAGATCGCAACCCTTGATCATAACTCTGGTGGTGTTCCACAATGTGTTCCAAACATCATACCATTGATGCTTGCACCATCTCCAACCAACATATCTCCATCAAACACATCATCACATGCTAAAAAGGCTTCATTGCCACTTTAGTGTGGAGTATGGGGCATCCCAATGCCACATAAGCATGCATCTATATGTACATATGCCAAAAAACCACACTCAAAAAACTCCTAACATAATTTGCCCACCCCCTAGCCTGCTAGAGCATTTATGCTCAGCAAAGCAAAAAGATAAAGTCCAATATCTATCCACCAGGATCAAAAGGAAACTGCTGTAACTCACCATCCCATTTCCCAACATCTGTGAAAAACAATGGCTGCATCACTACATACCAAACGTCAACCATATGTGCCACAAAATCATTTTCGTCCATTATTTGATAAGCATTCACAGACTCTGACCATGCAGCATCACCCTCAAGCCTTCGCTCTTCAAATAAACCATGAAAGAACACTTCACTCACAACTAACCTCCTTGTCTTCAAAACCTGTGGCATTGCAACATCTAGCATCCAATCAATACCAGTGAAGACCAAGTTCCAACATTTTGACCTTTATGCACACCAAAATCCAGATCCTTTCCAACAGCAGTGTCCACAAGCACTTCCAACTCTTGTAAAATAGGCATCTCTTCACAACCATACAACTCAACTAGTTCAGAATCCTTGTCATCCATGGACTTTGTCTTTAGCGTTTCAGCAACACGCAAAGAAGCCTTAGTTACACTCTCAACCATATTTGCATCCATGTCTATTTCTGGCTCCTGTTCATCAAGGCTAGCAATTTCCCATATATCATCCTCAAGCACAATACTCACATCACAACGCCCTTCATCAGCCCAATCTACATGCATATCTTCTTGAGTGTTGCCAACCCCCCTAGTATCATCGTCCAAAGACTCCCTAGCATATAATGCATCAAATGGAAAAATATCCACATCATTCACCGCCGCAGGTACTAGACCACCATCAAGTTGTTCAAGAAAATCCATAACAATAGGATCTTCCTCCATACTCTCCACATCCGCATTGCAAGCCATCTTCACATCATCACAAGTCTCTACCCCATCCTCCTCCCTTGTAGAATCTGGCAAAGAATCATCCTCAAAGCATTCTGTATCCAACTTCTCTTCCTTCTTATCATCAGCCAATCCCAAGGCATCATCCTCTTTGCTTCCATGTGCATGCATGTCATCCATATCCGAATGCAAATGATCTTCAATAGAACATTCCAAATCATTGTCATGCACAGCCATGACGTCCCAATCCAAAGAAGAATCCACTGGCAACTCCTCATCTGCAAAAGTCTCAAACCTTGACCTAGATTCCTCATCCTGCTTTTCAACATGCACATCCTTAGTTTTAATCGCAACGGCAATAGGGAAAACCTCAGCTACATCCACATCATTTATCAAACACAGATCTTCACTTTGCTCCTTCACCTGCTTTTCATCCACCTTCACATGCTTTAAAAAATTTGGAAAAAAATCAGAAGGCACATAGAACATCCCCCTTTACACCTGCATAGGCCTTTGAGGCTCCTGTCTAATCAAACTTTGCATAGGACTCTTATCCACCTCAACCAAATTTACATGCATATCCCTTGCAGACATAACACCTTCATGCGAATAAATACCCATCTCCATCTGCTTCAAAATCTTACCTTCCTTTTCCCTAGCAACCCTAACTGCATCATCAAATGACTTGGGATTCTTCAACTCAACCCTGACCTTCAAATGGGGTAGCAAACCATCAATAAACAAGCTCTTCTTCAGAAACATAGGAGGAACTTCCAGCTTCAATATCGTACACCACTTACCCCATAGACATGTAAATACCTTCACAAAATCGTCCAGTGATTGCCCATGGACCTGCTTCAAGATGCTCAACTCCTGCCAAAGCACACTAGGCTCCTCCGCTTGCTGAAAATACTCCAAAAGGCCTTCTTTCAACCTGTCTAAGGTCAAAATACCATGTAGCTCATATGCCGCATTATGTGCTTCAAAATCTTTAAGCCAGCTTCGGGCATCTTCCTTCAAGAAAATCTTTACTAGCCTCAAAACCTGCTCTTCATCTGTAACATGATTGCTAATGCATGCCAACTCCATTTGCTCCAAGAAGTCAAACACATCTTCACCCTTCCTGCCATGAAATTCTGGATAAGATCACATCATGAAAATCTGCAACAATCCCTGCCAAAAAAAAGCGGTACGAATCTCTTTCCTATGGGGCATACACCCTTGTAGGCAAAGAAAAAAAACTAGAGCTCTCCTCAGTGGGGGCACCAAAAAGCTATGGAGTGGAAAAAAGAACAAGGGAACAGGCCTCTATAGCTTCCCACTCCCCCAACCTTGGAATCACTAGCACAAAACAGGGGCACCATAGTCAAAGTAAACACCCAGCAAACACATACACTTCCACTGTGTGCATGACGAGGTAATCGAAGGCTGGCACAAAGTGTGCTGTGAGAGTGTAAACCCATGGACTACACCACCAACACGTCAATCACGCCTTCTCCTTCAAATCAACACACACAAGATACCAACACACAACCATAGCCAGATACATCACCAGTGTCATTCATCCTTGAATTCCCAGTCAACACTTCCATACAACTTCAATCAACACATAGAAGCTTTTGCTTCACACCAGCTCACATGCATGACATCTTCAAATGAACACACAAGATGTATACTCACAAGGCTGTCCCCCATTCATCTTGGCTAATCCCTCTCTCACCTCTTCTCAGAACATCATCACCTCAACCTTCGAGCTGCCCTGAGACACCAGGAGGCAGTAACCCAACAAAACACACACAACTATGAGCTTTGTCGGCTCTACAGTAGCTATACACATAAGCATGCCACTTTACACTCAGAGACGGCTACCCGAACAAAAGAATCTTCACTCTCTTACTACGGGTAGCTCTGTGCTACCAGCCGCAACAAACCCAAACACAACACACTCTCTGCTTGCTCAGACATCAGCAGCCCCACTTCCCCCATCGTTATCACTCTGAGAAAAGCCCACACTACTGCAGCAATCATGTATTTTAGCTACAGTAGCCACGACCACCATCCCCTGCAGAGCAGAGCTGCCCAATCACTCTCGGCACAGAAAAAAAACAAAAGAAACACGCCTCTTCTAGCTGGCGGCTTCACAAAGCAACACACCACTGCTGCGCTACTAGCAGCAACCTCAACAATGTACACACACCTAAAAAACTCTCTCTGGCATCACCAGCTATAGAGAACTGGCGGCAACAAAACAACAAACCTCCTCGACCGGCAGCTATACTGTCTCTCTCCGTCGCCACCAGCCACCGCCAGTGCCACACCTCTTTTTTTGTGTTTGAACCTTGAAAAACTCTTTGGTGGAATCGGGCAAGTCCCAGATCGACGCTCTGAATTTGGAAATCACATGCCCACCATGCTTCCGCTGCGTTGAATATTTCTTTGGTCGATGTTTCCATTTTCGCCACCCTTAAAGCCTTGGGTTCCAACCCATGCACACCCTTGGCTTAATATTGGGGATGAACATCTCCAATTGCATGTGCGCCCTCTACAAAGATTTGATCATATTCTTGCTCTTCCACATATGCTCACGAGATCGCAACCCTTGATCATAACTCTGGTGGTGTTCCACAATGTGTTCCAAACATCATACCATTGATGCTTGCACCATCTCCAACCAACATATCTGCATCAAACACATCATCACATGTTAAAAAGGCTTCATTACCACTTTAGTGGGTGGAGTATTGGGCATCCCAATGCCACATAAGCATGCATCTATATGTACATATGCCAGAAAACCACACTTAAAAAACTCCTAACAGTTGGCAAGGCCAAAAAACATCTATCAAAAATGTGGAATGCCATTACTGTGGGAAATTTGGTCGTATGGCACGTGATTGTTTCTGTAAACAAAATGATTTGAGAGGGGGTAGAGCACAACATGGTGGACATTATGCACAACATGGTGAAATTTTTGCATCAAGCAGTAATGATGGCAGCGCAAATCACTTGAGAGGGGGTAGAGCACAACATGGTGGACATTATGCACAACATGGTGGAAATTATGCAAATGGTGGAAATTTTGCATCAAGCAGTAATGATGGCAACGCAAATCACTTGTTTGCCATGAAACATGTCATGGGATCTATGATGACAAATGTTGACAGTGATGAGACTTGGTATATGGACTTTGGAGCATCAAACCATATGACTTGTCATGGCGAATGGTTTGAACATATGAAGCCTATGGATGTGAAAGGCTATGTGGAGACAGGAGATGATACCCAACATGCTATCACACATGTTGGAAGCGTACCATTGGTTATGCACAATGGTGAAACAAAGTCTATGGTAGATGTCTTGTATGTGCCTTCTATTACAAAAAGTTTGGCCTAAATTGGTCAAATGGTGGAACAGGGTTTACCGGTTCGTTTCAATGAGCATGGATGCTTCGTTCAGGATTTCAAAAATGGATGTAGAGTCATTGCCAAAGGCAAGAAAGAAGGTAGATTATTTAAGTTGGATGCTGGGGTTCCTGAGTTGAAATCAGGCATGTTCTCTAAAAGCCGAAATGTGGTACTACAGGACATTGACATGTGGCATAAAAGGATTGGACATGTGAACATACAAAGGTTAAAGAACATGCAGGCAAGAGGTATTGTAAGTGGGCTGCCTAAATTCAAGTATGATGGGAATATGCATGTCTGTGATGCTTGCCAGTTTGGAAAGCAAGCAAGGTTGCCATTTCCTAAAGAAGGCAACCTTGAGTAGCAAGCCACTTGAGATAGTTTCATAGTGATGTATGGGGTCCTGCACAAAACCCATCCATTAAATAAAGGCAACTTGTATTATGTGACATTCATTGATGATTTCAGCAGAATGACTTGGATTTACTTTCTCAGAGAGAAAAGTGAAGTGTTGGAAAAGTTTATGGACTTCAAAGCTTTTGCAGAGAAGCAATATGGCTCTTGGATAAAATGTTTGAGGACAAATGGAGGTGGTGAATACACCTTACATGCTTTTGAGAATTTCTTGAGAAAGCATGGCATAAGAAGGTAGTTAATTTGCAGGTACACACCTCAGCAAAATGGTGTTACTAAGAGGAAAAATAGAGTCATTTGTGATGTGGCCAGGGCAATGCTCAATGAAAAGAGCATGCCAGACTATTATTGGGCAGAAGCGTGTGCCACCGCGGTGTATGTACTTAATAAGACACCCACAGCAGCCATACATGGAAGTACGCCAGAGATACGGCTTACAGGTTTTAGGCCAGACATTGGACACCTCAAAGTGTTTGGGTACATAGCTTATGTGCATGTGCCACACGAGAGAAGGAAGAAGTTGGATCCTAAGGCAGAAAAGTGCATTTTTGTTGGGTATGCACAGGATCGCAAGAGGCATATAAATGTTACAATCTGCATACTAGGCAAGTGGTTATCTCATGAGATGTGCAGTTTGATAAACTTGCTAGTTGGTACAAGGCAAAGGATGAGGGTGTCATTGATTCCCTTGATGCTGATGTGCATGTGAACTTGCCACAAGCAACTTCTATTTCTATGTCTGGGCCAGCAGAGTCTGAGAGAGTAGTACTATACATCCATGGTCAAGACGCTTGAGACATGAGAGTGTGAGCACTGGGTGTGGATAAAGGAAAAAAGAAGGTTGAAGAAGGAATTGGCATTACAGGTTATAAGTCGTCAAGTTCATAAAGTTTAGATGAGGAACTTGGCATACCAGTTTTACGCACACCAGGTGCAAAAGGCAGGATCGATATGTGCCTCCATATGCTAGAGTGACACGTGTTCAGAGTGATCTGCATGCATTGCGGAGGTCCCAAAGGGTCAGGTATCCAGTTGTTTGACAGGTTGACATATCGTGACTTTGCTATGCATTACGCATATATGACCTCTTTGGTGAAGCATCTAGAACCTACACGCTATATAGAAGCTATTGGGAAGCATGTATGGGAGAAGGCAATGGATGTTGAGATGGACGCATTGGTTCATAATAATGAAACTTGGGAGATTTGGTTGCCTTACCCCCACCACAAGGCAAAAATGTCATTGGTTACAAATGGGTTTATAAGGTGATGCAAATCAGATGGTTCCATTGAGCACCATAAAGCGTGGTTGGTAGCTAAGGGTTATGCACAAACCCAAGGCTTGGACTATGATGAAACATTTAGTCCAGTTGCAAAGATGGAAACAGTGAGAGGAGTCATTGCTATGGCTGCAGCAAATGGTTGGGAAATGCATCAAATGGATGTGAAAAATGCATTTCTAAATGGTGATTTACAAGAGGAAGTTTATATGGAACAGCCAGAAGGATATGTACACCCGAGGTACCCCACTCATGTATGCAGATTAAAGAAAGCATTATATGGTTTGAAGCAAGCACCTCGTGCTTGGAGTGATAAGATAAGCCGATATCTTATCTCCCTTGGATCTTAGGTTTCTTCAGCAGATTCTTCACTGTGAAGAAAATAGATCATGGGATTGTCTTACTTGTCATCTATGTGGATGACTTAATTGTCACAGGAGATCATGCTACAGATGTTATGCATGTCAAGAAGGCATTGAGTGGACAGTTTGATATGAAAGACTTGGGTGAGTTGAGATATTTTCTTGGGATTGAAGTGATCAAAGACCATGCAGGGACATGGTTAGTGTAATGCCAATATGCATTGGATATGTTGGCAAAATATGGGATGACAGGATGTAAGCCAATGAGTACACCTTTGGAGCAGAATGTGAAGCTGCGGCGGGCTGATTTTGGTGAAGAGTTGGATGATCCATATATGTATAGAAAGATGGTTGGCAGTCTTATTTACATGACTATCACATGCCCAGATCTCAGTTATGCTGTGGGGCTAGTAAGCCAATTTATGCAAGCCCCAGAAAACCTCATTTGGATGCAGTGAGACGCATTATGCACTATGTAAAGACCATTGCACATTATGGTCTTCTTTATGAGTATGGTAAAGGCTTGGATGTACACGGCTACACAGACGCAGATTGGGCAAGTAGCTCATATGACAGGAGGTCTACTAGTGGTTATTCCTTTACATTTGGAAGTGCAGTGGTGGTGAATTGGAATAGCAAGAAGCAACCTACTGTTGCTTTATCTAGTACAGAGGCTAAATACAGGGGTGCAGCCATTGCTACATGTGAAGGAGTATGGTTAAAGAGTCTCTTGGCTGATTTGGGTGAGCCTATTGATGGCAAGGTTGTCATTCATTGTGACAACATGAGCAGCATACAGTTGGCCAGGAATCCAGTTTTTCATGCACGGACCAAACACATAGAGGTCCACTATCATTTTGTCAAAGAGAAAGTGTTGGATGGTACAGTGGATTTGCAGTATGTGAAGATTGAAGAGCAGCAGGTGGCTGACATCTTTACAAAGCCACTTAGAAGGGAGAAGTTTGAGACTTCCGTACTATGTTGGGAGTACATGGGATGAGCTTAAGGGGGAGTGTTGAGAGCCTTGATAGCCCAAGCTCATCTACATCTTCATCTATGGCAGTACATCATGAGCTTGAGAGGGGCTATTGAGATTCAAGCTCGATGTCAGCTTGTGCCAATTGCACTATGTGCTGGCATGTTAGGTAGTAACATATGTGAGACATAAATGACTGCATCCAGCTGGTCATAGTGTGTGGACATTAGCTAGGGTTAGCAGTGTGTGGACACAACACATGTAATGTGTTGTAGATTATGGATTATGGTTTCATGCATTGTGTGGGAAGGGAGATGGCTTCCCTCTATGGTTAGGGTTTGATAATACATTAGGGTTTGGTCCTGTGTGTATGTCTCCTCTCCCTTTACCTCTTTTTCATCATCAATGATGTAGGCATGGAATTCAAATTGCATTACACACTATATGGTAAGAGTGGTCACCATTTTGTTACAATTAAAATGTGAACGTAATATTTTAAGTTTAATTGTAGATCCAGTGTTTTTGAATGCAACACATACTTGAGGCTCATGGTCCATACTTTGCTGAACAAGGAAGTTTGGCGATATGGTCCACACAAGGCATGGAGTGATATCACTTGCAAGCTTGATGTAAATTCCAAAAAGCAATGTCACATGGAGGTGGAATCAATAATTCCAATCCTTTAAGGCATTTACTCCAATGGTGGTATAGGAGAATAGAGGTAAGGTATGAGGACAAATTAATAAAGTCCAAATCCAATGATACATAAGCTGTTTACAAGGCAATATATGAAGTGAGGAAAGCAAAAGATATGAAAATAGCATGGCTAGAGAACATCATACAGAATGGCTAACAACCCAGGGGAGAGAGTCGATATCATTGAGTGCAAAGTGGTGATGGAAGTGATTCACAATTGTAATTGAGAATAGTAATAATAGTTTATGTTTATGAGAGTACTGGAGCAATCCATTCAAAGTGTTCATAGTGTTGATATATTTTAAAGATACTGGAGCAATCCATTCAAAGTGTTCATAGTGTTGATATATTTTAAAGGTAAGTGTCAATAACTTATAATAAGTCCCATTTACAAATGAAGGCACTTGTTTCATTTCTCTCCATTCCTTCTAGTTTGTGAGTATGGTGAGTACTAAGGCACCGGTTCATTCATCTAGATCTAGTGAACATACTATTGCTGACAATGATGAAGATCAAGCTCCTCCAAAGGGGAAAGTTTCTCCTTATGCCCTAGCTACACATAAGAAGAGAAGATGGAGACTAGGAACAATCGCTCTTCGTGAAATTAGAAGGCTTGCGAAGAGTCCCAAGTTGATTATACCCAAGGCATCTTTCTCGAGGTTGGTGCAAGAAATATTCCAAGATCTACAAAGGGAAAATCACTACACGTACTTTTCAAGTGATCAAATATATAATGTGGAGCTATGGTTAGCCCAAGTGTTGCTTGCTCTTCAAGAGACAGTTGAAACTTATGTGGTGGACCTCATTCATGATGGTCAGAGCTGTTAGCCACCCATGCCTAGCACATCAGGCTCAAGTCCTTAGATCTCTATCTTGTTCGTAGGATTCGTAACAATAGTGATGCGAGAGCTGTTAGCCACCCATGCCTAGCACATCAGGCTCAAGTCCTTAGATCTCTATCTTGTTCGTAGGATTCGTAACAATAGTGATGCGAGAGTGGTGCATTCAACCTTAACCATGACATTGTTTGAAGAGCTGAGATAATGCTCATGTATCGTTTTGTGTTTTCATGTTTTTGTTTAGTTGTACTCAACTAGTTGTACTTGATGTGATGTATTGGGTTTGGAAATACTATTAATTTTTTTTATTTCTAATATTCTATCCTAAGGTCAATGTATATTCTTATACATGGTGTACATTGACCGTAATGAGCTAAAATTTATTCGGTGCATAGATTATGTGTCTTACTTCATGAGCATGGATGTGCATGTGCAAGTGCAGGTGCTATTTTATATGACAATAATTTTTTCTGAGAAAAAATTGATGCATGGTGTGTATAGTGATCAGCATTAGTTGAAATTTGTTTTGTGCATAGATCATGTAGCTTACATAGCCCTAGTAAGATATCATCTCCATCAAAGGAGTGTAGGGCCCATAATTGAAGGCTTGCATGTGAAGGCTTTCTTTTTTAGGTAGGCCTCCATGCGCGAGCCTTCAGGCAGGGGCTCTACATGCCTCTGATGGGGTTTTAAAGGAGGTGGTATATGATACATCCATGCATACATAAAGTTTGATCTCATTCTATTCAAGGAAATAATTTTTAAAAATTAAAAAGTATTAAGTTTATATATTAGGCTAATTCTTTAAAACATAATTTTGACCTCGAAGGAGAGATGTGGAGGATCCCTCCCAACCATAACCACAGCAACATATCACGACCTAGCACTGTGGCTCTCCATCAGATAAGGAAATACCAAAAGACAATCCACCTGCTCATGTCGAAGGCATCCTTCCAATGTGTGGTGGTGTGAGAGACAATGCAAGATCTACAAATGGACAGGAGGTTCTAGGCTCATGTAGCAACAAGCCCACTACCTACGTGGTGGATAGCTCTAGGTATGGAGGCTCTCTAGGAGACTACGGAGGCATACCTAGTTTTGGTGACACTGTGCTTGAGTTATCCATGCCATGGAGGCACTCTAGGAGGCTACGAAGGCATACCTAGTTTTGGTGACACTGTGCTTGCAGTAGTTGTCCATGAAAAGAGGGTCACTATCAATGAAAAGAACATTCAATTGGTGTGATGCATGCGACAATGGAAAGATCTTGTGGGCCAAGATATTTAGTTATATTTTTACATATCTTGCATAAATTTAATTCTCAAAAGCTATGTTAACCTTAGTGTATCTTGATAAGTATACAAAATTTTTGCTCATATCTTATGTTACAAATTAGTTCCAATTAATTTGACTTTATATAATTTGTTGATTTATTTGAATCTTTGAATGACTAAATTTTTTATTTGAGTTATATACTTAATTTGAATTAATTTTCTTGAGCTGACTAATATAATACATTACAAGACATGTGTTAAAATAAAAAATTCCGTAACCAAAATTTTCATTCATAGTAAAAAAAGTTACATGGTCATCAAGGCTATATTCTAGGCTTCTTAATAATGGGCTCTCCATACTGCAAAGAAGCTGCCTTGACGGCTGGAAACAGAACATGAAATCCTTCAAGCTTTGCCTTGATGGTGGGATCCTTTACTCCCACAAAAACAATGCCATGGGCGACCACAGAATGCAAGGGGCTCCACCTTTGAGTCGAGAACAAATAAAGCAACTTTGAGCATTGAAGTAGAACATATTTTTCTAAACTTAAATTAGTCAAAATAAGTTTGAATGAAGCACCCTTTGTGAGTGCATTTCCTTGAACCACTCACCATGACTTGTCATGTGGTTCGAAGCACCTGAATCAATATACTATAACATTATTTCTGCTAAAGAACGCATAGTTATTTTGTTGTACTTTTTCATTTCGCATGTCATTCTACTTCTTATAGTAATCTACTTGCACATGTTCTTGTCAAGCTTCTCTGCAACAATCTGGTTAATTCCATCATTTGGCATCTTGTCTGCAACACAACTCACCACAAATAACACTCTTGTTTGACCTACACAAACTATTGTATTCTTTGCAACGATACTATGCTACATCCAAATTGTCACAACCAATGACCTTAAACCTTACATACATACACCCAATAGCACTTGTTAGACCTCTTTGTTGCAGTACACACAGTGTCTGCATAACCAATTACCCTTCTTGCAGTACCAAAAATAGAATTCTGCAGAGAATCTTACCCATAGTGCCCGTGAACACTTGTTGGTTTGCGAACTAAAAAACGGAGGTCCATACGTACCCAAAACGTGTTTTAGGCTTTAAAAATTTTATCCAAAGGACATTATATTTGCCCTTAAGCTCCGCTCCTCTGAAGAAAGCTCCTCAATCGGAGTTCGTTTGTCGGTGCCTCCCGAAGAGCTCCCAACAAAGGTATAGTAGCCAACACAAAGGGGCAAGAGTAAATGAAGCTCTTACCCTCGTACCGCTTCATATGCTTCTCTTACTTGCCGCTTAGCTCTTAGCATGGACCAAGCTCTGATACGATGAAAAGATGTAGGAGAGAAGGGAGCTTGAGCTCTTGCAAGCACACACTCTCACAAACCCTAGAAGAGCACACACAAGGTGAGAGGCTGAAAATTGCTCTTCTCATTCTTTAATAAAAGAGGTCTACAAAGGAGATAAAGTGACTAACACACATATACAAGCGGTCCATAATGTGAACACGCTAAAGTGGAGTGGATAGGTGTGGACTAGTCCGTGTAGTCCAACTGTAGAATCTCTGGCGAAGATATGTCGGTGCCAGCTACCAAACCCCCGAGTGATGTAAATGTCAAACGGTCACGCAGGCACATCATGAGTGTCGGCTCATATTGAGCTTGACATCTCAACATGTTATTCTTGGTGGTAACATAACTCCTACCTGCCAACATGCAGTATTTCCAAGAACGAAGGTTTCTTCAAGGCCTCCCTCTCTCGAAAACTGACCAAAAGATGACCACTCAATTTCTTGCTAATGATAATAGCTCTATACTTGCTTATGAAGAGTTTAATGTAGATGCTTTCTTGTAGGTAGTTAACGAGTTATGTCAATTATCCGAGTCTATTAATGGTCTGCAAAAGCAGAAGCTCTCCTATTGGATCGAGGCGATCATGAACAATGGGACCTTAAATATGGTTTTAAGTGGATTCCCCATGGCACACCTCTCAGGCTGTTAGGATGCCCCATAGGAACAGATGTAAGCAACAAGCAAAGAATTGATTGGTTTCATCCCAAGATTCAAGGAAAGATGGCTTGCTAGGATAAAACCCAGCTCTCATTTGCAGGGAGGTTGGTGATCCTCAAACATATTTGCACTTCATACATGGTGTTCATAGCATATGTATGCACATTCAACTGCACTAACTAGAGAGAAGCTGTTCAGAGACTTCTTATGGGGTAACTCTAAGAGAAGGAGCTGGCATCACATAGGCACAAGAGACAAATGTTAAATTAAAGCATCCCCCTTAATTCATGATCTAGTCGCTAGGTGTAAGGAAATTCTCTCCTTTCTCTCGAGTGTGCACGCTCTGCAAGATGCAAGGAATCATCTTTTCATCTTCTCTAGGCTTGCCCCCCCATGCTCAAACTCTCTGTAATCGAGTTAAACAATGGCTTAAGGCGGTGAGCATGCAGGACCAATTTACATGGAAGCAAGCTCTCTCAGGGAAAAGCAAGAACCTAAGCCCCGCCAACATGAGCATCTAGCCTTGGACCCATTTCCATATCATGAACCTACCATGGCTTATTCATAACTAGATAGCGTTTCATCAATGCCCCAACACCTACCATTCGGTGTGGCAATTAGATCATTTCTTTTTTTAACTTAGAATCCTTACTACTCCCAATAGTTCAAAAATGTTGGATGTCATCAAAAAATTGCTTCTCTAGTGAAAAAAAAAGTAGCAATCGGCTAGCAAATCTCTTCTTGTATCCACCTATGTAAGTACAGCATCCTCTCTAGCTCACCCATTAACAAAGGACCTTTTCGGTGTGACGATTAGGAGGCAACAGCAAAGTAAGCCAATAAGCCAAGACATTGTCAACATACGAGCTATATTTTAAGGTTCCTTGTAAGTTCTCACAACACGTGTTAAGGCAAATTAAATGTCAACATCTTTGATGCCATTGGCAAAAGGTTATTCTTAGGATTTAGCTATATACTATTGTATATTTGTTGTCATTGTTGGGTACACCCAGATCATAGTCCATCGTTGTGTTTAAGTGTTTATTTTCTATTCTAGAAGAGTTCATTGGTGAGTTAGTATGGTTTTGGTGTTTTATCGCATCCAAAAGCAAGCTATATTTTAAGGTTCCTTGTAAGTTCTCACAACACGTGTTAAGGTAAACCAAATGTCAACATCTTTGATGCCATTGGCAAAAGGTTATTCTTAGGATTTAGCTATATACTATTGTTTATTTGTTGTCATTGTTGGGTACACCCAAATCATAGTCCATTGTTGTGTTGTAGTGTTTATTTTCTATTCTGGAAGAGTTCATTGGTGAGTTAGCATGGTTTTGGTGTTTTATTGCATCCAAAAGCAAGCTAGGAATGTGTTTTTGCATGTGGATGCATATCTTCCAAATAGAAGCAAAACTACACAAGAAAACATCCTAAAAATCAATGGATTAATCTCGGTTTCATTTAATTGGCTAGGAAAGTTAGGTGTAGAATAGTAGATAGAGTCTCTTAGTATTCAAGACTCTAAGCAAAAAACTCTTATGGTTTCACAATCACTAACGACACATTCACTCATGTTTGTGAATTTGCAATTATTAATCCTAAACCTCCACTCATCACTAAGTTCTCCCACACTCACAAAACCAATCAATACCTCCCCCTCTTTCCACCACAGAGTGCGAAGTCTAATTTTAAGGTATACTTGAATAGGCAAATAGGTGATTCCACCACAACACACCATACTTCTACTCCTATGGGTTCACTCTGACATATCTTGTGCCTACCTAGGCTATTTTGTCCATGGAAACCTCCCTACACAAGTATTGATAACCTTATATGGTTTATTGGGGCCAATAGAGAAGTCTAGTGAATTCTTTTAGTCCCTTTGCATGCCTTCCTTGGTTTGGTGGAAGATAAGGGGGGTGGGTAAGACGTGGATTTGAGGAACTGAGTTAGTGCTTTCAGACTTATGATTTCAAGCTCTCACTCCCACTCCTCAATCCCTACACTCACTTGAGCCAGTTTCAATAGCTACAGTCTATGCTACTCTCCTCTACTCACTAGCTCCTCTCACTTCCCATTCCCAAGCTTCACTCCACTTGGAATAGAGGCTACTTCAAGCAATAGGGTTTGATCTGCTACTTAAGAGAAACACTGCATTTGCTTTGCACACATGCCATAGTGCTTTAGCTAATCAAAGGCCTTTGGCCTAGTGAAAGTCTTGTACACTCAGATTGGGAATGGCACCGGCTCGAAATGGAACAGAGCTATGGATTGAAGACATGACTCACCTCTCCAAATCCATCAAACATATTTGTACCCTGGTCCATGATGTGATTGACTCCAGCCGCAACTACATGTGTAATTACACAGAGAAGCATAATTGAAAAGAGAGATTGTTAGGTAATGTTATATTGTTAGATGATATTTACACAAATGACACATTGTTACTAGAGCTGATGTCAT
Source organism: Cibotium barometz (assembly GCF_041138505.1). Taxonomy (NCBI): domain Eukaryota; kingdom Viridiplantae; phylum Streptophyta; class Polypodiopsida; order Cyatheales; family Cibotiaceae; genus Cibotium; species Cibotium barometz. The sequence goes on from NC_141110.1 coordinate 8,982,164, forward strand.
ATGAGAAGTTTGGGCATCCAAGAATCAAACAATGTTCATAATAAAGTTGTTAATGAGTGGAAACTCCTCATGTACTGAACATGGCTTATATATCTGGCTTTCACCCCAAATTAAAACATATGAACAAAGCAATTAAATAATTTAATTTTAACACATTAATCCAACACACAACCACTCTTACCATATGAAAAACTCGGATTCTAAAGTTGTATACAAAGCTAAAGGGGACTGCCTCATGACATACAACTCACAAATCAAACAAGGTTAGATAAAAAGGCATCATTCAAACAAGAAATAAGACCCAAATTAGTACGGCATCTTAACAATACAAGAACAACCCCCTCGTCTTGTGAGGTTGGTTGACCATGTCAAAATGGCAAGGAATTTAACCCTTTATGTTCTACAAAAGCTTTAGCACTAAACCAGCTCCACAGTTGGGGTTACATATCCATATGCCACTGCTGTGAGCTAATCTAACACTATAGTTAAACCTACTTGATGTCACCGCTGTAAACTACACTAGCTAACTATTTAGGTGGTAATCGTATAAATTATCCCGAAAATTACACTATTTAACACGTCCTGTTATGATTGTTCAATTGTAGTTAGATATCGTAGGACCAAAAACTATGTTGCAGACAATTGTAAGATGTACAAAAAGCTCTTAGAGAGCACTACCGACTGCATCCGCTGATGCCGGAGATCCAGTAGTCAGCCCCATTATCGTTTGCAACATTCATTGTGCAAGAAACAGGCACCAAGCAAAGTCCTCTGCTTCGCAAATCCGTCCCGGCCTCACAACCCTAAGGGGAGACAATTCCAAACTCATATAAAATCCCCACTCAACTCAGACCCGTGGCATACATCACACCTCACTTCACTTATATAGGTAAGGTAAGTTCACTCATTTTTTACCTTTCTGTTGACATTGGAGGTCATGTAGGGCGAGCTCAACACCTGCAGGGGACATGTTAGCATTATTTGGTTTGAAATGCAAGCATGTGAATGGACTGCATTATGTGACCTACATTGCAAGTATATGCATACAAGGCTACGGCGCCTATTTGAATAGTGCTTCATAAGGAGCAAAACAGAGGTGAAATCGGGAACACCAACACCCACATGAACTTGCTCCTGCAGGAACTTGATGTAGCCAATTGCTTCCAACAAGACAGAGGCTGTGTCTGTCTGCAAAAGGGGAACTTCCCATATGTTCAACAAGAGAAACCAAACCATCAGGAATGCTTACAAGCATAAGGGAAAGTGTTCACCTTTCCAAATGGGGATACTAACTGCTGCAAAGCTGTGATTTTCTCACCAAGCCTTCGAACTTGAGTTTGACTAATCTGTGCCTGGATGTTAAAAAGCAATTAGCTGAACAAAATGCAGAAAAAGGGATATGTAAACCACAATAAGGGCCAGTAAGCACTATGTAAACCTCATAAGGGCCAGTGCAACAAATAGCATTGCAAATCCATGGTTCTACAGAGCAGAATTGGCGACGAACGCACTCGGGTTTGAAAGTCTCAAGTAAGCACATTGTCGTTTTAGTTGGATGGCAGTTGTTGATGGCAAAAACTTCAAATGTGATCATTCATGCATTTTAACTCCGTGGGGATTTTAAGGTTAGTGTGCTAGAAACCTTATGTGATCAATCATGCATCTTGCACCATATGACATGATCAATCATGCATGATAGACCATATGACATGCATATTACACCATATGCATTTCAGTGTAAATAAGCATTTAACTCCACATTACATGCATCTCACACGATATTGCATGCAAGTGGAATCATGCACTTAACTCCATATGGCACGAATTTGAGGCCATAAGTTTGTGGGTTTAATCAACTTGTCAGCACTACTAGCTTTGCTGATCAATTTTCCATAAGAGAAGGTAATTTCACTGACCTTAGATGATACCCCTTCGACCTTGGGCCTCTTTGGAAGTTCGTTTTTGCAACTATTCTCATTCTCAGAGGAAGACAGCATGGAGTTGCTTCCATCCTGCACATGCATCTTCAAAGAAAGAAACAAAGTTATATGCAAAAAACAAAAAAACAAAAAGCCCATCAAAAGCATAGATGTAGCCTTGCCTCTTCTGGTCTATGCTTAGATTGATGGGTTGCACTTGTTAGAGCTGGAAATGATGCAGCAAATTTGCAGCTGAGAGGCTCACCGATTTAGCAGCAGAGCGTAACCCATCATAACATTCAGAGTTTAGGCGCTGAGAAGAATCGCCCAAATGGCTGTCTTGAAGGAATGAAGTGGGTTGGATTGCGGAAAATGAAGCCTTACTGCTACAGTCATGGTGTGTTAGGGTTTCAGTTGAGATGCCTTCTTCTTCTTCACTCGTAGACGCACAGAGCTGGCCCAAAAACCCATCCTTTGAACAAAAATCTCCGATGGGTTCTTGGTGAACAGATTGCACATGCGGTAAAATTGCATCAAGCAAAGGAAAAGGCTCAGAAGAGAGGTCGGAAGACCATGAAGTGCTAGAAGCCATGGCGTACAGATAGCGTAGCAAAGGCAAAAAGCTTGCCCAAAAGTAAAGCTAATCTAAGCTTTCTACTTAGCTTATTTGCAGGAAATGTGTGATGATAAGAGGGTGTCCGTTTGCAGAGAAGGTTACTAGTGCGCACAGTGCACAGCCACTGTGGCTTAAGTGGTGTGGAGGGGACGGGAGGGGAGGCGAGGGGTGCATGCGTGTAATGAGGGATTCCTTTTTGTGCTCCCTTTCCTTTGCTCTGGAACATGAGAAGTTTTTGGTACGATTGTGAGGCCAAAACAGTGACAGCCACAGCAGAGAGAGAGAGAGAGAGAGACCTCACACACTACCTGTGCTGTTAAGCAAGTAATGTAGGCCTAGGGGAGGTCCAGCCCGGGGGGGATGGTACAAGTGTGTGGAGTAGGGACCTCGAATGACTTGGCAAATGTCTTTATTGAGTTTCCACGCTGGCTGCTCCATCACCACCATTGTTTTTCCCCATGCGGTACGGGGGTGTGAGGGCACGGTACCGGTACGGGGGTGTGAGGGCACGGCTCCGCCGGGGTTTTACTCACCCTTCGTTAATGGCACAACACCAGGGCGGGGGGGCTACGGGGTGTGACGGCACGGCGGGGGATGACAGCACGGCTCCACAGGGGTTTTACCCACCCTCCGTTGTTTGGACTGGAGGAGAGGGGGGAGTCAAGATTTGCACTCACCTCCCATGGAAAGTACCCTAGAGTTCTAGTGGTGAGCTATTGTCCCCACCCCTTCATCACTCCATAGTTTTGAGTGACCTGACATTGAAGTCTAAAATTCTATGGAATGTTAAAGGTCTTTTCACACTATGATTGTGTGCGTTGAATTTCTTTAGGGGTAAAACATCATGGGCTTCGAGGGAAACTAGTAGTGTTTACACACTAGCTTCTCTCTCTCTCTCTCTCTCTCTCTCTCTCTCTCTCTCTCTCTCTCTCTCTCTCGTTGCAGACCCACCTGAGTTCATCCTCGTAAATCTCATTGGCTGGATCCACTTAATGATTAAATGAAGAAATACCATAGTTTATATTTAAAATAGCACGGGATAATCTTGAAAATATCAGTCACTCCATGTAATGATTTGATTCTGAAGTGCCACTCGTCCTTTTTGTGCAGGCAAGGTTGCCTAGAATTTGGAGCTCTAGTTCTCGACTCGAGTCAGCGTCCACATCATTGCCATCATGTGGCAAAGCCACCTCGTTGCTTATGGATGTTATATAAAACCCCTTAGATAGTAGGTTGGGAATCCAATGATGGAGAATGCAACCTTAAAAGTGCTCCTTGGACAATCCAACATGGTCTGAATCCAACTTAGGTGTATGGGAGGCTAATGAACCCTTGGGCTGATCAAAGGAGAGTACTCGACAAATTTGTCCAACTATCATGCACGTGCATTCATGGCATGCATTGAATGAAGCAAGTGTGACCGACCACAAGCGAAATCTTTTTCTTTATGCTCTCAACCTCACCTTTTCTTTTTGTGCTTCCAACCTCACCACACCATCCAAGAGGTGCCAACATTTGGGGGACCCTATCTCCATCCATCAAAGAACTCCACTTTTTCGATTAGGCTACACCATTTGTTCGAGTAGACTGCACCTATATTCTATTCGTGAATAGGGAGGAGGGAGGATATGTTTACTACTTACCAAATAACTAAGCTCAAGCTTGAGTACAAGATTTGTACCCTCAAATAATAAGAGTTTATTTGCCACAATCTTCTATTACACAAGGTTGTGGGGAACTTACCAAATAACCAAGCTCGAGCTTGAGTTCAAGAGATTTACCCTCAAATAATAGGAGTTTGTTTGCCACCATCCTCTTGTACTCATCATCATGACAACATGATTCTTCCTCCAATGGGCTGTGTAACCACTCTTAACAAGTCTTTAGAGTGGCAATCCTTGTTAGACATATGATTGTGCTTTGCCGAACTACTCAAGAAAGTGAGTAAAAAGAGGAGAAGATGAAGGGAATACGTTGATCTTGCCAAAGCATGACCCAATAGTTCACGAGAGTGAGAAGAAGGAGAAGACAAGCTGACCTTGCCAAAGCATGACCCACCAAAAGTTACAATCCTACACAATCTAGGTTAAGAGTTGCAAGACAAGACAATATTGCCAAAGCATGACCCAACGATTCAAGACATTGAGAAGAAAAAGGAAATAAATCGACCCAATAGTTATAATCCCACACAATCTAGGTAAGAGTTGCAAGAGAGTAGAAAGAACACTAGCTTTAGTGCATGAATGGAAGGAGACTATTATAAACATGAAAGATTGAATTATATACTATCCTTTTCTCACTAAACCATCCAAGAGTAAGTGATCCAAGGCATCCACTCCATGTCCATTATTAGTTCTAATCCTTACAAGCATTTGGCCTTATAAGTCGATTTCCTTATGAAGTACATGATGTGAGAGCATCTCAAGAGAGCTATTAATATGGGAAAGAAAATATTACAATTTGCGCAAGGTGCTCTTTTACATATAAGTCCAATCATTATTGATAAGTACCCATGATGTAAGAGAAATCGGTTAACCATGTCCCTACTTTTCCATCTACCCCTAGGGGTCAACATCCAAGGGAAGTGTTAACCCTCTTTTGGATCTAGCCTAAGACCTAGTCCACCGATTGCAAATGGCCACCTTCTTGGATGTACTCAATTGGTATAAGGTGGTTGATGCTCATCCACACAAGAAGATGGAAGATGAATCATTAGCCCTAGGTTGCGCAAATCTACACATTGTTGATGCAATTCCATGAGCTAGACTGCAAGCTCATGAAAATACCAAGGACTTTATTTTGCCAAAATTGTGCAGGATTACTGTAACTCTTAGGTCATGCTTTGGCAAGATCAGCTTGTCTTCTCCTTCTTCTCACTCTTGGGTCATACTTTGGCAAGATCATCTTGTTTTCTTCCTATTCTCCTCTCTTTTCTCACTCTCTTAAGCATTAGGCATAGCACAATCATATGCTCACAATGATTTCCACTCCAAGTCTTATTGAGAGCGGTTGCACTGCCCATTGGCGGAAGAATCACATGGTTGTGATGGTAAGTCCAAGAGGATTGTGGAAAATTAACTCTTATTATTTGAGGTTAAAGCTCTTGAACTCAAGCTTGGGCTTGGTTATTTAGTAAGTCCCCACACAACCTTGTGTAAACATGTAAACATATCCTCCCTCCTCCCTATTCATGAATAGAATATAGGTATATTATACTTGAACAAATGGGTGTAGTTGATTGATAGGGTATAGGGAATATCCCCTCGAATGCTAATTTCATAATTAGTGAGCGATGGTCGGTTGGGCCACATTATGGGGATACGTCGGCCACGATGAGCCATGTCAATGCAACATAGCCACCCACATCTTAGACACGTCCACCACACTACCTATAGCACTATAAATGGACATAGTTGGCACAAGCTAAGGCATCCAATGCTTTGTGAGGATATATATTCTCTATACTCTATACTCTAAGTACGCCCTCTGTCCAGAGTGTCTAGATCGCCATCGAAGCTCTACACCAGAGTACACAAGTGGACAAAAACATCATATTGTACCTATCTCTTGTTTGGTATAACCAGAATTTTAAAATTCTCCCCATTCTCTCTACTGCATTTTCTAGTGTACTTTCTCTTGCTATATCTCTCTTCGTTGTGCCATATTCTTATAGAACCTTTCGCAAGTTGGGTCACACTTGCTTCATCGATGCTGACAGTTGGGAAAATTTGCTGAGTACTCTCCTTTGAGCAAGTCAAAGGTTAATGAGACTCCTTTATGCCTAAGATGAATTCATACCATATTGGACACCGAAGGAACATTTTATACTATCCATCATTGTATTTTTGGCCCACCATCCAAGGGGTTTTATATAACATCCATGAGAAATGGGGTGGCTTTGCCACATGATGGCAATAATGTGGATGCTACTAGAGCTCCAAATTTTGGGCAACCTTGTAAAAACGACGAGTGGTGCTTCATCATCTAATCATTGCATGGAGTCAATGAAACTTTTAAGATTATCCATATTAAAAAAAATAAAAACTATGTCATTAAATGGAGCCAATGAGATTTACAACTCACGCAGGTCTACAACTAGAGAGAGAGAGAGAGAGAGAGAGAGAGAGAGAGAGAGAGAGAGAGAGAGAGAGAGAGAAGACTCATCAAGAGTTACTAAAAAACTAGCATTTATACAATGCTCTTTGCCTATACTTGGCCACCACCAAAGTTAAGTGTCTCAAGGTAGTCTTAAGGTACATGGTCATTCATAGCATATGCTACTGCCAAGCTACATAGATCCTAATGTTGACGTCCTATACATAACTGTGGTGGTAAGAACGGATTCTAAATATACATGGGTAATAAAGAAGTAACTCTTCTTACTTAAGAAAAATAAGGCCTTTTTCTTCAAAATACTAAGCATGTTTTGATTTATAATTGTCTCAAGGTAGTCTCAAGGTACATGACCATTCCTAGCATTTATAATTGTTTTGATTTATAATTGTCTCAAGGTAGTCTCAAGGTACATGACCATTCCTAGCATATGCTATTGGCAAGCTACATGTATCCTACTATTGAACTTCCCATACATAGCTATGGTAAGAATGGATTCTTAATATGCATTTATCATTGAGACATATTGAGTGGGGAAAAAATTAAGAGCTTCTTAAATCCTTTCCAAACATTACAAAATAATTAAGATTTGCTAGCCAAATTAGTTAAGAATTTCCCAACCCTTTAAGCTTCATATAGCTAACCATATCATCTTGTGAAAAGAAAACCGTAACTTGGATCTCCATCTTGCTTCCCATAATGTCCTCCATTGTGGAAAGCAAGGAAGTCTTGTGTAATTATCCAACATGTACTAATAAGAAATGCCTAGTATAAGTGAGCACAATGCCCATGGATGTAGCTTTTGTTGAAGCTATTATGAATAGCTTTAGTGACATGTGTTAAGATGAATTCCTCATGCCAAATAAATTCAATTTGATATGCTCTACCTTAATGAAGAGGAAGCTCAAAACATAATTAATCAAATTACATGCCTAATCTTGACCTCCTACAACATCCATTATCTAGCCATCTAGTGGATAATTTTACCTTGAATTCAACTCCCTATAGCATCCATTGCCTAGCCCTCAAGTGGAAACTTTAGCAAAGCGTGAGAGACCCCCATGATGACCCTTCAAAAAATAACCCTACATTTGATGGGCACTTTGAACTTTCATGCATGCTCCAACCTTTTGATCTAGGTTATTGTAGTTGTAGTAATGTCCACCTACAACAAAAATAAAAACAAAATAAATAAATTGCACGAGTTAAGGGACTCATAAGCTTTTTTTATTTTTCTCCATGTCCATTCCTCTAGCTAGTTATCATTACTTTCATAATAAGGAGCTCCCTAGATCTATCTCTAGAGAGCCTTTGTAGCATTTATTTCTTCTCCACCCTGTAAGGTCCTCGTCCTAACTAGGTCAAGGGGATCCTTTTGATAGGCGGCTAAGTCCTGCGGTCTCTGATGACAACACCTCGACATCACAAAAATATAAGGATATGAGCAAATAGAGGGACTAACTCTATCTTGTAAGGGAAATGTAGTCATTCTAAAAGGAATCTATTCCTCAAATCGAACGACACGCAATGTGCGTGATTAAGGATGGAGCAAGTCCCACACTTGGTTCATAGATTCTAACGCCTTTTTCCCTTTCATTTTATGAGGCACGTCTATTGGCTCGGTCCCCTAGAACGGAACTTGTTCGGGGCCCTACTTTTACTACGAATTGTAGTAAATAAATATGTTAGAAAGTTACCCAACTCATCAGGTCCACCCATCCATAGGATGGCACCATCGAGGCATCCATCCACCCACTCACCCAATTCATTTTTTGTTATCTAATTAGGTACTACCACACTGTGAAACATATAAAAGTAGTTTCCTTAATTAAAGAGTTCCACAATGTTCGGACCTAAAACAGCCTTTGAAAGCATTAATATTTACATCCAAATAGTACTTATAGAAACCAGGTCAACAAGCTAAATCTAGGCTTTCATATCCATGTCCATAGACATATCCAAACCAAAACCAAGCCACCCATGATTTAGAATTCAGTCTTCCAGCGCCTCAACTAATTGGGCATACCCCATGGACCATACTCCCTCGGTCAGTTGGTGAGGGCCAATCTGGCTTGTCGGTCCCTTAGGCACTGTCGCTTGTACCAAACCCTCCCGCTCCTCAAAGGGGATGCCTACTCATGAGGTGGGCTAATTCACCGCACTAGCCTAGGCCCGTAGAACTAGGTAGCATCCATAATCACATGTCCATCCTCATAGGGCAAAAATCCAATTCCCAGTGACATACGGGAGGATTACCCTGGGCCAATCCCCAAGCTTTCTACTGCCTCTGCCCGATTATGCAAGCAAGAGCAAAGTTTAGCTAAGGAGGGGAGAAGATGTACTTGCATATTAGCAAAGTTTAGCTAAGGAGGGGAGAAGATGTACTTGCATATTAGTAATGAAACCAAGAAAAGATTCTCCTCAAAGTATTCTTTTTCAACAATTCATTGAATGATAATATAGAAAGAAACATTAGACAACAATAATCTTCTTAGATAACAGTCCTTGTCAATATTGAAAGAGAACCATAAAGAATTCCAGGAGTAAGATTAGTCATTCACAGTTTCGCTTACTAGCCTTCCTTCAAGATACTTAAGGGTATTTTCAAGGAGAAAAGTAGCAAATCCCCATATTGGAATCGTACTCTTTTAGGCTACTTAACTTAAAAGAGAGATGAAATATTTCTACGATGCTAGTCATAATTGTTGTATGTTTATTAAATAAGGAAGTAGTCTTTCTAAGCCTAATGGGGTGCTAAGAATCTTAATGCTATGACCCCAGAGGGAGAATTTGCTTATATTGAAAAGAATTAAAAATATAGCCAACCTAGTTGTTGTTTGTGTAGTGATCCACTTTGGAAGGAGCAAAGTTATTTGCATGGATGTGCCTCCTCATTTCTTCCTTGAATGTCGGTGTAGTTCTTAAATTTGGCGGTGTTCGATGCCATAGTAGTGCTTGTATTTGCAGAGAATAGAAAGAGAGCGGAGTGGGTCTGAAATTTTAGGGATCACTAAGAGAGAGGGGGGATTCCGGATCAAATGGATTTGGAAAAAGAGATCATTTGGGCTTCCAAAAGCTTGCTTGAAGTCCTAAAGATTTATTCAGAAAAAAGCCTAAGCTTACCTTTAAGTCTCTTCATATGGGGGGGGGGCTTTGGGAGGATGTGCTTAGCCAAAGGGATCTCAAGGAGAAGGGAGAGTGAGGCGTGGGTATAGCTAACCTTGGGTTGGGAGAGGCTAAGAGAGTGACTTTAAGTCTATTCACACAGGGGGAGAAGAGTTGTAGGACATGTCCCCAAACTAAGCCTAGCCTCTACGTGAGGGTTAGCTGTAGGAGGGAGGGAAGGGGGGTGTCTATAGGTGCAGGGAGGTGGTGCTTGCACAAGAACAAAGAGCCAGCACAGCAGGGGATACAAGTGCATCCGATTAGGGGTTCCATTTGGGCAAGTTGCATGGGCGATAAGTGTGTCGCGTAGGGAGCATGACCTGTCCAAGAGGGGTCTTAAAGGGGTATACATGGGGTGGGAGAGGTGGCAAGGAGGGGTAGGTGCACCACCTATCTGGGAAGGGTCTAGAAGGGGATGTGTATGTGAGGGGGGTAAAGGTGGCAAGGGGGGTACATGTAGGGAGGCATGCCCCGAGGGGATGGTGTGGGCATTGTCCGAGGGTATTGGTGGGCAACGCCACTCGTGGTTCCGGTGTTGGTGGGTGGCACACGTGTGGATGCATGCGTGCATAATTGGCAAGAAATGAGCTTCTGAGTGCTTGGGGGAGGCGTTCGTAGGTGTTGTATGTCACTCGGGTGGGGTCGTGATGGAGATTTTTTAAGTGAAATTTTTAAGCGCTTCCTTAGGATCCCGTGGGCGTTTTTCGTCTGTTGTTTGGACGTCTGGAATGCGGCTAATTTTTTCCTAAAGCCATCAGATTTCAAAACTTTGTGAGTTGATTTAGGCCACTTGGGTTACTTATTTCAATCCCGAAAAAGTCCTACTGGAGATTTCAATTTTGAATTCGGTTTTCTCATTTCCTAAGTAGAAGGTGCTTATTTTGCAATCACCTCAAAATAGCAACTTCTAAAGATAAAATAATGCAACCATAATGAATTGCCTGAACTTTATTTGCAATGGGCATGCCACATTGTGCTTAATGTGCTATATTTACAATGGGTATGTTACACGCCTTGACGTGTATTGGGGGTTAATATTATAGGCACGGTATATCAATATGCAAGTTGTGCATGCCATAGCTAAAATAAATGGGGAAAACCCTTGCTGTTTTTGTTTCTTTACATTGTGAACTTCACACATTTATAGGGCCAGGTGAAATATACCAATGACCACTCCCATGGGAGAGGACATCTCTGGCTATCATTTTATTCAATCAGTGAGCCTAATCCTTTTCACTATTTGATAATCATACTTAGACAATCAAGAATTATTTACGTGTATAAAAGGGAAGTAAATTTATTTACATAAAGATTCCTATGGTGTCTAACTATATGGCAAAGGAAGGAGGATACACTTGACCATTGCAGCAATATCAATGTTCTAGCAAATGGACGAGCAAGAGTGGGAAAGGGAGTTGGGAGTCTTTGGGGGATAGGGTGAAGGTGAGAGATGGTTATGGCGAGAAGAGTTGGCATAGGAAGAAGATTTCATGAATCAAGCTCTAGATGAGGTGGAGGAAGAGAAGGTGGAGCCAGCAAGGAGGCCAAAAATTTCTTAGGCTCAGAGATAAGAGCCCAATCAAATGCTATAACTGAGAATAGTAATGGGCTTGGGATCACTTGCTAGGGGACTACTACAAAGAACAATAATGGTAAAGATTACATGGAAAAACAATCTATTGAATGTGTGATCAAAATTTCCTTGCCTCAAGAGTTTGTTTAAAAGGAAAATAGATTAATTTGCATCTAGCAAGCTGATTGCATACTATGCATATTCTCCTTCAAGAAGATATGACCTCATGACTTTGCAAGAAAGGTATACTTCAAGCAAAGGTGGTGCATGTTTTACTTAGGTAATGGATTCTATATAGTGCTAATTCTTCTTAAGACCCCAAGCTTAGGCTTTTAGTAATAAGCACCCCTCTATTTCTAGTTTAAAATATTTTTGCATGTACTACTCTAGGACCCATTTTTAAATGTGAACAAAAGCCTTATAAATGTATGTTCAATCTAGGTTGAAATGATAGGCCTTCCCCCATGGCTTTTGCTAGCCATAGGGGATCTATTAAGGTCCTTAGAAGACTACTTTTCATTTTGTCAAATCTAGCTGTAGGTAAACCGACATCTAACAAGGTGTGTATAGCACAGAATCTAGAGGAAGAGACCCGTAAGAAGATTGAAATGGAACTAGGGATATGAGCTGTGATAAAAAATCAAATTAAACTTTGTCTTGGCATGTTTTCATTGTGGCAAGTTCGACCACTATGCAAGATCCTATCTATTGCATAGGGAGATGAATGAGAATAAGGAAAAGGTGGAGGAGGAGAAGGGGAGAGAGGGAAAGGGCTCTAAAGACTCCCCTCCTATGGCTCAAGAGGAGGATCTAAGAAAAAATGGGGGGAGTCATTATGGGAGTGTCCCAGGAATAGGGAAAAAGAAAGATGATAAGAATGGGGGTTCTAACAATAACACTAAAGAACATGAAGGAAAAGGGAAGAATAAGGTAAATTCAAAATCCGGCTCTAAGTGAGAAAGGGGATATAGGCAAGTTGCCTTTGGGAGGAAACTTTTAAACCTTTAGATGAGGAGGAACCTAATATGGGAATGATAAGGTGAATGAAAATGGTAAAGGGATAAGAAGGAACTTGATGGGAATGATAAGGTGAATGAAAATGGTATGGAGATGAGAAGGAACCTAATGGGAATGATAAGGTGAACGAAAAATGGTATGGGGTTGAGAAGGAACCTGATGGGAATGATAAGGTGAACGAAAATGGTATGGGGTTGAGAAGGAACCTGATGGGAATGATAAGGTGCACGGTAATGATATGGAGCAGGATATGGTGCTTTTGATTGTGAAAAGAGAGTTGACAGGGAGAATGAGATAATAATAGGCTCTCAATGGAGAGAGCTTCATGGAATGTTAAGGGGGTGAAATCCAAATCTAAGTAGAATAGTTTTGGAAGGTAGTTGTAGAGATGAAGCTATAGGTCCTTGGTGTTCAAGAGCACTATTTTTTTTTGGGGGGGAAATGTAAGGGAACTTTAAGCTACATTTTTGGAAGGTAGTTGGAGAGATAAAAATGTAGGTCCTAGTGTTCAAGTGCACTATCTTAGGGAAGCTACACTTTTGGAAGGAAATCGGAGAAATGAATTTGCAGGTTGTGGGGTTTAAGAGCACTATCTTTCGGGAAATTTTGTAAAGGGAAGCTACACTTTTGGAAGGCAATTGGAGAGATGAAGCTGCCCTTTTGGAAGGTGATTGGAGAGATGAAGCTGCCCTTTTGGAAGGTGATTGGAGAGATGGAGCTGCATGTCCTTGATGTTCAAGAGCACTATCTTTTTTGGGAAAAAATGTAATGGGAAGGATCTCCAAATCTTCTATGGGGAATTAGACTAGAGAGTAACGACTCTTGACCATAAGTCATTAGATCTGGTAGTTGTGGTAATCATATGTGTTGGTGGTGGAGATTAATGGGGAGGAGGATATGATATGGGTGGAGATCAATGGGGAGGAGGATAGGATATGGGTGGTTAATATATATGGGGCTCATAAGTAGAGGATCAACCTTTGGAGATGGGTGAAACAATTGAGCAACCAAAATCCATGAATTATGCTTCGGGATTTAAACATGATAGAGGTACAAAGAGATAAATCATTATGGGCACAAAGAGTGTTATTGTTATGCTGAAAAATGGATGTAGGAGGAACTATTGTTGCATTTTGATGGTGTCTGGGGAGCTAGGGTGACGATCATCATCAGAGCCATGTCATACATACTTCAGCCTTCATCAATATAAGGATATTTCTTCCAGGTTAGATAGAGTATCTTTTTGGGAACTTTCAAGAACCAAGAATGAGCTGTTGTTTGCAAGAGCATATGTGCATGGTATTTGTATTATATCCCTTATTCAATAATGTAGACATATGGATGCATGTAAATCCCTTACTTAGTGATGTCTAATATAGGCACATGGATGCAGGTGAATCCCTTACTAGTGGCAGGGCTAATATAGACATATGGATGCATGTGAATGGCTTGAACTTAGTTTCTTACCAGGTGTGCTATTGCAAATGTTTAAGGCATAAGCTATACTCCAAAGAGTATTACTGTAGAGGTGCTTTGGGTGCTTCTCCAACATAAGGTATCTATCTTGGATTTATGTAGTTGTAATAGTAGTTAGTGCAACTCCTAAGGAAAACTAGGTTAAAGGATTTGGCTCATGCAGTTGCAATGGTAGTTGGGGAAACTCCTAAGGAAAATCTGGGTGTAGAAAGACTTGAAATATGGAGCATATTACTCTTCATACTACTGCTAGTAGGGATACTCCTCATCTCTAGTGGTTTTGTTAGGGTAGGTGCAAATTGTGGATGTCATCACTTGGAGAATATATAGAAGAGGGCATGTAGTTTTTGGAGCTAGAATACAAGGGGATTGGTAGATACCATGTTGAATATATAGAGGGCATGTAGTTTCTGGAGCTAGGATAGAAGGGGATTGGTAGATACCATGTTGAATATACAGAGGGCATGTAGTTTCTAGAGCTAGGAAACAAGGGGATTGGTAGATACCATGTTGAATATACAGAGGGCATGTAGTTTCTAGAGCTAGGATATAAGGGGATTGGTAGATACCATGTTGAATATGGAGGTGTAGTGGCTTTGTGTGTTGCTACTACAATGGACATGTAATTACTAAGATGCTTGAATGGACTTATAGGGCTCTTCTTGGTGTGGACCCAAATGATAAATAAGGCTATGTTAGATACTGATTTGGTCTTCTTTCATAGAGACTAGTAGGGATGCTATAGTGAAACACAAGGAATGGTATTCCCAAGTAGAGATGCTTCACTTGCTTAAGATTCTAATGGAAGGAGAGGTCTTCTGATTGAGACTAGATGTTTTGGCACTATTACTATAGTATAATTTTGGGTTTCAAGATATTATTTCTCCTTGAGAGTGGGCACATTAGGTGAAATATGGACTCTCATTTTTTCCCCTTAAGGATTTCCACTCCTCCTCTCTCTGGAAAAATGGGCTCATGGTGAAATTTTTGCAAATCAAATAAAAAGCTAGCAGAGATTTCACATTTGGAATCTACTCATCATCATCCAGACCTTTCGAATGATATATAGCATGATGGGAAATTTTGATTATTCAAGAAGTCTCCAAATTGGTTATGACATGACATGTTTAGCAAATCAAATCAAAAGTTGCCGGAGATTGCACATTTGGAATCTAATCATTAAGACCTTTGCAATGATATATAGCATGATGGGAACATGTCATGTCATCACCAATTTGGGGACTTCTTGAATAATCAAAATTTCCCATCATGCTATATATCATTGGTAAGGTATCTGAGTAGATTCTAAATGTGCAATCTCCGCTAACTTTTGATTTGATTGCAAAAAATTTCACCATGAGCCCATTTTTCTAGAGAAAGGAGGTGTGGAAATCCTTAAGGGGCAAAAATGAGAGTCCATATTTCGCCTAATGGGCTATTGAGATACTCTCCTTTTCTTTGGTCTAGTGGGGTGGGTGTCATGTGTGCCATTGGTCATGGCCTATTTTTAGTTCTCAATAGCCTAATAGAGATGACATATATGGCTCGACATAAGTGTTCCTTTGAGCTAGGGAAATGCTGTTTTGATCTAACATATTTTCTCCTTTTAATAGTTGTTGATATAATGATGTAAGATTCATGGAGCTCTTTAGCTTAGTTTTGTGTGAAAACCCTTATATTGTGGGTATGAAGGCATGTTTTTAACTATGAACTTGATGTATATTTTGATTAAGGGGGAGAAATATTATAGAACTAATATTACTTTCAAGAAAAGGTCATCGTGCCATCTACAAAACATAAGACTTGTAAGGAATCTGGATTATACACAAAGTTCCCAAATTTCTCCATCCTCCAAAATGCTTCCTACAACAAATATGAAGGGATAAGTTGCTATAAAAGATTGAAATGCCAAGCTTTGTGGTCCTTATTATCATACTTGAATTTTTTTTAATTTTATGCTAGTACCTTTGAATATCAAATTGATAATTATGCACTAACTCTATGTACATTGTATATTGAAAAAGATTCCTCATGTAGTAAAGCTCATATATTTGCTTATGCATAGAAAAAAGCTCCTTCAAGGTAATTTGGCATTTTTCATTCACACATGCATATGTACTTGAAACTTTTCCTTTTATTCCCTTTATAAGATGCCTACAAAAGTTAAACTTCCATTATTTACATGTCCAATGTTATGGTTTTCATCATTACTCCATGTTTCAAGATGTCTATCATGTCAAAATGTATTTGGTTCGCATGTCTAATGTCAAGCCATTCCCTTTCTACCAACTTGATTACTATAACATGTCAAATATACTTCGTATTTCGTAGAATTTATTGTGTGGCATAATTACATGCAATCTTCATTCCTATGCATACACCATCATGTACCTAAACATACATAATTTGATTAGGTAAGGACTGCTACTTCTAGGATACACTTGGCAAAATCACACATAATTTCTTTAGGTAAGGAGTGCTGCACATGATTGTGTGTTTTGTGAGAGAAAAGGACTTCCATAAAATAGAAGTGAAATAAAAGGGCATGGGAGGAGCTAAGATAAGCATTAAGCAGCAACATATTTAGAATGGGTTGAAAGCACATGAATTAATTGTGGTCTTTTGATTGTATGTAGAACACTACAACAAGGACCCCAATAATGTGACTATGAAGAAAAAGAGCGCTAATAATAGTAGATTTGGATGAAACAAGACAAAAAGGCTAACCACACAAGAAATCTCACAGCAGATTCGAGGAGGGGAAAAAGGGCAGAGATTTGGCAGTGGTGGTGGGTGGGTGGGTGGGCACCATTGAAACGTGCCAAAGGTTTGCATAGATTTGTAATATGGGCTCCAAGGCCAAGTTGGTCGGTGTCTTCTGTGGCCAGCCTTTGCGTTGGCGGGGCGTTAGAGATATTTTGAACCAATTTGAGTCTCGACCCCTTTCTCTTTCTTCCACCCCCACCACTTCTTTGGCGTTTCCTATGTCATCATCCATATGTATATATATACAAGGAACATGCCCAAATTCACTTTATAAGAAAGTGCAATTTTATTAGGTAGTTGATATGGCGTTTTGTTGTAGTTGATATGGCATATGCGACATTTTATTGTAGTTAATACGACATATGCACCATTGCCCAAATTCATCTTATAAGAAAGTGCAATTTTTTTACAATAAAAAAGGTAGTTGATAGGGCATATGCACCACTAAACATTGAAAGAATTTAACACAATATCACGTGGCATTTTGTTGTAGTTGATATGGCCTATGCACCACTGCCCAAATTCATCTTATAAGGAAGTGCAATTTTATTACAATAAAAAAGGTAGTTGATATGGTATATACACCACTAAAGATCGAAAGAATTAAACACAATATCACCTAGCTGCTACAACTTGGATAAAAACTTCACAATGTGAAATTTGCATGTCCAGTAATACTGCATAAAGATACACCTAGATGAATCCAGGAATATGCCCCAATTCACCTTATAATAAGAAAGTGCAATTTTATTACAACAATAAGGTAGTTTCTTGCTGACGAGTATGTCTATGCTCTTAATGTGTCTAAAGCCACCCCACAAGTTTTATATTTTTCATCCATATGGACCATCTTAGTTGCTTTGCACACTTGAAGGCCATGACCGATGGTGGAAACACACACTAGACAAGCAATGGTGCCCGCCGATTGTTGGAAATCTTACGCCAATTTTTCACTAATGATTGATGGATATCTCTTTCTTGTTGATGATTGTGTCTATGCTTTTAATACGTCTAAAGGCACCCCACAACCGTTATATTTTTCATCTGTCTTGGACCTTGATTCGGTCGTCGAGCCACCCTAATGAATCTTCCAAACAAGAACTTGTAAAAGAACAAAAATGGTGACATGTTTTTTGATTATTGGTTTAAATAAATCAATATTTAAACATCTCATAACATTCTTTTTTGGGCT